>NC_136629.1:25545543-25945543 GCF_933228915.1 Telmatherina bonti | reverse complement strand
GCAGGAGCAATCATCTGTAAACACTCAGCACTTATCTGAGAGCAGACTCCACATTACACTGGTCTCTGTCTGTTTTCAGAGCAGCACAAACTTCCTGCAGCTGGAGTCACGTGACTCGACGGTGTGTGTGTGTGTGTGTGTGTGTGTGTGTGGCGGTGTTGAAGTGCGGAAGGAAACGAGCACTGTAGAAGCTGCAGTCAGCGATGAAAACTTCCAACAGCTGCAGGTCAAACTGAGCAGATCTTCCGTTTTAGACAACGAAAAGACTCCGGATCGGGATGTTGGGATCATCCGGCGCCGAGAACTGTGAGTGAGTCGGTGTGACATGAACTGGAAATGAGTGTGTGAGCTCGAAACACAGAGAGATACGTGAATGGAGGAAGTTGTAAGTTTAGTATATGAAGGCTGCACACACGAGGTAAAACTCGGGATGCAATCATGGATTGGGACAAATGTGGACGTTAGATATCAGTCAGCTGTTTAGTTCTGGCCTCATGTCATGTAAACACACATAGATGTTACATCCCTAACTGTTTACATCAAACAGGAACAGTTGTGGGTTTATTGGGTCACAGCTGAGTTGTATGATCAAATGCATTTATTTTTGGTCAGTACAGAAAAGATAGTACTGGATGAAAGGAGTGAGCAGAATGAAGGAGGGAGAAGGAGATGATTTTTGTTATGGTTCCTATAGGAATGTGTAAAATCAACAGAGGATTCATTTATTTTATTAATTCATATAAGCAGTGGGGCTTTTGTGTCTTCTGTTTGTCCTGTTTTCCTTGTCATTAAAAAGATAAATAAATGGACTGATACATATTTATTATATTATATGTACTTACATTTAATAAATATAAGTAAATATAAGATAATATTTAGTTGTTGAGGATGAGCATCTTGAGTTTTTAAAGGGAATATCAGAAGCATTTTGACAGGTATGTAACCAGCTTGAGGTTGTCAACCTGGTTGATATGTAAGATATTAGTGTTTTTTTTTTTTCTCCTTCAGGTCAAAAGGTAACAGAATGAAGTAAACTTTCCCTTGATTTTAGCTTCTCAAGTAGCTGAATCAGTTGACAGTGGTACCCGGTGTTACAATGATCTTTTGTTCAGGCTGCAGTTTTGCCATGATGCTCATATTAAAGTGAAGTTTCTACTGACTTCTATTTTACTGCTTCAAGGTTCTTCTTTCAACATGACTCAGCTGTGAATAGTAATGAAGCAAAACTCTTATGTTAGAAAAATTCCTCCCCGCTCTGTATTTATGCCTTTTACCTCACTAGTTTTGAATGATTGTTCTTCTTTTTTTCCCAGCTTGAAGTGTGTGGAGCTGTTGGGGTGAACAGGGCAGCAGAGTAAAGCAGGACAGGAGCGCATCTGTTGTCCAGATGAAGTGCTTGCTGATAGCCAGTGAGAGTGCTGAGGTCCTCTTCCACTGGACTGACTTACAGTTTCAGCAGAATGTCCAGGAGCAGTATGGATCATCTCAAGAAGAGGGCGAGGGGGTGAGGAGGATGGACATTATTGGTGCTTTTCAACTTGCTTCCTGTACTGAAGCTTTTGAAATAACTCTTCATATCTCATCTCCTTTTTTTGTTCCAGCTTCCAGCCTTTGAGGACATCATCAGCACTCTGTTTGCTCCCATCATTATCTCCTGCAGCACCATGATGGATCGGCAGGGTGACGGCTACACGTCCTTCACCACAGAGAACAACCACATCTACGTACTACACCAGGTAGCACGTGCCTTTCATAGAAAAGCAGTCTTTACCCCTCCCTTTATGTAAACAAGAAGGCTGTGATTGTTATCTCTCTTGACCTACTTGTGGAATAATTGTAGAAAGTCCAATCTTTAGCTTCAGCAAAGTGATCTGAATGCAGATCTTTCTTTTAGCAGAGTGTCATGTTTGTCATGTGAGTCTTGTTATAGCATCAAACCATGCTCTGTCCTCCTGCAGCACATGATTTCACTCAGCATGTTTCCCTCCAACTTTGATCAGAATGGAGTCAAAGAGAGCCATCCTCACTTTTTTCCCCCCATTTTATTTATGTCTACCTGGGCACCAGGCAAAAAAAAAAAAAAAAAAAAGCATTGTTTGTATTATTGTGTGTCCCCAGTTTGATGAGTGTCTCTACATTGCTGTGAATGGAGACGGTGAGGAGAAGGAGGACGATCTGAGGAGGAAAATATACGTGATGAAAAAGATGATTGAGGTCATGTTTGGCATGGTGACCCTCAGTGGGAACCTCCTGAGAAGAGAGTGAGACATTATGTGTGCTCTGTCATTATGCAGGGTGTTGTTTAACAGAGCACATGATCGATACATGATCTTTGTCGTTCATCTGCAGATTGCGTCCTCAGGACACAGAACAGAGGGCAAAGCTGTGGAAACATCTCCAGAGCCTCCTGGAAACCTACAGCCACCTCCGAGAGAATGACCAGAGCTTTTTAGTGGAGGTGCTGTACTTTACAAAAGCAGGCTTGTAAAGCAGATTATGCCTCTTTATTTTTCAGGCGTGTTGGGGCTTTGTAGCTGTTTTTGTAGTTCTGACATATTATATCTAATTTTTGCACACTTTTCCATTTACTGGAAGTTGTTTTAAATAAGGTAAGTAAAACATCCAGTTTTCACTTCACGAATATTTGTGCAGGAATATTGAAAATGATTAATTTACAAACTTCGAAACATCACCATGAGTCTTTATGAGGACATTTGCACCAGCCGTATTAGAAATGTGGCCTCTGATGGAGCAAATAAGAAGTGAGATTTTGCAGCTCAAAGGGATACGTTCTGCCCAAAGTCAAAGTTTTCATTGTCATGATATGTTTCTTCTCTAGCTTGACTGCATGACTATGGTAACTTAAGCGAGCACATGACTGGCCTTGCAACAGTTTATGGTCAGTGTTTTGGACAGAATAATCTGTTTAATGCACCCCTTTTAGCCTCGCCAAGAGAAACCATCAGATTGCATCGAATCTTGATTTTGATCAAATGCCCCATCTTGAGCATGCATGAGGCGACGGTGGAAAGGAAAACTCCCATTTAACAGGAAGGCAAAACCTCCAGCAGAACCCGGCTCAGGGAGGGCAGCCATCTGCCTTGACAAATTAAGTTTCTACTTCGGAGAGGACTGCTATAATAAAATCAGTTGCGCAGTCATGAATGCAGCAGCGATGTTGCCAAAGGTGCGGACCCTGGCAATTCAATCATCAGCTGCAGAAGCTTGTTCCAGGGACATGACACATGAAATGTGGAAGGTCATGTCTCCGGCAGGGAAGGAGCCAGAGTTGGTGAGAGAGGTTGAGCAGTTCTGGCTAGATATAGTTGGACTTGACTTGACACACTGGTTGGGCTCTGGAACCAGTGACCTCGAGGAGGGCTGGTCCCGCTTCTATTCTGGAGTTGCTCCTCTGTGGGCTATGACACTGGGATTTGGAAAGGTATGATTGGGAGGAATGGTCTCTCAATCTGTAACTGCTCTACAACCAGCTGCTCTTATGACTCAAGTGTTGGGAGATTTGTGTTTCTTATACAAAGCATGATTTTTAAGTATGAAAATAATTTAATATTATATTCAAACTCATGCTGCCATGCCATCTTCCCCCTTTCAGGCAGTGGAGAGGTTAATCCATCCCACACTGTGTGAACAGTGCATTGAGTTCCTGGAGCGCCGTTTAGTTCAGCAGCTCAACAGCAGTGGAGAGAGAGCAAGAGAAGAGGTTCTGCATGCATTCATCCTGGTTCACACCAAACTGTTGGCTTTCTACTCCAGGTATGTATGTTTCCATAAACCTGTCACTTTGAAATGGGAGGTTTATCTAAAGTACGCCTTGTTTTTTGTCCTTGTTTACTGAAGCCGCAATGCCAGTACACTCACCACCTCAGACCTTCTGGCACTCATCATCATGGCACAGAATATGTACCCGAGTAACATAGATCATGATGATCAGAGCCCTGAGGTACAAATAGCTGGAAGTCACACCAACAACAAACCAAAATGTGCTATGCACTGTTTCTTTTGCTTATTTGTGTTTTTTTCCCCCACGTTTTTGTTTGTAAAGGATGTTGAGAGCACATCTGGTTCTGGTCCTGAGAGTTTTTATACCCCAGAACCTTCTCCTTCCAGCAGAGGCTCGAGCAGCTCAGGTGGGTCGGTGGAGAATAGGTGTATGTGTCTCGTCTGTTATCTCTGTCTGTTTCTTATGCACTTTACGCTCCATAATTATGACCATCACACGGCCTGACAGTTTTTTCTTGCTGCTTTCTATGTTTGCAGAGAGACCTTGCAGAGGAAACACTCCCGTGTTTGAGTTTGTGGACCCAGACATCCAGGTTAGAAATAAAAAATTCCAATGTAAAATGGACAGATTGTGTCGACAAAATAATATCACTCATATAATAATGTTTTCAGATGGCAGAAGACAGCTTGCAAACTCTCGAAGTTTGTCCACCAGACCCATCAACCCCGCGCAGAGTCTTCCTTGAGGTCTCACTTAAAGATGGGCTGTGTCCCATGATGCCCCACTCTATGTATTGTCTCCCGCTGTGGCCTGGAATCACACTAGTGCTACTAACCAAGGTTTGTGAGTACCATCACAAAATATATACACTTTGGCCAGCAGGGGGAATGTATGCACCACAAATCCACTTATTTAAACATTCTTGTTTGCCTCTTAGACTGTCTCTAAACATAAATTTGATCCCATTTTATCGATCAGATTCCCACAGGCGGAGTTGCCATGTCAGTGTATAAGTTTCTGGAGGCCTTTGCTAAGCTGGAAAATCGCTTAAGAGAAGGCCAAGGGGGTTCTGCTGTGGTGAGGAGTCAGCCCAATGTACATGATATCCGCAGTAAACTGGACAAATTCATTAAAGCCTTGGAGTCCAGTGAGTTACAGGTATGTGGTTTTATAATATGTTGGTTACTAAGATTAAAAACTGTCCGTTTCCATTTAACCTGATCATGTCCATCAATAGCTACCTGCACAATTTTATGTAGAATTAAATCAATAATTAAGATAGATTTTTCTCAAAAACACTGTCTTAATTTCTTTCTTGTCATCACTACTCAAGTCTAAAATTTTATTACTGTAAATATTACAGTAAATTCAGAATAATTGTTTTTTTTCACTGCTGTATAAATGTCGATAAAATAACCAAGGTTGTGTGTGCAATAGAAACAACTGAGTTTAGTCATGTGAAAATAATTGTAGTGATACATTTTCACGTTCCCTATCTAGCATGCACAGTTAAGAAATGTCTGGACAGAGTTCAAGAATCGAGCCTTCACCAGAGGAGGATCTGGGTTCAACAAGGAGTAAGTCTGCTGCTGCCCCCTCCTGGACACTTTGTGTCACAGCAGAAACTGTTTGAAGCTCCTTTCAGTGATTCTGTCTGTGTTTTGTTTTAGTCTCATCCCATGGTGTAAGAATATGAAGACCCAGCTGTGTGGTATATACAGACAGTGTTTTCTTACCGACTCTGCACCAGTCGACATTTCTCAGCGTCTCTCCCCTGCTCTGCAGGAGCGAGCCCAGGCTATGGTCCAGTGTGTATCAGTCAACCGAAAATCTGATTATTTATTTAACATCTTTTTTTTTTTTTAAACTAGTCTCAGTCTTTTCTTTCTTATCTTTGTTTTACTGTTCCACACTTTTACTCTCACTCACCTTGCTTCCCAGAGAGAAACTGATGGACTGGAAGGATTTCCTGCTGGTGAAAAGCAAGAGGAACATCACCATGGTGTCATATCCTTTCAGCAAAAATTACCCAGTGATGTTATGTTGTGTCTGATTTCAGAACACATCTTAAAAAAAAAAAAAAAAATTGGTAGTACTGAAGGTACGCTCAAACAGATTTTTATGAATTGTAACAGCTACCTTGGGTGTATGAATCTTAACTTCATCCATTTTACGTACCTGGAGGATTTCCCAGGCCTCATTCATTTTATTTGTGTGGACCGATCGAGGGGCCAAATGATTGCTCCATCGCTCAGCATAACAGAACGCACCACATCAGAGCTGGGGAAGGGACCAGTGGCTCACTACATCAAAAACAAGGTAAGACCGATTCTTTTTTGTTTAACTTTATGGATGCTGTCAATTGCAAATTGTGTAATAATTTAAAGATACTGAATTAATCATCAGTGCCTAAAGAGCACTTGGGCTTATGTTAGTGGCAGTTCTTCTCAAGCGTTGCTGTTTTTTTTCTTTTTTTTTTATCCAATCCTGTTAAAATGCTCTTTAATAGCCAAATAGAGTTCAGTTTTTTTATCAGTTTATAGCTGTAGGATTATTATTAAGATCAGATCGGCAGTTTTGCTGAAATATTGTATCAATCACTGTAAAATATCCCAAAAATATTAATATTTTATACATTTTTTTTAAATAATAGTTTGACAATTTCCTTTTCTTATGAACAGTCAAACAATTAAAATAATGTAATTACTGTTTTACTGCAGATGTATGAACTGAGCCAGGAGCTGGTTAGCTTAGTATCACAAATGGAAACAAGTTGTCAAAAAAACAATGTTCAGTGAGTACAGGAGGTCATTGCTTATAGTCATAACATATATCTGTGCGAAATATCTATAAAAATGTTTTTAGATAAGGCAAGTTTATTTGTATAACACAATTTAATGACAAATATGCAAAGTGCTTTACAGAGACATGGAGACATTATAGAATAAAAAAAAAAACACATATTAAACCATTCAGCAACAGAACTGAACTTATGTTGAGATTCAACAAAAAAAATCCTGGTTTTTGACTGAATAGCTACTGCACTGTTCTCTTTTTTTTCATATTAAGGTGTGGGGCCTGGTCAGGACAACGCGGCACTATCTTCAGAAAGGTTACTCCACAGTCACATTGCGGGATGGGGATTTCTTTTTCTGCTACTTCTTGTGGTTTGAAAATGAAACGGTAAATTTGCAGTGTGCTGTATTTTACTCTAAATCAATTTAAAAGGAAACCACTGTATCACAGAAAAGTAAAAAAATAAATAAATAAAAATGTTTCTGATCCATCAGGGTTACAAGTTAGAAGCAGGAGACATCCCCATTTTACCTGATGACTCCGCCCCCATTGGGATGCTCGCCTGGGACTACTACAAGTAAACAGCTTAATCCTAAAATAAGTGGGATCAGTTCGAAAGGCTTATCTGTGGTTTAAATAAAGCCATGTGTGTTGCAGGAAGCTGCTTCGATACTACAGTAAGAACCACCAAGGTGAGGCGGTAAAGTGCTACGAGCTCATGACAGTGCACCTGGGGGTCATCCCCACAGAGATCATCCTCCAGCACTGCAGACAGTTAGCAAGCAAACTGTGGGAGCCCTCACGCAATCCACTGCTGTAGACAGAACCACATACTTAGACTAAGTGGTAGGTACTTGTTTGTTGTTCATTTTATAAATAAAAAATGGATCTCACACACAATAAGTGGATCCTGTGTTCTGCACCTGAATGAAATATTTACTTGTTTTATGTTCAAGCAATTTGTATTTAGCACAACGCTGTGCATCTATACACCTTGGTGTCACTTGTCACTATATTGTCAGAACTTGGCAAGTCATGACCAATTTTCTATTCATGAGTATATATGTATAAGTAAACTGTGTATGCTGCTTTTTCACTGTGTGAGGTTTGCAGCTATTCATTTTAATGAATGGAGAGAATGTCACACTTCACCTTAAAGTCCCAGTCTCCAGACAATCCATTGTGCACAAACAGGCCAGTAAGTGCACTCGTGTTTTTTAAGGAGGATGTCTGGATAAATTGGTGTGATCGCTTTCCATTGAGGTTGATGAAGATCCTTGCCAATCACATAAATGCAAAGAGGAATCAGAGAAACATTTGTTACTCACACTACTGTCAGAAACTGTTCAAACACATATGATCAAATGTGAATTTTATTTAAAGGACAGATTCCTGCTTTATAATAAATTATTTTATGGAAATGAATGTCACTGTGCTCATATGTTGTTTATTATATCTTTGTAAACAGCATTAAAAATGCACTGTTTAAACCAATGATAATTGCTTGTGTCAGTATATTCTCATATCTTACACCACAATTATCATCCATGTGATAATTATTCTTTGCATATTAGCCAGTAAATCGACTATTTAATTGAGATTGAATTAGAATGATTTAACTTAGTCTCAGTGATCATCTAGTGTTAACAGTCATTAAACTGAGTGTTTAACGGCTGTCTTTGCTGTGGGAGGTTTTATGCAGAAGTTTCCAAAATGGGCTCACAGGTAGGAGTGTGGAGTGAATGTAGAGTTCAGCGTATCCTCAGTATTCATCTCACAGAGCTCCTGTGAGGTCAGTCACAGCTCCTGCAGCCACCAGGTCCCTCAAGAAGAGCTTTTCAGCACCAACATCATGCACCACCTGTATGATTTTAATAGGGTAAATAAATTACCAGGCGTTGGAGTATTTTATGCACAGTTTGGTCATCAGTCTAAACTTACTTGAGCTTTCATGGCGTCCATGCGTATGGCTTCATAGTAGTGAAGCCTGGCCTCTGGGTGTTGCATGTCGTATCCAAACCCTGCAAGGCTCACCTGGTCACACAGTTGCAGAGCCATCACAACTGCACTGGCACCTAATGTTGGCACCATCTTATGATGGGAGAAAATCAGCTTTTATCTTTCCGTAGCCAAAACAAGCACAATATTTCTCTAAATTGAAATTATCCAACACTATATTAAAACCCATTCAAAGTATGATGTGTATCAAGGTAACAAGCCAGATTTTAAAGAATGATCACGCAAAAACTTACACTTCCCTGTTTTAGAGCATATTTCTGTAAGACTTGCCCAGTCTTATGAATTATGGCAGGGTGGAGGATCTTAAAGCTCTCTGGTTCTAGGGGAATATCATCCACCACCTCCCTCCAGAACCACATTTTGGACCAGAAGCTCTAGTTAAAAGAAACAACAAAGGGGTTGTTGAGTATGCTGGGGTGATCACAGTATTGTTATACAGAATGTTGTGGCAATTGTGGCTTATGTAATACGGCATGTTGTTGTGCAACAGTCCTTGTGATGTAGGCTTACTAGAGGCTGTTTGGTGATGACAGCAGTGAGCCAGTCTAAGTCCAAGCTTTTAAAGACCACCAGAGCTACCATGGAGGTCTTTCTGTACTCATCAGTTGAGTGAGGTGCTCCCTCTGGGTACATTAAGCGGATAGTAGTGCGAGATCCGGCATCCCTCTCAAATCCAGGCACTGGGGCATTATTTAGTCTGGCAACAGAGAAGTGCCATTATTGTTAAAATTTTTTAATGTGTTGCATCTTCACAAACTGCAAGAAGACATGCTATGCCATAAACAAAGAGCAAGACAATTCACACTTTGGTGAGGGAAATTAATAGAAATGTCAACAAAGAGAGTTTTATTGCTTCTTCCGGAGTTGAAGTGTCAAGAAAGTGATTTTGATTGTGGCTGACATTGAGGTCATCACTGCAGAACTCCATCACTGCAGCATATCAAAGCCCACTAAAATTTTGGAAGCTTGTTTTTCAGGCCAGGGATCCCCAACCCTTGTCCTCGAGGACCGGTGTCCTGCAGGATTTTTAAGTGTTCCTACTGCAGCACATCAATCCTCGAGGGCCAGGATTGGGGATTCCTGCTTTAAACTAACGAACAAAAATCAGAGATTTCCAGGTGAAAAAGGTTGTTGCTTTATGTGGCAATAGAAGATTTCATTATGGGTCAAAGACAACATAATACTGTGGGGCTGTTTTATAATTTCACACACAGGCAACTTTTTTTTGTTTCATGCTGTACCATAAGTTATTACTCTGTTATGTTGTTATTATGTATGTTGTTACTATATGTTATAAATTGGCATCAATGTAGAGCCAATAAAGTTATCACAAAAAGTAATGAAATTTGTATTTTACCAATCAGGTCTCATTTTTAGTAAAAACTAATTGATGTTGTATTGTACATTTTTGGAATGCCTGATTAGTCATTTTTATAGTGAGGTATAAATTATAAGGATAGTGCTTCTGTGGAATGAGAAACACAGCTGAATGTGTGGGTAGTGCATCCCTAAAAAAGTCAAATATTCTCCTGATGATATTCACTGTTGTTTTAAGTTTCATGATTTGAAGGATTGGATGATGAAACGCTCCCATTATAACATGGAGATAACACACAACAAATTCACCATTTTTCCACTATTCATTTCATGGAAGGTCAACTAGCTGGGTTGTATTGGTCACTCTAGCACACACAACACACCCAAGACAATCCCACAAGGGTCTGAGCTGAAGACTTGACTTACAGCCGGTCATTGTGCACATCCTGCCTCTGTGGGGGAGATTTGTAAACCTAGAAGATGGAGTTAGATTCCAGATTCTGTAGATAAGGGATTATCAAGAACTCCAGAATCTTATTCCAGTATGTCTGTCTATGAATACGGTACAGTTTACTGCTAGTCATACATTCACCTGTGACTGGTGTACACCTGGCAGCACTGAAATCTCAGTCTACAAGAGAATATTACCAGAGTTTTTGTCACATTTCTTTCGGGCACTACTCACACATTTAACTGTGTTGCTCAAGTTACACCTTGTTGTAAAGGTGACTAATCAGACTTTCTTAATGTATAATAGAATACTACTTGACATTTTTGAAGGGTAGAGATGATGGAATATAAATAAATTTCCTTATGTTTAGTACTAACTTTATAAAAAAAAAAAAATAAAAAATAAAAATATATATATATATATATATATATATATATATATATATATATATATATATATATATATATATTATTTATATTTCTTGATAATGATCATTTACAAGGAAGGACTAATCAATTGGTCCACTTTTATAAAGGACACTAAAGATTTTTGACTCATCCTTTATCTTTGTAATGGACAGTATGTTTGTTACTGTCTACCCTTTCGGCTATAATCCAAATATGTCCATGAGAAATCTAACCATTGCGACTGTCTGTCTCATCCGCACGTACCTGATGACAACATCATACTGATCTATATGGGATCCAAGATGGCTGCCATAAAGAACCCCTCCATTTCCCACCACCACACATCGCCGGCAGCTATCTTCTCTTCTCAGCAATGGAGGCAGGCCAGGTTGAGGCATGGAGGCAAGAGCCAGAGCCAGATGCTCTTCACTGCCCTGGAGCCCAAGAGGAGGGGCCAAATTCCACACCACAGGTCTGTCCTGCTGCACAAACACAGGGATGTCCTGGAGGCCTTCTGAACAGGACAGGGTCTTCAGGTGGTTGAGACACCAGCGAGGCTGACAAGGACGCGACAGTAGGGAGGCTGACCAATTAAATAAGACCTAAAAAGAAGGGCAAACATTTGAATTAAGTCTGAAGTGATGAAAGAAATGCCTGTAAACACTTGTGAAGAAAGGCTGAGATGCATCTTTACCAGATCTTTGGGGTAAGGGTAGTCATAGCTAGCAGCTTCCTTCTTATTCAAGGGGAAATACGCAGGTATCAGAATAGCCAAGTAACATCCAACCAGCAGGAACAGACTGATGGCAAGATTCTGCTTTCTGTGTAAAACATTACAAAAGAGTACAAGATAAATCATAATAAAGTGCTGTTTGCATAATACTTATAAGAATGATGACTCAAGATTTTCTTTTTCCTTCCAATAAACATGCTGTAAATGTGATATCCTTTGCCACAAATAAAACCTCAACAACAGGTTTCCTGAACAAAATTGCAGACATTTATTCCACAGCTTCAGCCATTTACATGGTTTGTACCTATTGAGGAAAAAGTCCTCGGAGTAAGTCTTTGTAAGTACTTGCTGTCTGTGGCCGACAGGTGTTGGTGCTGTAGTATCTACAACCACCGGCAGTAGTGGAGAGCCATCCTCTGGATCTTCTACACTCAAACGATTTAGTGTCACCATGGCGCTTTTCTACTTTCACCTTCCTCTACCTGAAATACATAAATATAATTTTCCTACTACAGTAGCTCCAAAGTATTCAAAAAGTATCACTAGAACTTGGTGACTGTCATCTCACCGAGGTCTATCTGTCATTTACCGTCATTGAAAATAATTTGTGGGCAAATAATGCATTTAAAGTAGTTTCTGTACAGTACAGCACATATATCTCTCACACACACAAGAAAAAGTAACTCACTTCCAGCCTGGAGGAAATCTAAGCTGATAGTTCACAGTGTCTCTCCATGGTTGACAGGACAGCAGTAAGATATAGTTCCTGCTCGGTTAAAATGGCTGCTGTGTGTGTGTGTTTTGCTTCCCTGAACTCTGCCTCTTCTTTAAATAACAATGGTTAACCATTAACACCTCACCCAGTCACACACTAACTAGAAAAGCCAGGAGTAGGTGTGAGTCTGTACGAAATGCAGAAAAAACATCTGTTTGTGCGCATTTGTTTTTTTTGTCATGATGGGGACCAAAAGCCGACAGGAAATCAACTGATAGGAATGCCTTTAACAAAAGGACTAAACTATGTTCCCCACAACATTCTTTATACATACATACGTATATGTATGTATATATATATATATGTATATATATATATATATATATATATATATATATATATATATTTATATATATATATGTGCGTGTGTGTGTGTGTGTGTGTCTATTAAACAGGAGTTGACATGAACTTAAGAAACAAAGTAAGAAGTGTATAAGGACACTGCCTGGTTGTAAAGATGATGATGAGATTGGGTGAGATTATCTTCTCACACTGAAGCTCTGACCTCTAGTGGCCTGATGTCAGATATACTAATAGGATGAGCCCTCGTACTGAGTTTCAGCTGTTCAGCTACACACTACGATGTGTCTGCAGCAGTGAGTCTGAGAGCTGTTAAAGCCCTCAAGAGTCATGGGGCAGACCTTAATGTTACAGATAAGGTCCTGTTTGTGGAGATATATTATGTATATGTTTGAGGATGGATGGATTATTATTTTTATTATTATTATTATTATTATTATTGTTATTGTTATTATTAATAATAATAATAATAATAATAATAATAATAATAATAATAATAATAATAATAATAATACACTGAACACTTTATTTATAGAGCCTGTCTAATTTTTTTTTTTTTTTTTTTTTTAACAAATAAGAACTGATGGAAAATCATGTTTATTCCTTTTCAACAGGTGAACAGCCGGTCCAAGATGGCGGCCACAGCTGCGGCCGCAGTCATTGTTCCGTCTACTCTATTTTATGTCTATGGATCAGGCACTGTCGGCTCTAACCGGAGGTTCACACGCAGCAATCTATCCAGAAAGCTTTATGCTGGTGACAGTATGCTTTACAGGCCCCGCAGCAGTAGTTTAATCGAACAATTCATAACAAGTCAACAGTCATTACGAAATGCTCCATACAGACATGTTCACACAGAGACATCGATACAACTCAGAGGGCTGCACCACCAGACACAGAGCCGACAAATGACATAAATAATGTGCGAACAAGTGGAATATAAGCACATGAACTCTGTTACAGTTATAATAAGGAGTCGGTATGGTAAATACTCCCATTAAACCGCTATTGGATGTTGTTGTAAATATAATGCTATCTAGAAGCCCTGGTCAGATGGTCAGTGCACCTCGAAGATCGCTGAAAATACTGGATCTCTGCCAAGTGCAGCTAAGACACGAAAACTAACCAGATAGGTCAAATAGGAGCTCCAGTCCTCCCGTCACCACGATGGGTCATTAACAGACATGTATTATTATTATTATTATTATTATTATTATTATTATTATTATTATTATTATTATTATTGTATGTTCCAAAATTCAGTGTTGTTGTTGATGATGCCAAGAAGCTAACCCCATTTTTCCACAAAAACATAGCCTAGCATAGTTTTTGTGTTTAATCTCATTAATTCTGTTTTTCAGAATTAATGAGAATATCCATGGATCATGTCAGTAATTCAGATCAATGGTTTTGATCACTGAAAAAAAATAGGTTTTCATGCTTCCATAGTATTTTTTTTTTATGTATGTCATCATCCTTCAAAGGAGAATGCAGAGTGGGAAAAAAAAAGAGGCGGATCGGTAGGCGTGGCTATGTGACGCAATATAGAGCTATTTCCTTTGTGACGTCATTGTGACTCACACTTTGGCGTCATATTCGGCCAGTTTCCCCAAATTCCTTAGTTCTGTCAACAGACACTCACAGGAGAGGATTTTGAATTTCTTTAACTCAATCAATTTTAAGATTTTTTCTGACATTTCAAGAAGAGGAGAAACAACAATGTACAAGACAAGACAAGAAATGGAAAGCAGTGTTCCCATCACAGAGATGGATGTTATTCCTGTAGTGAATAAACACTTTGCAAAAGTTTCAGCAGCTCAATGGGCCATGCTGGCCACAGGAAAAATAGACCCAGAAATGAAATTTATTCTTGCAGGCCTGTTAGCAGATGTAATACAAACAGTTTCAGCCATTGTTTTAAAGACTGTGCTTCCGAAGATTGGAGAAAGGATCCAGACAAATACTGATAATCCATCTTCGCCTATCATCAAAGCAGAACTTGGAGATTCTATTAGAAAAAGTTTTTCCTCATATATGAATGTTCCTCCTGAAGATTTGGATTTATATGAGGATTTAGAGGCCAAAGAGCTAAGAGAAATGGCAGAAAAGGAAATAGATACCAAAGTCAATTCTCTACTTGTAGAAGTAGCTCAACCAATGGATGTTCCATCACCCGCGCTTTACGTTTGTGGCTGGATGAAAAGTATACGACATCTTGGCCGCATGGTGTGCCATGCAGGCAAATGCCTACAAAAGTGCCTTGCAAAATGTCTGACTAAATCTTCAAGTCAAACTGTCGAGTCACAAACTTCTGGCTCAACGTCGCCTGACAGCATAAAATCCTCCATCTCTGTTAAGACAGCAACAGAATTTGTGACCAACATATTAATTAAAAGGTCTGAATCAAATCTTTCTGAAGAAAATATGAAGACTTTTTCACCCATCAAACCTTCTCTTTCAGCACAGAGTGCTGCTGCTGAAATTGTCAACACCATAATGGGAAACATTAAAAGCTTGGAGCCTACTGCCACTGTGGACCCTCCTGGATTCTGTAGAGTTTCAGCTGACGCTCACTTTAATTTAGCGGTAGTAGCTGACAAAATCAAACATTTTTTTGAGAGTTCACGCCGTAAAGCTCCTGAGACCGTCCCTGAAAATGAACCGAAAAAGAATACTTACATCTCACAATTTTTAAAAAAACATTTTGAGAAGATGAAGGAGGATCTAAAGAAAGCATTTCATACTCAAAATGAAAACTTTGTTTTAAACATCAAACAGAGCTCAAAGTGTATGACACCTGAAGATACAGACATATTACCAGGGACTCTGCCAGAATCGACAAAGCCAGAAACTTCACACTCACCCGTGACAAGTCATAAAAGATTGGCAACCGTATTCAAACGGAAATGTTCTCCACTAAGTTTTGACACTTTTGAATCCGATTTGTACAAGTTAATAACAGGATTGACTCAGTCTGAACAAATAGAGGACCTTACTAAAAAACTGAACAACATCAAACATTGCCAGGAAGTGCAGACGTTTGCCAGACAACTAACTGATCAGATGTATGATCATCTTATGACTGGAGATTTCTATCAGATACCCCTTGTACCACCAGGTAAGTGTCTATCAGATTCTGTGATTTCAAAAATGAAAAAGAGTGCAGACAGACTTCAGAGAACCTTTTCACCCGAAGTTCTGTATTCCATTACAGAAGATGCAGTAGGGAAATTCCTGCAGCAAATTTTTCTTGGGATTGGAAAACCATCAGAAGAAAAGGTTGACAACAAAGTCTTGGAGGTCATTACAGACATTGATAATCTTTTTAAAGAGGGGGCACAGTCTCCAGACGACATTATGACTGGATTGGAAGGCTGTGAAGACTTGAAGTTTACATCTTCCTTAAGTCAACAAAGTGAAGAAACTGAACCTAAAATTATTACAAAAGACACAGCCACAGAGGAAGCAGACAAAGAACCTAAAGAACAAGAAGAGAAAGAATCTCCCAAAGAAACACAGTCAATCACCTCTGTTGAAGCCCAGAGTTTGACAAACAGCCTTGTTGTTGCGCTGCTTGTAAGGCTGATGTCAAAATGTGACAAGGACAAAAGTTCAAAACTTGACATCCAGCTAATAAAGGAAAGGATTTTACACTTGGTTGTTGTAAAGATAAACTCTGATACCACCCTAATAAACCAAGAAAACATGCAAGATCTTACCAAGGTTGTTGTGAAAGATCTTTACAGAACATTCAGCACAACAGAAAAGCTTCTGGAAGCTGCTATGTCACCAGATGATGAGTTTTTTGATAAAGCCCTTACAGCATCTTTAAAATTCAACCTATACATCAAGAGGACACCCAAAAGGAACATAATTCAAAGAGTTTTTGACAGTATTGGAAGCAAAATGGAGAAGGCTGTCAAATGTCTAAAGAGGACTTTTAGATGAATCTGAACTTTCAATGGATCTGTTTTATGTCAGAAGCTAAAACAACTAGCTAAAAAGATCAAATAAGACAATCCCAACACAAACACTTAAAGACTGGTGGGGCATTCAAGTCTCATCAAGTCTCATCTTTTGGCAAATAACAACCACAAGTAAAAACAACCGAACACACATGCACAACCCCCCCCCCCCCCCCCCCCCCCAAAAAAAAAACCCCCCAACAAAGTCCAACTCAGAAACAACAAAAAACCCCACCAGCAAAGAACAAACAAAAAATAAATAAATAAATAAATTTAAAAAAAAATAAAATAAATAAAATATATATATATATATATATATATATATATGTATATGTACACATATATACATATATATATATATATATATGTATATATATATATATATATATATATATATATATATATATATATATATATATATATATATATATATATATATATATATATATATATATATATATATATATATATATATACGTGTATATATATATATATATGTATATATACACACATATATATATGTGTATATATATATATATGTATATATACACATATATACATATATATATATATATATATATATATATATGTGTATATATACATATATATGTATATATACACATATATACATATATATATGTATATGTGTGTGTATATATATATATATATACATATATATATATATATATATATATACATATATATATATATATATATATACATATATATATATATATATATATATATATATACATATATATATATATATATATACATATATATATATATATATATACATATATATATATATATATATATATATACACGTATATATATATATACATATATATATATATGTATATATATATATATATATATATATATATATATATATATGTATATATATATATATATATGTATATATATATATATATATAAATATATATGTATATATATATATGTATATATAAGTAAAAACAACCTAACACACATGCACAACCCCCCCCCCCCCCCCCCCCCAAAAAAAAACCCCCAACAAAGTCCAACTCAGAAACAACAAAAAACCCCACCAACAAAGAACAAACAAAAAATAAATAAATAAATAAATTTTAAAAAAAATAAAATAAATAAAATATATATATATATATATATATATATATATATATATATATATATATATATATATATATATATATATATATGTATATGTACACATATATACATATATATATATATATATATATGTATATATATATATATATATATATATATATATATATATATATATAAATATATATATATATATGTATATATACACACATATATATATGTGTATATATATATATTTATATATATATATAAATATATATATATATATATATATATGTATATATATATATATATATGTATATATACACATATATACATATATATATATATATATATATATGTGTATATATACATATATATGTATATATACACATATATACATATATATATATGTGTATATATGTGTATGTATATATATATATATATATATATATATATATATATATATATATATATATATATATATATATATATATATATATGTACACATATATACATATATATGTATATGTGTGTGTATATATATATATATATATACATATATATATATATATATATATATATATATATATATATACATATACATATATATATATATATATGTACATATATATATATATATATATATATATATATATATATATATATATATATATATATATATATATATATATATATATATATACATACACGTATATATATATATACATATATATATATATGTATATATATATATATATATATATATATATATATATATATATATATATATATATATATGTATATATATACATGTATATATATATGTATATATATATATATATATATATATATATGTATATATATACATGTATATATATATATATATATATATATATATATATATATATATATATGTATATATATATACGTATATATATATATCCCCTCCCTGAGCTGTCACCTTATCGTGGTGGAGGGGTTTGTGTGTCCCAAAGATCCGAGCACCTATGTTGTTGGTGACTTTATGCCCCTAGTAGGGTCACCCATGGCAAACAGGTGTCTAGGGGAGGGACCAGACCAAGTACAGCTCATAGGCCTATATGATAACGACAAATATGGGCATAAATGTTCCCTTGCCTGGACACGGGTTACCGGGGCCCCCTTCTGGAGCCAGGCCTGGGGGTGGGGCTCAAGAGCAAGCGACTTGTGCCCAGCCATTGCCCATAGGGCCTGGTCAGGCTCAGCCCGAAAGGGTTACATGGGCCTCACCTCCCGTGGGCTCACCATCTGCGGGAAGAGCTGTAGGGGTCGGGTGCAATGTGAGCTGGGCGGCAGCAAGGGGCGGGGACCCTGGTGGTCCGATCCCGGGCGGCAGAAGCTGGCTCTAATGATGTGGAATGTCAGCTCTCTGGTGGGGAAGGAGCCTGAGCTTCTGCGTGAGGTTGAGCGGTTCCGGCTAGATATAGTTGGACTCACCTTGACGCATGGCTTGGACTCTGGAACCAGTACCCTTGAGAGGGGCTGGACCTTCTTCCACTGTGGAGTTGCTCACGGTGAGAAGCGCCGAGCAGATGTGGGCATTCTCATCAGCCCCCAGCTTGGTGCCTGCACGCTTGTGTTTACCCCAGTGGATGAAAGGGTAGTTTCCCTCCGCCTTTGGGTGGGGGGACGGGTTCTGACTGTTTTCTGTGCTGATGCACCGAAAAATTAAAAATTAAAAAAAAAAAAAAAAAAAAAAAGAATATATATATAAATATATATATATATATATATATATATATATATATATATATATATATATATATATATATATACATATATATGCCGTTGTGCAAATGGAATAGACACCCAATAAAGGAGGAACAGTCACAGCACTGCCAGATCCTGCAAAATGAGCTCCAGCAGGCCACAAATGTGCATGTGTCTGACCAACAGTCAGAAACAGACTCCATGAGGGTGGTATGAGGGCCCAACGTCCACAAGTGGGGTTGTGCTTACAGCCCAACACCGTGCAGGATGTTTGGCATTTGCCAGAGAACACCAAGATTGGAAAATTCACCACTGGCTCCTTGTGCTCTTCACACATGAAAGCAGGTTCACACTGAGCACATGTGACAGATGTCTGGAGAACAGAACAGAGAGTCTGGGGAAGCCGTGGAGAACGTTCTGCTGCCTGCAACATCCTCCAGCATGACCAGTTTGGCAGTGGCTCAGTAATGGTGTGGGGTGGCATTTCTCTGGATGGCCACACAGCCCTTCATGTGCTCACCAGAGGTAGCCTGACTGCCATTAGGTACCGAGATGAGATCCTCAGACCCCTTGTGAGACCATATGCTGGTGCGGTTGGCTGTGGGTTCCTCCTAATGCAAGACAATGCTAGACTACATGTGACTGGAGTGTGTCAGCAGTTCCTGCAACACAAAGGCATTGATGTTATGGACTGGCCCTCCCGTTCCCCAGACCTGAATCCAATTCAGCACATCTGGGACGTCATTTCTCACTCCATCCACCAACGCCAAGTTGTACCACAGACTGTCCAGGAGTTGGCGGACGCTTTAGTCCAGGTCTGTTCATCCTGTTCATCTGAACCACTGTGACCCAATTCAGGGCCTACACACTTAGGAGTGTGGATTATATATGTCCGGGCCAAGCACTGTCCCAAATCAAAAGCTCCACCCTAAAAACCTGCACCTTGTTTGGCAAAGTGATAGATCCTTCTTTTTGGATGCTTTTTTTCTCTTAGTATTTTTTTTTTTGCACAAGATGGAAGGGAATGAGCAGCAGCCAAGTGCTGATGACTACATTTCTAAATGGTCATATAAACACATGTACGTGTGTATTTAAAATTCAACTTGACACGTATGAAATTTTAGCTAGCTTTATAAATCTGCAAAAATCAAATACCCAGTAAAAGGTGAATATCCTGTCCTTTGCTCTGACCTATGCCTGTAAAGGGAACGGTCCCTTGGGGATGAATAAAGTGTTCTGATTCTGAATAACTAATCACCAGTTCACATACTAGCAACTCAATGGATTTAGGCACATTCAAGATGACATCAAGCTGAGCATCAGTATGAGGAAGAACGTGTATTAACTGACTGAAAATGGCATGGTTGTTGGTGCCAGAATGGCCAGTCTGATTTTTTCAGAAACTGCTAAACTGTTGGAAGTTTTACTCACAACCATCTCTCAGGTTTATTCAGAATGGTTAAAAAAAAAAAAAAGAAAAAGGTAAAAGTATCCTGTGGGAAGTTGTTGACTGCACCAAAATACCTTTTTCATGTGACATGTCAAAGGAAAATAGACAGACTTGCTGGAGACAACAGAAAAAAGGCAACAGTAACTCTTTAAAGGGGCCATATTATGCTATTTTAAGTATTTCAAACTTTTTACACTGTTTTGATTTTGAATACTCATCAGGCAACTGTGTCTAACAGTTTTTATTTTAATCAAGTAAATGCATGTTTGAGTTTTCCTACAAGTCTCTATATTCAGTTTCCATGGAGCTAAAAATGATTGCGTCTTATAGAGTTTTTTCGACTAGCTATTGCTGGAACGTATTACCTAACAGATACAGCCTACTGCATTCATTGCTGCAGGTTGCTGATTCATTCACTCTTGTTTTCGGGGTCCGATTAGGGCTAAAAGGTGAATGGCTGTATGTTTGGTGTTGACAATTTTACTAGAGTATCTACTTTGGTTAGTTAACCATTTCTTCCAGTGTTTCTACAGAGAAAACAGCTGATGTGTATGACACCTACTCCTACCAGTTGACCAATCAGATGCAGCCCACTGCAGAAGAAGGCAGGACTCAGGATGGAGCATTGTCTTAGGGCTTGTTTCTGGCTGAGGCTGATCTGAGAGGATCAATATAAAATAAATCAAGGGGTTGGTGAAAAATGCTTGATTATTTTCTGCCCTTCTGCACTTGGACATCAAAATGAATTAGCCTGAAATGTGCTTATTACAAACACAAATATTCCAGTTATATTCTTTCTTATATTCTTGATATTTTTCAAGAATATCAATAATTCCTATAGTACCATTGGTGAATGCACAACTTAATAATTGTTAAGGCAGATGGACTACAGCAGCAAAAAAATCACACCAGATCCCACTTCTGTCAACTAAAAAGAGGTAACTAAGTGTACAGTTCACTAAGGACCACCAAAACTGGACAGTGGATGGCTGGGAAATGTCACCTGGTAGAATGAGTCTTCCTTTCAAACTAGACTTCCAGAGTATTGTTGCTGACCATGTTCTTGCTTTTGTGAACACAGTCGCCCATCCTCTGATTAATTTCAGCAGGATAATGCACCATTTCCCAAAACTCAGATCTCGGTAAACTAGTTTCTGGAACATGGCGAAAAGTTCACTATACTTCAGAGGCCTCCACAGTCACCAGATCCCAGTCCAATAGAGCACCTGTAGGATGAGGTGGAATGTGCAATTCTCACCATGGACAGCCAACAAATCTGCAACAACTTTTGTGATATGTCAAAATGGATCAAAGGCTGCATTCAAACTGCAGGGCTTGCTGCTCATAACGGCTGTTTTTGTGAAATCCAAATTTTTTGAAAGTCTGTTCACATTTCCGATCAAATGTGACTTGTATGTGATCTCCTGTATGAACGTTATGCGCACATATGCAGTGAGCGTGCGTGTGACATCTTTGTGTTTGCAGAAGTAAATATGGATGGCAGCAGAGCATTTGCTATTTTAAAAGTTTTGTCCAACTATAAAAGTTAAAAAAAAAGGTTTAAAGTTTTGTCCAACCATAGCCACAACATTGTGAATGGGTTCGTTTTATGGAGACGTTTACGGAAGAGGAAAGTAAAAGTTTTGGTCAAGGCCTTTTGTGGAGCTGTGGCAGCAACAACTGTGGAGAGAAATGTTTGGGTATGGAGTCGCAGTCAGGATTGGTGGGAGAGTAATGTGAGAGCATTTACCGATAAAGAGTTCATAAACAACAAAACGCAGAATAATGACGTTTGTCGTGGATTAATTCAGACTGAAGTCGCATGGCAAAAGATCCGATACATATCGGATTTAGGACCACATATCCAAGCGGCCTGGGTCGCATTCAAAAATATCAGATCTGTGTCATTCAGACTGTTAAGAAAAGATCAGTTACAGTTCGCATAGGTGCAAAAACACCGGATTTCAGTCACTTCAGCCTGTAGTGTGAACGTAGCCAAAATCTCTGAAGTTTCAAACACATTCTTTAATTCTACTACAGTGCTGTATATAGCTTATTTATGGCTAAGCACTCTTTTAATGGCATTTAATGTGTGCCCACCATCAAAATCCCCCTCTCCGGGGCATGAACCATGGCATTAGAAAATGTCAGCCTAATGTGAGAGATTTGAATAGATCTGCTTGAAAAGACAGAGGGAAACTGAAAATACAGTACTTGGTAAACAAATTCATTTGTAAAATCTTTTAGATCCAGTCTTTGGATCTTCACATGTTCTTGCACAAAGCTTTATAATCTTAGGGGGCATCAGGTGGTTGATGAAAACAGCCAGGAGATATTGTGGTACCATGTTGGAGATGCCTGCGATGGACTGGTGAGCTGTCCAGGGTGTACCCTGCCTGTCGCCCAAAGCCAGCTGGGATAGGCTCCAGCTTCCCCGCGACCCTGAATTGGAATAAGCGGTTCAGAAAATGAATGAATGAATGAATGTTGGAGATGCCAGCTGATCATGATGAAGGTGATTAGTGTTTATCTGCTGCAGTCAAGGATTCAACTGCCACTTGGTGGATATTTTGTTAAAAACTTTTATTTCCTTGACCAGTTATTTTCATTTGCTGTTGTCCTGTTGCTATGTTTTCCATGATGTGAATATAATATGATGTTGGTAAAGGCAGCAGCTTGTTTCTGAAGTGTGCCAAGTGTGCTCAGTTCAGTTAGACAGTATTATCAGTTCCATGCAGCCTTTCCTGTTCTAGGCAAGGCTGTGCAACTGTCAAGGACAGTAGGAACACAAACTATGCAAAATTCTAGATAACACACTTCATGCAAGAAAGCTGTCTTTCACTTTGTCAACCTGACCCTTTAACTGAGATTTAACATAGTATGACAAAAGCAACACAGATTCAAATCTTCAAGCTTGTATGGAAATGTATGTTTCATGGCTTTTAGTTGGTTTATTTTAGCTCTACGGGAAGTATGAGCTGCATTCAGCTGTAGTTCGCTAAAAGGTTGAGGGGAAACTGAAGGTTTTTGTTTGAAACGACACTTGACAAAAAGTCCAGAGTAACCTGCTCCCCCATGAAAACAGGAACATTTCGTACCCCATTTGTTAAGGTTTTATTAAATTAAATTAAATTAAATTAAATTAAATTAAATTAAATTAAATTAAATTAAATTAAATTAAATAATTAAATTAAATTAAATTAAATTAAATTAAATTAAATTAAATTAAATTAAATTAAATTAAATTAAATTAAATTAAAAGTAATTTATTTATCCCCAAAGGGAAATTCAATATTGTAGTAGAGTAGGTTTGAGTATAGGCCTTGTTCCAGAGGTTGATGGCTGCTGGCAGGAATGTATCTTTCAGTCTTACAGTTTCTTCACTGTGTTGTGGAGAGGGTGTGAAGAATCCTCCATCATCTTCATCAGCTTGTGCAGCATTCTTCTTTGGACAATCAGCTCCAGCGGCTCCAGATTTACTCCAAGCACAGAAGCAGCTTTCTTGATCAGTTTGTTGATTCTCTTCAAGTCTCTGGTTCTGATGCTACGACCCCAGCAGATGCTGCAAAGCTGACTGCACTCTCCACAACAGACTTATAGAAGATATGCAACATCTTAGTGCAGACGTTAAACAATCTCAACTTCCTTAAGAAGTACAGTCTGCTCTGACCTTTCTTGTAGATGTAGTCAGTGTTGCATTTCCAGTCCAGTTTGTTGTCCAGCTGAACTCCAAGATACTTGTATTCCTCCACCACCTCTACCTCCTCTCCCAGGATGGAAACAGTGCTTTGTTTATTCTTGTTCCTCCTGAAGTCAACAATCATCTCTTTTGTTTTGCTGGTATTTAATATAAGATGATTGTCACCACACCATTTAACAAACTGACTGACCAGTTCTCTGTACTCTGCTTCTTGTCCATCACTGATACACCCCACAACTGCAGAGTCCTCAGAGTATTTCTGCAGATGACAGGACTCAGAGTTGGACTGGAAGTCTGAGGTGTACAGAGTGAAGAGGAATGGCGAGAGTACAGTTCCTTGTGGTGCATCAGTGCTGCTGACCTCCATCTCAGACACACAACCTTTCAGTCTCACAAACTGTGGTCTGTTTGTGAGGTAGTCATAGATCCAGGTGGTTGTGGTGGTATCCACCTGGAATTTATGGAGCTTCTCACAGAACAAAGCAGGCTGAATGGTATTAAAAGCACTTAAGAAATCAAAGAACATGACCATCAGAGTGCTGCCTGAATGGTCCAGATGAGAGTGTGCTCTCTGGAGCAGGTATATGATGGCATCTTCAACCCCAAGTCCATTACGATATGCAAATTGTAATGGGTCCTGAAAGGTGTTTACTTGCTTGTTGAGGTGAGCCAGTAAGAGTCTCTCCAGGACTTTCATGATGTGAGATGTCAGGGCAACTGGTCTGTAGTCACTTGCTTCCTTGTTCTGGTTCAGTTTCTCAAGTTGCTTCTTGACCTGACTGCAGGAGACATACAAAGTGGAGGTTTCAGGGTGTCCTGATGTGGAGGGAGATGAAGCTGTGTTCTGGTCCATGACTAAGCTGCAGGATGACAGAGTGGAGGTGTGACGGGAAAGCTGTGGGCTTATGGAGGGAGTGAGGTTATGTTAGAGCAAAATCTTCAAACAGAATCTTCAATGTTTCTATATCACTGAACAGCAGGTTTTGTTTCTAATCCAGTCCTTTATTAAATACATCTTTGTGGTACAGGATCAGATGAACTCCAGGAGAATGAGAGGGCAGTAGTTTTAAGAGCACTCAAACAGCATTATAATATTACTCAAAAAGGTAACCATGGCAATGATATTTTCCAGGCAGGTGAAAGTCTGGTCAGGCACACTTTTAAATCACCATTTCTTTTTCTCGTTAGAAATAGGTGTGCAGTTCTTGTGCACTCAAATACACTCAGGCTGGAGTTTGTGTGTGTGTGTGTGTGAGAGTGTGTGTGTGTGTGTGTGTGTGTGTGTGTGCGCACAAGGACAACATGGGGCTATGTTTTCCTTAACATGGAAGAAAAGAAAAATTGGAAGATGTGAAACAGACAAGAACACAGCCAACATTGAAGTGTGCCTTTAAATGGTGATACTCATGCCTACATGTCTCCAGACTGATTGTAGCAAAAATGGGTATTTTAAGCAAGCAAAAATATGAGCTAACAATAATGAGCATTGATTATATTTTTCTTTGTACAATAAAAAAAAAACAGTCAAAGTCAGTAACTGCAATAATCCAGGCAAGAGACTCCAGGAATAGATGAAACAGAATTTTCTATCAGCTCCCTGTTTAATCTTCCTTCCTGTTGTTTTTCATGTGTACTTCCAGCCCTAGTGGAATTTTTCTGATTGAACCGTCCTTCTTCTTCAGCTGTAAGATGGAGCAAATATACCCTAATGGTGACTGCTTTAAGCTTTGCTTCCTGTAATATTGTTTCAGTTGTCTTTGGTTAGTTTTGTCAGCAGTCTCAGTTTAACCCTGTCTAGTAATCCTATGTAAGGCTTATTAACTGTTCAAGTACATTGAATTAACAGAGTAGCTGTAACACTTTATACATTTCCAACGTCTAAATGTACATGTATACTGTTTAAAATGAAAACATAAAAACACAGCTACACAATATCAGCCTAATTATTCATTCTTTTGAAAAGTCAGACCAAATACAATCTACTTCAATAAATATCAGAGAAAAATAAAAACATACATCAATATTACATGCTCTTAAATACATAGCAGATATACTGAATATTTTATTCAGCCGCCGCATTAAAGATCAAGTTGCTGAATTCAGTGCATTTAGCTTTCATCCAATCATTTTAGGACATTTAGTCAACCTGATCTTCCAGGTTAAAAATAGAAAAGTGAGTTAAATCAATTCTCAAATGATTTCCTGCTTTCCATTTGAAGCGGAAGATTGATTGGGAGAGAAAATGTGCTTGACTCGTACGTGATGGGAGCTAAAACTTAGCACCAGCTTAGCAATGTGCCTCTGAGAGTCAAGGCAATCTTCAAACAGACCTTAAACTCATTAGGCTGACAGACGCCTTTAGGCAAGCGGTGTGGAGGAGAGGGGAAGAAGAGGGTGCTGTTCATCCTCTGATTTTTTTTTTTTTTTGTAATGGACATTCTTTAAAATTCACTATTGTTAAAAAAAAAAAAAAAAAAAAAGTCTTTAAGGCAATTGTGATTTCTGATCTTCCAAATGAGGAAACATCAGTGATATAAACAGATTCCTTAAGAAAGTTGAAGCAGAACCATTTTATGAGAGGAATGGTCTTAAAATGGAAAACAATTGTTACATTCTACTTATCAAAGCATTCACAGGGCATATTTCTATTTCACACCCCTGTAAGGATTGTAATATATTTATATTAAATGATATAATTGGTAGTTAAAGCTTTAACTTCAACAAAAAATATCTGACCAACTCTAAAGATAAAGATGTTTTATAAGACTGTAGAAGGGGGCTTCCATCATTTGCAGGTTAGTGCATGATGGATACCAATTCTAGAGAAAAACACTAAGACACTTTGTAAGAGTACAATCCGAACATGAGAAATGTGTGCTTCTTGCTGTTGTGCATTTCAAGTCAAGTCATTCAAAGAGCTGTTATTTGGTCAAATTGCATTTGCATTCCAGGTCACGATGAGTGTGAAACAAAGAAGATCCAGAAAAATGGAAAGCATGGCGAAAAAAGAGATAAAAACACAGAGAGAAGAGTTGGAGGGGGACATTCATCGCAGAGGGTGTTCTTGAAGATCCCAGATTTCTGCTTGTGACTCCTCCTGGGGTCCAGGACTGTCAAAGTGCCAGACTAAGAGCACTGGAGGCTGAAACCTGCGCACGTTGCACCACTCCTGGACACTTCTCTCTTTTCTGCAGCTTATGGTTTTGAAACAAGCCCTCATTTCGTGGAGCACCATGAGTTCCATCTGGGAAAGTCAATAACCCTGGGGGCACAGGCAGAGCACACCATGATCAAGCATGAGGAAAGAATATTGACAACCTGATGGATATGCTGTTCCAGTGGTGCGCCAGTCTTACCATATCCTTCGACCCTCCCGTCTTTGAATTCGCCTTCAAATTTCATGCCGTCGTATCGACTGAAGACTCCTGTTCCTTGAAACTTTCCATGTGCAAATTCTCCTTCATACCTAACACAAAAAGAGCAAGTTGTCAATTTATAACTTTTGACTGGGAGCAAAATTGACTTCCTTTTAATATTACTGTTGCTCTCACACCTGGATCCATCTGTAAAAATCAGGACACCAGAGCCGTGAAAGAGTCCATTCTCAAACTGGCCAGTGTAGCAAGTTCCATCTTGAAATGTGAGTTGGCCAAGACCGTGCCTCCGACCTGCAAAGCACCACGTGAAAATGAATGAATGAATGAACAGATGACTGAAAAGAGGTAATATGATTGCTTCTATCTTTGCATTAATTGTTAGGTCATAATTGATCTTTTTTTTTTCCACACTGGGCTGCCAATAATGAATTAGGATTCCCATCTGCCTCCTCTGCAAAAGGGAATTAGGATAGTCTAATCGTACAGTTTTTTTTTCTTTTGCCAAAAATACACCAAATTATAAGCCCTAAGGAACCAGTGAGTTTCATATTTCACCTTTGGTTGTCTTTAATTCTGTGCCAAAGCTCATAAATACTTAACAAAAGCCACACTGTGAAAGTGGGTAAAGTTGAATCTGACTGATGGTGCTTTCAGTCTGAAAACTGGAGTTCATACCCAAATACAAAGAGTAAATGTTTAACAACCAAATCAAAAACTGGTCATCTCAAGTACTGCAACGGATTTGGTTCTCTCAAAGGACAATCTCTGATCTGTTAAAACAGGTCCTTAGTCTAATCAGGAGGATTTGTCAAAGGCAGAGCTGTTAACACAGTATGAACAGAGCCAGATTTATCAATGCCAGCTAATTAGGGTTTATCCAAATAACTTGAGCTTGTATGTCACTATAATCTTCACTGTATGTGCATGCAAGACTGTTGATACAGTGTGTGTTATGCTCATCTTAGCCAAAGGTGAAAAAAGTTGACAGGAAATTTCCTTTTAAAGTGTAGCATCTGGCTCAAAGCTGCACAGTTGTTGCTAATGCCATGGTTTACTTTCCAGTATTAAGAGTTTTTAAAAATTATTTGAATGAGTGCATGAGACCACATCTGAATAATATAACATGCCTTCAGATAAACTTACAGTCAAGTGAAAAAGTTAAAATACAGTCAAATGATTAGGTTGAAGACATGTTTTTCTGCAAACATGGAGCTGAAAATAATGACCCCAGGTCTTGACTCTCATCTGTCTGAAGGACATTGTTCCTACAGTCTTGTGTTTTATTCAGATGAAATGTAAATATAACAAAGCAGGATTTTACAACCTTAAAAACATCCACCCATTTCTCTCTCCTGCCAACACAGAGGTGCTGATGCATGCTTTTATCATCATTTTTTTAAAACACTGTTTCTGCATTGTTGACTCTGTTAAATGCATAACAAAACAGTAAAATACAGTACAATACCTTATTGTTATGCATCTCAGGTATTAATAGTCTATTTTAAGAATGTAGAAATTTGTTGAGACAAGATCTTCTTTTTTTTTTTTTTTTTTTTATAACGGCCGATAAATGAAACCTTTGAATAAAATCTTCATATGACTTTTATGAGCTGGAACAGTTTTGCTTTTAAAAATGATGATTTTTAGGACATTAGGAATTTGTTGAGACAAGATCTTTTTTTTTTTTTTTTTATAGCGGCCGATATATAAAACTTTTGAATAAAATCTTCATATGACTTTTATGAGCTGGAACAGTTTTGCTTTAAAAAAATGATTTTGTAAGAAACGTCATAATGTGTTGGGGAAATGAAAACAACATTCCAATAAAACCTTATTTTCAGAAGCAAAATATAAATTATGATGAAGTGGGGAATGATTTACAAAACTTCTAGACTGTACAACCATGGCCAAAAGTTTAGACAAAAATATTAATTTTCACTGCTCAATTTTTTATGGTGGCAATTTGAATGTACTACATAATGTTATGAAGATTGATCAGATGAATTGCAATTAATTGCAAAGTCCATCTTTACCATGAAAATGAACTTTATCCTCAAAAAAAAAACCAACAAAAAAAATACCATTCCATTGTATTTCAGTCCTGCCGCAGAAGGCAAGCTGACATGTCAGGGATTCTCTTGTAAACACAGGTGAGAGTGTTGACGAGGACAAGGCTGGAGATCAATTTGTCGTGCTTGAAATCATTGTTCTTCCTCTATTAACCATAGTTATCTGCAAGGAAACGTGCCGTCATCATTGCGTTGTACATAAGGGGCTTTAAAGGCAAGGACATTGCTGCTAGTAAGACTGCGCCTAAATCAACCTTTAATTGGATCATCAAGAACGTCAAGGAGAGAGGTTCAGGAGAAAGGAAACTCCCCAAACCTTAATCCCATTGAGAAATTATGGTCAATCCTCAAGTGGGTGGAACCCCCCCCCCAAATTCTGACAAACTCCAAGCATTGATAAAGCATAACTTGTTGCATCAGTCAGGATGTGGCCCAGAAGTTAATTGACAGCATGCCAGGGTGAATTGCAGAGGTCTTGGAAAAAGAAGGGTCAATGCTGCAAATACTGACTCTTTGCTTCAACTTGATGTAACTGTCAATAAAAGCCTTTGACCCTTACGAAATGCTTGTATTTATACTTCAGTTATATCCCAGTAACATCTGACAAAAAGATCTAAAAACATTAAAGCAGCAAACTTTGTGAAAACCAATACTTGTGTCATTCTCAAAACGTTTGGCCGTGGCTGTGTTAAGAATTAATTATAGAAAACGGACCACAACTGAGACAGAATAAATGATGACAGTGACACCTTTACTGCAAGATCAGACAGGGGCTAAGAAAAACTGAAAAGGTTTTAAAATACATCTGATGGAACATCTCCATAATAAACTGTGCAAACGTGCAACATTAACAGGATTATGAACCCAAGGTTTGAACAGTGAATCTACTTGGTGTAAACATGAGGATTGTGTGCAAAAGGCTGCATGAATAAATGGTTCAGGAAATTAATGTTTCTGAGAGTAATACCTGAAAAAAAAGCAGATATGTCATAATTGGTGGCACCTGATATGTGCAAAAGCTTAAGATAATCTAAATAAATTTCTAAGTGCAAAGAAAAGACCAAAAAATCAATGCAGAATGGTCCTGATTCTTGTCTTCGACTGAGCTGCTGTGTTATGTCAATGACTATAAATGTTCCTCGCTGCAACCAGAGATGCTAAAATAAAACAATACCATGCACAGAAAATAAAGCACATATAAAAGATATTTAAAAAATGTAACCATCTTCATTGGGACTTCATGTTGTTGTTGAAATAAGTGATACAGCAAAGTGATAAACAAGCCCCAGTCATAACTTATGTTTAAAATTCCTGACATCCAATTTGGATTAAACATATTTCTCAGTTTTACTGTCTCACATCCTTTCATTACTATTTGCATAAAATTGAAGGCTTGCATGTGTTATTTTATGAATATTTAACAGTCTCAGATTTTGAATGATGATGATTCATTACATCCTTATTCACTCGAAGAAATACACAATAATTCCTCAGAGAAACATTGTGCAGATTTGATGTACACAACAGTTTACATGGATCTAATGCGTCACAAGACACAAACTCTCTATTTAAAGCTAAAAAACATCAGCATCTTACCTTCTTTCCACTCACCGTGGTATTCTTCCCCACTGGTGTAGGTGAAAGATCCTCTGGTCAAAGTCATTGTACCCCTACTTTTAACACACAAACACAGTCATTGCCCTCAGGCCTATAAAACATGTGACACTGGTGAAAAGTTATTCACAATGAAAAAGAAGAAAAAGGAAACATCTGTTTGAAACTGCTGTCTGTCTATTCAGGGAAAATGAGACATAAATATGAGACATATTGTTATAGTTGGGTTTATCCACAGTTTCCACAGTGGCATCACCTGCGTTTGCCCATCAGGGTTTCAGCTGGGGCCCAACTTGGTAAACTGCACAGTACCAATAGAGGCCCCATATCCCAGCAAACATGTCCGTGTGGGGCCCTTAAGGGTTATATTTGGTCTACATGGGTACTGAGTGGGCATAGGCTTGAAATGGGCAAGATCCCATGTGGGTTTAGTTACATGGGCTCCATATGTGAGGAGGCCAAGTGATAACTAAAGACAAACACATGGGACCCTTATGTGCAGGCAAAAGAGCCCTTTTGGCCCACACACTGACATGGTGGCTGGGCTTCTGCTTAATTTAAATAAGTTATTCGAGTAAGGAAAGTTAAATTTGTGGATTCTGAATGAATGAGTCTCAGGTGACCACTATCTGTTATCCTGGAAGATGGGTGCATTGTCAAACAGAAATGAAATCCTAAAATTTCAGAATAATGAAAGCAACTTACACTTGGTCCTCCAACTGTCAGTGCAGTTACACTTGAATACACAGTGTGTGCCGAGTGTATCTGTCGACAACACACCGAAACACACCTGAGCGACTAAATCCCTAAAAACATAAATAAATAAAAAGAGACATGATGCGTGACTGCAAACAAACACACTTCATTAAAAAATATCGTTCGGTAACTATCACTTTAAAGTAAAAAGGACACGGTTAGTATGGCAGTCGGGTGTAATTTTACCCATGCGGTCGCCATTAGATAAATAACTCATCAAACACAGTCTGAAACACTCCCACAATACCGCAAAAATCCAACAAAAGCGGTCAATATGTTTCGATCAGTAGAAGCTTGCACATCGGCTACATGTTGCTGAGATGGTTGTCGCTTTGATTAAAAGCCTATTTAAATAGACTGTAACCCATGGCAACACATCTATGAATGGGCAATCAAGTGCGCTAAAAAGGCTGTAATTTACCTGGACACAAAGTGTCGTCTCTGGCGCATGTAAACCACCGTACAGGAGCAGATGGGCGTAAAGATATGAAAACACCGGCTGAGAAACGTATGTCACATTCAGCAGCTGCTCGTAAGTTGGGAGGATATGATTGTGTAGCGAAAACTGACGCTAGCTTTATTATATGACAGTGACAGAAAACGGGAAATGGCATTTTAAACTAACTCAATATCATTTCACAAGGAAAGACTATGAGTCTCTGTCTTCTATAGAGAGCTGCTCTCTGTACATTGCCTTCATGAACCATGACATCTAGGAATTCAGACAGCACTTGAAGGCATCTTTAAAACCACTGCCATAGCCAGCAGCCGCTGATAGTGACAGACATAGCTATTATTCAAAGATGGTGGGTATTCTTCTAAAACTTAATGGCTTTAACAAATTTGTATGTAACGAAAAAAAAAAAAATCTATCTTCTTATTGATACTGGCACTTGGTTATTTTGGGTGATGGCAGTCCTAGGGGCGGTAGCCTGGTCACAAATGTGGGCTTGGGTCTTGAATCCCTGTGCCTGGCAAGGTCCTTAACCCCTCCTAGCAACTCCCCTGACACTGAAACACGGCAGCTATATATGTATATATATATATATATATATATATATATATATATATATATATATATATATATATATATATATATATATATATATATATATATATATATATATATATATATATATATGTATATATGTATGTATATATGTATGTATATATATATATATATATATATATATATATATATATATATATATATATATATATATATATATATATATATATATATAGATATATATATAGATAGATAGATAGATAGATATAAATATGAACATTCTGTGGTTATTTGGAATCCACATAAGATACCTGTGCTTTCTCAAAAGTGGTGGTTGGATAGTTAAGTGAATTTAGGAATCCATTTTCATGACAGTGACTTTACTATACTAATCTTAGATTGGCATCAAGGTACCCTTTGTTCAGCACAATCTAACATTATAACTATAACTATAACTATAACTACAGTAATGATTAGTTTTAATCCATAAAAAACACAGTTTGGGGTCCAGCAAAAACTCCAAGCAGAGATTAAATCGTCTGTAGAGATTATATTTACATCAACAAGCTTTCAGAATCAGAATAACAAAATAGTGCAGCTGACTAGCCCCCTGCTGTGGTTATGGGTCTGCCTAGACTAAAATAACAATATAAAAATCTTTAATTTGATGAAAATTAATCTCATCTTGAAGAAAATTTTGGGGAAACATGGATACTTTGTCCCAACCAGTTCTGTACATGTTGACATTTCTCCATTGAGTGAAAAAATAAAATTAAGTTTGTACATTGTTTTCTTTTTTAATTAAAAACTACAAAAAAGGACATTTTCATGTTTTAGTTAATCTGAAGCTTAATATAACAGACATAGATAGGAAGAATATATAACACTAATTGGTGCTTTACTAAAGATTAAACAAAATGTCAGCTTTTCAACCGATGGCTGTGATCCACCTCATTGTGATGCCTGTGGGGCACTGTTTATCATGATGGTGACTGTTTCTCCAGACTCCTGGATATTTTCATTATATTGTGTACCATAGATGTTGAATTAACAAACATGTTTGCGGTTTTACATAAAGAACTGTGTCTTTCTCAATGCAAAACTTCTCTGAAAGACTGTGGCAGAATGCGGTGAAGACAATCCATCCACAGACTAATCATTTGGTGGATGCAAATCAAACCCGACACCATCACACGTCTTCTTGAATTAATTAGAATCTTCCAGAAGTGTTACTTGTGTATAAACTTTTCTGACTTTATTTGCATTTCTTCCAACCCTTCTTTTGTTTTGCTGGCATAAAATATTTTATATTGATGATGATAATAATAATAATAATAATGAAAAAAGTGAAAAATTGGACTCTCATCCCTTTTGAATTTGTCTGTTGAATAAAAAAAAACAAAATACATGAGGCTTTGAGTTTTTCAATAAATTCCTAGTTTATGTACAAATGAGGTTTACACCTAGCAATCTGGATTTATATGATGACCCCATTTCCCTACAGGCAAAGTATGTTAAACTATTGGTAGAAAGTCAATTTGCCAAGGGCAGTTGGCCTCATTTCCTCACATATTTCCACCCAAATTAAGGGGACCTAGAAATGCATCACCACACCATTTCAAAATGTATCATTTTAAAGCCTTAAACTGTCAAGTCTAACGAAATTACGGCAGACCCTCTGCCACACAAGCATATAGTTCTTTTAGAGCCACTGGGAACTTGGGGGGCCGTGGCATTTGCTGTCTTTGCCTCCATCCGTTGGCCGAGTGCTGCTATATACTTAGTGTTAATCCTCAGTAGAAAACGCGTCAACCACGTTTGTAGTAAACTGGATAACATGTTTATGTAAAATAAACAATAAAGTGTTGAACTGTAAATGAAAATGGAATTTTCACATATAACGATTTTTATTATTAAAATTAGATTGTTTATTTTAAATTCTAAACATACTTACAGTTTTCCACACCTTATAGTTTTGTTACTGTATGTCAACGGAAATGTTTTTTCTAGAGCGAGTTTTTCATCCGCGCGGAGGCGCGCGCGTTCACATAGCACAGCGCTTCCTTTTCGCGTGCTGGTGCCCGCCAGAGAGGAACGGTAGAAAATGGCGAGTCTGTGCAAAAAGCAGCAATGCACAATCGACAGGCGCGGCTTTCGGCAGGAACTTGACTCTTGGCGACACAAACTAATTCACTGTGTAGGTAAGGTTGCTGGCATTTATACATTTGACAATTTTACGGGTTGAGTTTCGCTTCAGAATGACCTTTATCGGTGTAAATAACCATCTATTACCGCACTGACTCGGGGCATCTCCGAGCGACTTTTTTGTCCTCAACAGTTTCCCTTTTCACGGCCGCCAGTCAAAGCAGTTAGTTAATTGTTGCAGTTTGTATGATATTGCACCACCCGTGGGGTTTCAGCGCTTCGTTATCGGCTTTAAGTCTCAACATAAGACTGGAAGTATCTGCTGGCTTAAGGTTAGTTTGTTTAAAGGGCACAGTGCTAGTTTTAAAGGGAGTGTCACTGAATGTCGCGTCGGCCAAAAGCGACCCGTTTGCTAAAATGCGCGTTCCCGTGCGATAATGATACAGTATTTTTGGATGGGGGAGGGCAACACAGACCCGCGAGGTGAGGTGATGTTCTCACTTAACGATTAGCCTACTTGCTTTCTCAAAGTACGACTCGTGGACGCGCATTGCTGCATTGAGGAAGTAGAAGCGACCTTACTGATGAGCGAGTTTCCTTTCTGACGGGGCACTGTTAAACTTCCTCAACCCCATGAAGCTGATCTAAACAAAAGAATTAAAAACGATATTCAACTTCCTGTTTAACCGTTTTAGTAGTAGTTGGAGCGGAAGTATTATGTAACAGATACTCCTCCTCAATGTAAACATGGCATCATGCAGATGTTGTAATTTAGATAATTGTAACACTGCCTCCAGTTTCATTTTTAAGAATTGTGAGTGTAGCTGTAGGATTTTAATCTTACGCAACAACAGTTAGGTTGAAGACAGTTAAAGTACTTAAAAATGTATAATGTAACATAAATACATCCAAAGTATTTGATGCCGTAGAACTGAAGATTAAGACTAATATTATCTGTGGCTGAAATTCTTATTTTGGCAAAAGACACCTAAACCAGCCATTTGGTCCAGAGGATATAGTATTTATCAGTATACACCATTTAAGATTATGATAAAAGCTGCATTTGTTCTCTTAAAAGTCACATGACAAAACAGACTTTTGTCCGAACAAGAAAAGCGGCTTAAAGCTTGTAATTTGTGCAAATACACCCATAATGACAAGCTAAGCTATTCATTTAACTTTCTTCACAAATATCGAAATGAGTAATTTGCATAAAGTATATTGTGCTGATTGTTTGCACTGTTGTTAGCAGAAAGTTCCACACATGCACAGTTTGTATTTGTAATGCTGCTGTTGTTTTACGGAGGCACTTTTCTTGTGCAATACCTTTCCAGGGTCTTCGATGTTACTCATGTAGCAATAACTGATTCTGTTGAATTGGCTTATATTGGATTTTAAAATAAATGTGGACAGCAGTGGTTTGATGGAGCAAATGTTCACTTTAAATTTAGCATGTAAGTTATTTTAGGTTACACCTTTGGCAACGTTTGTAATGTTGTGTGTTTTAGATACTGCAGATGGAAATTAGCTCATAGAGCTACAAACTGGTACAGAGCATAATTTCCTCTATGATCAATGTTGTACATGGTCCCTGTTCTAAACAAAGAAACAAACATGTTACTGGGTTCTCTGTGATTGCTTCAAATAATTATTTCCTACATTTATACCCAGCAATGTTGCCTTAAATGTTACTGAAACATTGATTTCTTGCCATTGACAGAGATAATCTTAGCTTATTTAGATAATGTGAATTACAAAGGGAAATATTCTTTTACTCAAATTTTAGCTTTTAGGTCCTTCCATTTTGAGGGTAGTGGACAATTATAAAGTCAGAAAAAGAAGCTGCAGGAAAAATGAATGCAGAGTAGCTAAAGCTGCATGCCTTTTTGCTATTGATCTTATGTCAAAGACCAGTTTAACTAGTTTAGGTCCAGAATTTTGGAAGATGCTTAGCCTTCATGTGAACATTACATTCTTTGTTGTAAGACATTTTTTGTGTACATTTTACATAATGTGTACATACTAAATAAGTTTTAACAGTGCTTCAGATTTACCCTGAAAAGAAATTATTGCATGGTTACAATACTATTTGAACTCTGCATTTGTCAGTGAAAAGAGAGTGGGCAGACAATTATGGCTTTCTAACTGGTCACTATCTGTGTTCCCAGGATTGTTTAGTCAGTTTTCTCTTTATGATTGACAAATGTCCCTTGTGTTTGGGTAATAATTGTAAAGCTGCAGACTACATGACAACAGCATCAGTCTGCTAGCCGTAGAAAGGCATATTCTGTCTACAACAACAAGGACATACTTTTGTTTGGCTTTTTGGTGGAGAGGGTTGTACGCCACTGCCACCACCACTCCACTGTCCCTGAAGTGGACATTTTGTCCTTGTATCTAATGTGAGCAGTAAAACCGCAGGGCACAGACAAGCACAATTGTCCCATAGAACAGCAGCAACAATTGTCTGTATGTCTGCCCCATACATGTGTTTATGGATCATCAGCCCCCAGATGCAAACTGTGTGACTGAAAATGTGTGTTCTGTCTAGATTTGGGAAAATTTGGAATGAAACATCAACAGCTGACATAGGAAAATGTTTGGAATGCCAATTATTCACACTAACATTTGACATGTGGATGAGTGGGGAAAAAAGATATGCTGAAACAAATAACATGAAAATATTGAAATCAGGCAAATTGTTTTGTTTGTACTTTATCTACTCCATAGCATATATTCTGCATGCTTCCTCTATTACACTTTTGGTTTACATTTTCTCAGTCATGTCAAAAAACAGGCTAGTTTTTTAAATGAACAGGAGCTTGTTGATTGTGTATTTGTTTAGGCATGTAACTGGGTGGCATGTAATCTGTGTGGACATTCACCTTTTTTACTTTGTCAAAAATCAAAATGGTCTCATTTGTTATTCAAAGATATGTTTTGTTAAGCATTACACCCTTTGACTTTTAGTTTGCACAATGTCCTGTTATTGATTAATGCAGAGTCCTTTTTAAATTGTACTGTAAATGCTGCTCAAAGCTGTCACATCTTTTCGCTGTATAGCCGGTATTGTATGTATTGCTTGTAATGAAAAATATTTTTAGTGATCAAAGTTCAGCCTTTGCTATGCTCATCCCGATGCAATGTGTGTTCTTTTGTTTACCTAAAGAAAAAAAAAGATTCACTGTGGATGGATTTATAATCAGCAGACAATGTTTTCTGATGGTTTGGTTGGTGTCCGTGGTGGGCTGAATATAGATGGCGATAATCATGTACAGCAACTCAGCTTCTTTGTTCACTTTTGTCATCTCTGCTTTCACCCTCAACTTTCATCATCCTACATATTTAAAGAGCATTGCTCATAAATCATTCCCTATTCATACAAAGTTTTGCTTTCATGATGATATGTGAACACTGGTATCATTTTAGGAGCAACTCCTGATCAGTTTCATTTTGCATTTGCAAAAGCAATGTCCAGAACCACCTGCTTTAGCAAGTTTACTTAGCCTTTATGCTCATTTGAGCCTAGATAAGCTCCTGTTCTACAAGCTTTTGGTCACTCCTTCTGGGATAGTATGGGTACAGTATTTGAGTGGGGGATGGGCTGCATGTGGTTTGATGCAGTGCTGTACATCCTCCACTTCTAGAGCATCAGAGGAAAGGGTGGAAAGAGCATGTGTATATCATGCACAAGCTTCAAGTTAGCATTTTATCAGCTTTAGGTGATGTGTTTGGAAAAACAAGTGTAGCAGGAAGGTGAGCCAAACACCCTTAAAAATTTGTGAGTGATTTGTAATTAATGGTCCATTTCTTCCATACAAGCAAAAAAAAAAGACTTTTTGTCATTAAAAAGGTAAAGCAATAAATTAAGATAATGAACAGATATGAAATGAAATGATGAAAATATTAAATTTGTTTTATGATTGTTATAAGTGGAAAAGTGAAAGAAGAAAATCAGTTGGCCTTTTTTGACAGTTTTATTCATAGATGATGGGAAAATTATCCTCAGGGCACATTTTAATCAAAGTGGGAAGGCAAAAAAAAATTAAGGAACAAAAATGAACAATTATTAATTCTCTTTTATTTGAGACCACTTTGAGTACTCTGCAGCTGTGATTTTTGTTTTTGTTTTTTCCTGCTTTAAACATGATTTAACTCACTGTTGGTATTTTCTTAAAAGTAAATAATTGCAGTATGTGATTTCCCAAAAATTTGTATTGTATTTTGAAATCAAAGACCATGCAAAAAATTAATGTAAATTAATATAATGAATTAAGTGTAAAAATGAAACGGCAACATTGATGTTATCAAAACAAAAACTCTACTCCCAATGTGTACTGGGAAGAGTTTACTTCTTTTTCTTTTTCAATTTTCATTCTTTTGCTTCTAGTTTTAATATACATAATAAAAAAAAATATTTATTTATAAATATAAATCTGTAGTTTGAGTATTTTTGGAGTCCCATATCTGTCTTAGGTTTATTTTATTAATCCCTCACACAATGTAGAACGTGCCTGCTGTCATGGACCTTTAATGCAATGCAAAATGACAAGGGAGTTACTCATTGACTTTGTGCATAGGCTCATAAAAGAAAATTGACCCTCTGGCTACAGTGTCAACCTACATACTGCATACTGCCAGAAAAAAGCAGTGAAGATATTTCACTGAGTGTTCAATTTAGTTTAAAGTAATGCTCAGCATCGGTAAGAGTTGGGATTTAGTTGGGATCTAAGCACTGATAGAAAGGACAATTGTGTCTCTACCTCCAAATCATTCTGTCTGATTGGCTTGAGATGTAGGTCAGAAGAAGGCTAAAGGAGATTGGTGAGTTACCACTTGCCATGAGCGCACATGTACTTTATCAATAAGCATTGTTTATTTCATGGTCTCTAGATTAATTGATCACGCTATATGGTTTATCTACCAGTTTATGACAAACTTATCCAGAATTGAGATTAGCTAAATGTTTTTTCTTTCCTTCTCTGGTTCAATTATTGGTTATCATATGCAGTTCCAAGGTGCCACCCAGTTGCTGTCAAATCAAGATTTTGCTATGCACTACAGAAGTTTGCAAATTTGGACTTATTCTGAAACATTGAAACAAAGCTTATAATACAGCAAGCACAAAGAAGTGAACAAGAAACTTTGCATTAATGACATAGACGTCTGTGATGGACTGGCAACCTGTCCAGGGTGTGCCCTGCATCTTCCCCAATGATTGTTGGGATAGGCTGCAGCTTCCTTGTGATCCTTAATCGAACTAAGCGGTTAAAAAATAAATGGTTGGATGATATGAATGTTCAGGTTCAATTTCTCATTAAATAAACAATAGTAAGCTAACATGGTTGATGAAAGCTTCCATGAACACAAACATACATTTGTAAATAAATTACTCATCATTTTATGCTTAAATGTATGATGTATATTAAACAATCTTAAATCTGTAGTTAAAAAATGTTCTGTTCTCCTAAGCAATACTGATACAATTTTTGATTGCAGCATGTTGTTTTTGTTTGTTTTGTTCTTAAGGATTAAAGCTGCAAATCCGTTCAGCAATAACTTAGCCAGTAGACATTTTCAGTAACTATCCAGAAAAAAGAGCCAAGAAGTTATTTTTAAGTCATTCTGTTCACATAACAGTTGATTGGCATAATAAACACAAACTAAAAAACAACATGGAGGACAAAAGTTTAATTAATTATGTGTAGCCAAAGCAACAAGGCAAGTTTTTATGTTACTCAAAAACTATAGAGATTGTTTGTTTCTCCTGTATTTTTTATTGGTCCTTACATTTTAAGATATTAGTTCTCTCTCTGTTGGCCATAGTTCTTTTTCTACAAATGTAACTCGTACCTTCTATTGACAATAGAAGGTAGGAGTTTATTTGTAGTGACAGTTAATTGTTTATTTGTTACAATCGCTCAATAACTTCTTTTCAAGAGGAAAATTCAGTTTAAATAAACAAAAAAAAAATTAGTCAGTAGTAAGGAACACAGTACAGCGGCTTATTTAATTTTTACATTTCCTTTAATCAGCATCTCAACTCTGCCTATTGTTTTCTTTCTATATTCATTCATTTTTAAAGGTTTCTTGAAAATTTTACATTCTATTAATTTTTTATCTTCAGTGGCTTTAGGCCGCTGGCTTCTCTGAGTTCTGTTACTGGCCCCAAAAATGTCTGATGTTAAAGAGGATTGTGTTTAGATGTTCCTTCTATCGGTCATTATACATTTCAGCGCTCTTCTAGCTGGACAGTCTAATATGACCCCAGAGTTGTGGATTACAGTATGACACATTTTGAAATGCCCTAAACCAAATTCCTGAAGAGTAGTTTGATGTCATGGCGCTGCTCTGTCAAACTAAACTGGATGACCCATTTTTCCCCTCGTGCTTCTGAAATATTTCAGAAATAGGATTGGATAGCTACAGTCGAAGTCCTGTGCACTAACCCAGAAACAGACTCATGCTGCAGCTATAGGCAGAGCTATGTGTTCACCATTTCACCCCCCCACCCCCTTTTATGTTTGGCTGCTGAAAAGTGGGTGGGAATTTGTAGAGAGGCAGAGTGGGGCATTTTAACAGATGACAGCTTTTACTGAATTCACTGTGAGTTTGGAAGAGAGTGGAGAGGGGATGGTAAGAACTGAATATTTTCTCACTGCTTTCTCTGCTCATCTGTGAACATGTAGTGTAAGTAGGCGTTCACTATGATATTTACTAAGATGACAATTTATTCAGTTTTTGCTTATTTAACTTGTGATATAAATGTTCATTTGGGTCTGAATATTTTGATTTTTCAGCACATTTAATCTGTATACTGTATGCTTAATAATGTAGTTTTTCTTAACAACCTTGTGTCTTGTTAGATATGTCAGAGACCTTATAAGTCCTTACATTTGGACTTTTAAAATGTGGCACATTTGGAATAGTGCACTCTCATTTAAGATACAGTTCAGTAGACAGATGTTCTGTTTGACCTCTTTAGTGCTTGATTTAACTCATGTAGTGGTTTTGGATTGGTTATTCTGACCCTGCGGCAGCAAACAGACATTGCATATTGTGCTAATACATAGTTAAGTCTTGTGCAGCTTAACACACTATCATTCAAACAGCTGAGACTGAAGAATATTTCCTCAGCCTGTGTATGTGGTGAAGCTTGTTTCTAGTGTTTTTCTTTGGTTTTTACTTGACTGTAAACTGCCATTGAAGTGAACATTTAATTTTCTCAAAGGTATTGGAAATTTTCACAAGATTACCTAGGACTCTTATTGCTTGCTGTTCCTTTTTTGATGTTATAACATGCAGTCACGCTGAACTCTGTAGGTGCTTTTGTTGCCTGGCAACAGGAGGATAAAGCATGCATTTACTGTTGGGAGATAATGTATGTTTTAAGGAAAGCAAAGGGTGATTGTCAAGTTGGAATGGAAAGGCAGACATGTCATTGTATATGGCTAAGGGATGGTCACATGATCTCTCAGTGACGTTACGTAGCTAGGGCTTAAACATTTTTTTCCCTCTCTAAATGTAACAAATTAAATTGGCCCCTTGAGCTCAAAAGATTGTATTATTCAGTGATTCATTTTAAGTGTGCGTTTTGCTTTGGCCTCTACATCAAACCTCAATACAAAGTAAATTTGAACAAATTTGAGTTTAAAATGTGTATGGTCAAATTGCAAATCTATTGAATTAAATGTCTTTCTTTAGGTTTTGAGAGTATTCTCGAAGGTCTGATTGGACCAGAGCTGGTAGAAGACCTAAAATTATTTAAGGGTAAGTATTGCAATTTATTGTCATTTATTGTCATGTAATGCTCATTATGACCGTGTTGCTGCATTGTACCATTTGGTACCATCAGTTCAGCACCACGGCCTGCAGAAAAGAAGATGGGTTGTGTTTCTGTAAAATTGATATTTTGGATGGTGTGGAGTCTTAGAAACGTCATATGATGTAGAAATGTTTGTGTGACAATAGAGAACATTATTTGTGTTGTCATTTTTTTTTGCTTTGAGTGAAAGTACATATTTTCATTTTATTAGTATTCACTTCAGCTGATCTGGAGGCATTTCTGATTGAGTCAGTCAGGTTTATACAGAAGGCTTTTATTGTGTCCCATTCCTTTATTTTATTCAATAGTGGTCTTTTTCTTTGAAACATGTTCAGAATGACATCAAAATAAAAAATGAACATGACACACTAAAGGCTTCAAAAAGAGCCTTTTCATGGATGTATTCTGATGTTTCACTGTATGCTTTCTGTGATAATGAATACAAAATCAGAACAAAAAGGGGAAAAAATGTGCATTATTGAGAAATGTGGTATTTCAAAGCTTCAATATACGTTTTTCAATTTAATTAAAGATGGGCATCTAGTTCAGAAACAGTACAACCATTGAAATTGCTGGAGTAAATATCCAAATTAATTATTAGAAAAACTGAAAAAAATAAAAGCTAATACTTCACATTCTGTTATCGTTTTGTCTTGCAGACTTAAAGCCTGTTGCAGTGTCTGATTGGTCATTTGATGAAAACTGTTTATTCTGCTGTTTGAGAAGAGACAAAGTCAAAGTAAGATTTCTTTTCTGTGTCTTTTTTGCATTAACAATAGTTCCATGTAGTTGTAGGTGGAACAGTTGCATTTATTATTATGTTGGTTATCATACTAGATTTCAAGCTTCCAAACTGAAAGTGCAGGTGAAAGACACAAGATATGTGATAAACATCACAATTCAGATTTCTTAAAAATGTACATTTAAGAGAAGAAAAAGGTTTAGATGATGGAATGCTAAAAAATCATTAATAACAACTTTGTTTTCTTTTCCATTATGTTATAATAGTAGAATAAGTAGTTACTCAATTACCCTGATTAAATCGCTGAAAGGATTATTATTCAGCGTTTCTGGTGAATAAAGGCCATTGATCTAACAGTTTGCCTTTTGACAGGAACACCTAATTGGCTTAAACAAGGGGCTCAAAGATGCACCCAAACCTCTTCTGATTAAGGACCAGCTCGCAATCAGCAGACTAGAGAAACAAGCTGAGGAATTTCTCAATGCTGTTCTTAACAGAAAAGGTGAGTCTTGATTAGTCCAAAGTGTGGCTGTAATAGTGTAACAGTACTTACTTTGTTATACTAATAATGAATCAAACAAAGACCAGTCATGGATAAAGAACTATTTATGTAAATGTGCATATGGTTGTAAAGTAATCTGGATTTGTGAAACTAAAGTTGAGTGAAGGAATTGAGCCAAGTTCTTGTAAGTTAATTTGTTTTACAGACTGATGACAAGTATTTTTCTCTTGACATATATGATTATATATTACTATACCTATTTAACTGTTTTATCCTGTACAGTATTTATGAGTTGACTGCTATAGCATGTTTTCTTTGCCAAGTCTCACTAGAAAGAGAGAATGTAGTCGTAAAGGACGTTCTGGTTGAATAAAGGTTAAACAAATAAATAAAACTGTTTTCTGATGTCTCTGTAAAGAAATGTACACTAAACGTCTTATGCCGTTGAATTTTTTTCCTTTCAGATGTGCCAAGTTTCTCAGACCCACACATTCCAGTAGTGGCTCGAGAGATTCTTCAGAGAATGATCAGTCAGTTTGCTGCCGAATATACCTCAAAAACCACCTCCCCTCAGGACAGTCAGTCAGACTCCCTGCCTCACTTGGACCAAAGCCTGCCGACCCCGCCCTTGCTTTCACGGGCTCCTCCTCCTTCTACCAGCCCTGCTGCCACCCTGGCAGGGGCAGCGCACAACCAGAACCCCGTCCTTAGCAAGCTCCTCATGGCTGACCAAGATGCTCCTCTTGACCTCACTATCAAGAAGCCTCTGGCAGAGCCCAGTGAACAAGGTAGTGTGAAAAATATGTGTAGCAGAGCAGTTCATGCATTCCTGAACTAGATAGCTACTTATGGTTCAGGCTGAATTTAAATCTAAAGTTTTGTTGTTTTTTTTTGTTTTCTTTTTCCCTCTTTTTTTTGATAGATGAAGTTCTTGACTTATCTATCAAAAAGAATCGCTACAGCAGCAACCTATCTGTCCGGAGTCCCTGTGTGTCTCCTGCTGCATCCACATTAAAGGGGTAAGAAAAGTTTTTCTTTTGTTCAGTCCTTAAGCGATGATGTTTTTAATGAATGAGGATGACTAGGATTAATGCAAAGAAGGTGAAGAAGTTGATGCCAGCTAAGGTCTGAGACTCCAGTCCTAAATTTGGAGTTGACAAAAATGAACAGCAAATAACATGGCTTTGCTAACAAATATTTTTTTCCTTAAGCAAGAAAAAAATGAATAAATAAGAAGAAATGTCTTATTTGCATCTGCTAATTTTAATTCTCACTCATCCAAGAGGATACAGTTTGTGTTATGCTGGCCTAAAAACCTGAAGTTGTAGTTTTTAAACAAAATGCTCATCACCTCTTATATGACCACCAGACTAAGCAGGCAGCATTTGTTTGATTTTTGACCAGGCATGACTCAAACATATTCTGTTAGCTTGCCTCTGGTTTTGGTTTCTGTACATTGTTTTATGACAAAACACTTACCGGTCTGGCAGTTCTGAGGATTTGCTGTGCTGTGATTTACTTTGGACTCACTTCACATCTCAGTGCAAAATGAGCACAAAATAAATAAATTAATTAATAATGAAACTAATAATATTATTAATATACTGCTGATAAAATCATGTGAAACTACCCTTGACTGATAGAAAACCTAACCTGCCCAAATGCAGTGGAGAATAAACATTTAGCAATTCCTCATTCCTCAAAAACAAAAGAAACACTCCAAAATAAGATAATGTAGCAGATGTGTTTGTTAACTTAGTTCCTAATTTCAAGTAAAATTGAGAAAAGTATAGTATTGAGTTGTTTTTTTTATATCTGTTGTGTTGTTCACCTGTAACAATGCTTGTAATTCAGTTTTAATTTTGCATGAACATTTCATCCATTTCCATACACCATAGCCACCATAAGTTGCCTAACACCAAGGTTAGAAAAAGTAAATTTCTTTTAGTATCTTTGATCTAAATCAGAGGACTATATTTCAATATCACTTTTATTTTCTGGTATAAGTTTTTCATTTAATTTATTTTATGTTTTTAATTAAATCAAGTATTTGTGATCCTTTGTATCTTTTTAGTGAGCAAGACTTGAATGTGCCTTTTGAATTAAAAATATATTTGCATTAATTAAACACCAGTGGCTTTGAATTATCCTCTTCCACTCCTTTGAGAATTAGTAGGGTCTTTTTTAGTTTTTTGCATCTGGTTTTTGAATGTGATTTACTGCATGGACTTATTAGGCGCTTCAGTATGTGTTCACATGAAAATGTTGAATTTAAAGAGCATAGACTAATGAGGCAGTGAAAACTAAAATTAATGAGGCAATTTTTGATTATTTTAAATCATATGCAAAGCCTACAGAAAGTTAAGAAATGGGACTTTGATTATCTAGAATTATTTGGATTTAAACACTTTAACAATTGTTTATTTCAGAGATTAGATTTTTTTTCTTCTTAAGTTTGTCAGGTTTTAATTTTTGATGGTCTAAACAGAAAAACCCTGTGCTGGCATACTCTTTTATTGCTGCGCTTGTTGAGTGGTAACGTCACACACAAAATGTCAAAAACTGTATTTGCAGTAGTCATTTTATACGGCATAGTTATTGTGCCTTAAAATTTGCATGCAAAACTCCCCAACAGCAATGACAAGTAATTCCACTTCCTGGCTGTGCATTTGAGCCACAGGAATAATAAGACTTCTATGAATGAAGTACCTTTTCTTTGCTTTAATCCCCCCCCTTCTTTCTTCTTTCTTTAGTCTTTTATTTTGTTTACCTTTTTATATTCATTTAAATATGGGTCAACAGTTACGAAGAGCAAATTTTTTAAAGGAAATATTTCAAAAGGAACTTTATTTTGTTTGTAATTCACATGCACATTTACACAGTAAGTTGCTCTTACAGACAGTGATGTTACCAAAGCAAGGTCATATAATAAAGGAGTGGCCAACATCCTCCCCCCCAACCCATCCTCCTTTTAGAGAAAAGAAAAGGGCACTGTGCAAGCTCTGCTTACACCCAATTTCCTTCCATCCAATCAGGCGAACCTTGAGAGCGGACGGACAAGTCGGGCTGTTTAAGAGGAGCCTACAGGATGGGAGGAGGAGGGAGAATTTCGGCCACTCCGCCAGTTATAAGCCTTCCTCATCCCTTGCATATTCGCTGCACATCAAAGAGGAAGACGATCGGGAGAGCGACCCCGAGTCACCTCTCAGCCATAACCACCAGTCCAGCCCCACTGAGCTTTTCAGAAATGGATCTCCTTCCTGGAATTCCAAAACTCATTTTGGGGCCCTACTCAAACTCAAAACCAGCAGTGAAGCTAGTGAGCACCTTAAAGACATACCCAGGTTGTTGGAAGCTGCAGGACTTCTGACTAAGTCACTTTCCACTGAGAAAGGAAACATCCAGGAGGCCTGTGGGGATGAAGGCCTTCCCATCTCGCGTTCATCAAATTTTGACCTCAAGATTCCTCAGGTGCGAGTTTTGGCCACAGGAACAGATCCATCCTGGGATTCCATAACCACAGAATATTCAGGTTCACTCTGCGAGAATGGTCTTGGAAAGAAGCTTTGTTCTATTTTGCCCAGACAGATCCAGAAAAGGAGCAGCATAGGCTCTAATAGCTCAGGTTCAGAGAAGGACTATTGGCCTTTCCCCACTGACCGCCAGTCCTTGGTTGGGAATCATTCTTTGGATTTAGAGTCGGACCCAGGTAACAAGCAGCCAAGAAAAAAACGAGGGCGATATCGGCAATATAACACTGAGCTGCTCGAAGAGGCCATTGTGGTGGTAATGGGTGGGAAAATGAGTGTGTCAAAAGCTCAAGCAATCTATGGAATTCCACACAGCACCCTGGAATACAAAGTTAAAGAGCGTCTGGGGACGTTGAAACATCCTCCTAAAAAGAAAGTGAAACTGATCAGTCAAGTGGAGGATCAGGGTGTTTCACAGTCCCCTGAAGCAAAAGAGCTCCCAAACTCCCAGAGCACTGTCTCTGAGAAAAAAGAGAAGGCATCGGATGAGAGCGGGACTGATTTCCCTGATGGAAGACTTTTATCCAAAGAGTGATAATTCATCTGTAACCTACTCACAGTGATGCAGTTTTTTTTTTTTAAAATCACTACTTCTACTTGACAGTGGTAGAAGCTGACTTTATCTGCAAAACCTCAGTACTTGTATTTATTAGTAATTTATTTACTTTTAATCCTGCTTTTGGAGAATAATACATTAATTTATATATTTATGATATTTAAGTGTCTCTCTACCATAAATATTGTGCCTGGAAGGCGTACCTGCTGTTAGTCTTACATTTCCAATATACCACAGCATTTTATTAATTGATTACACATTATCTTATTAAATTATGTCTAGTGAAGAGTAATTCCCATCTTTAAAATTATGCTATTTACCCATAGCACTATATTGAAGCTTAGTGTCTGGCGCCCCTGTGTGTTTTCTTTCAGTACTGGTCATACCAAGTGCTGGCACTGCAGAGTGGATGACAGCAGATTTTTGCAATTGCACTTATACTACTGAAGTTGACAGTGGATATAACAGTATTCCCAAACACTAAAGTATTTATTAAGTCTAAACTTTCTAATATTTATTTCTGAGCCTAGTGTTCTAGTAGAAACAACAAAACGTTTGTCTTTTGTTCTTTGAGTTTCATTAGCAGTGGTGTTATTTGAGATGCAGTTCTTGTTATGGATATTTTACGTTAATCCTTTCTGTTCAAACATAATACGTCAGCTACAGATATATCCTTTAATTATTTGCCTCATATGAGTCACTTTCACTGACAATTGTGTTGCATCTTTTCTCAGATGTCTACCTTAGGCAGTATGAGATTTGCAGGGCAAGTGCAGGTCTTCTGTTTAGTGTGACTTGTACATCTCTAGGCTTCAGATGTTCTCTGGGATGCAACACCTAAAATATAAAATTACCATTTAATGATGTAGAAACAAAGCATTAAATTTATATATATATATATATATATATATATATATATATATATATATATATATATATATATATATATATTAAATGATATACATGCATGCCTACAGTACATGCCCAATGTATGCGATATAAAGTTGTCTCATAGCCCTTCTTTATGAGGATTATACTGTATTTGCATCTGTTAGTCACCAACAGTTAACTTCTATAGGTACACTCCTTATACCCTCTCTACTTATTACAGTAATTACAATTGTAAAAATTCAATGTAAATGATTTCCAATGGCCTATATTATTGACGTAAAACAAAAGATAAAGGTTCATTGCGTTTATTAAGAAATTTAAGTAAATTTATTGGCTTTAAATACACTATGTAGATTAAACAAGTTTTAATTTAGTTAACCGACTATAGCAAGGTGCCCAAGTCTGATCCTGAAGATCAACTATTCTGCATCTTTTAGATACAACCCTTCTCCAACACACCTGAATCAAATAATTGGCTTGTTGCCAGGCTTCTGTAGAGCTGAATGACATGTTTACAAGGGAATTCAGCCATTGGATTCAGGTGTGTTAGAGAAGGGTTGCATCTAAAAGTTGTAGGATAGTAAATCTTGATGACCGAACCACTGTACTAATGACTGGGTCTAACTTTGTGATTGGTTGCTACTTGCAAAATTTGTTGTGCAGGTAAGGGTAAGGGGATAGACTAATCCTAATCCGGTAGCCATTAGTGTGTTTCGCCACCTTGCATTTTCATCATGACTGTCATAGGAAGTCCAACTAGCTCATTACCTTGTATCTGCTGATAGAAGCAGCATGGATATTTTTTTTCTTGATGACATTAGACAGTGGTCTACAGTTGTTAAGGACATTGTATCTGGATATTATTAAAGAGTTTTATTGATAGAATTCTGGTTTTCATATTATTTAGACATCAGTGCATTGATGTAAACCATGATTAATAATAGTCTGACAAGCTGTCTTTAGTAATGGGCAATATAACACTGAAAATTAACCTCTAATCTTATAATGAATAATCAAATATGATGAAAGAAATGGCCTGTAAACCTTTGCAAAGGTTGTTAATTTTCTATTCGTCAAATATTTGGCTTTATTGTGTTCATAACTACTTTACACTGCAGGACATTATGTTTATATATATATATATATATATATATATATATATATATATATATATATATATATATATATATATATATATATATATATATATATATATATATAAATAATTTAGCAACATCTACCAAATTAGTCATTTACCCTCAGCAATACCGAAGCCCCCATGTCTCTTTGTCAGTTAGCATTAACAAGAATAACAAATGTTACCGGTTGTGTCTTGTTTAGGTGGACGGTGACATGGAAACCCTGTATTTAGAGTCAGATTGATACCTGCTCATCCAAATTTGCTATGTTTTTATTATTGGGGGAAAAAAACTAGTGTTTCCTCTGACAGGACAACATGTCATACTCTCCTCTGCTCTCAGTATGTCAGGTGTTCTGCCCCGAAGCGAGCACACCGGCATCAGCAGAAAAAAACTTGTCCTCCACTGCCCCATCCTGTCACACAGGCAGCAGCAATTTTGTTGAAAGCCCTGCCTTCTTTATTCCCCTTTATTCCTTCAACAATTCAAATTTGCTACTGTTGTTCAAACAGCCAAGAAATGCACAGGTCTGTCCACATTTCTTTGAAATGAATAAAAACAAACAGCAACTAGAAAAAAGTCAAATTTTCATCTGTTCTGCTCAGACATGCGCAGACATGCCACTTTGGCAATGGTGGAGAGTCTACTTCTGGTGTTTGCCCAGATGTCTACAAGAAAACATTCAAAAGTTAAGAAAGACAACTTTCAGCAAGTTACTCTAGTTTTAAATAGCTTCAATCAATCTCAGGTTGATATTACTTAACAAAATTGTATATGAAAATGAGGTCACGCTGCTTTGAAATTGGATGGATTAAGAAAGAAAATATTACCGAGGGCCTGTTTACTCTTGTCATTTTCATTGAATTTTTGCCTAGTTGTTTACTCAGCCTCGTCCAACAGGACAACTTTTGGTGCATTATTACTTTTACCTCAGGATACTTTAGAAAATGGGGTCATGGCCCATTCTCCTCATGTCAGGCTGCCACAGCTCTAGCAAATCTTGCTATGGAGTATTAGTTGTGCTTGCATTCTTTTTTCTTTGTTTTTTAGATTGGCATTTTGTCAGATGGATGAGGATTCTTTTGATTTTATCAAGGATATTAATACTTATGTTTCAGATTAAAACTGAACAGATGTTCAGTAAAGTTCAGGAACTTGCACACCTATACAACAAAAGGGGAAAGACAAATTGCCAACTAACCTTTTGGACTACTGGCACTTTTAATACAGGTCTTTTTCTAGTTATAAATGTTTATGCCTTTAGTTCCTTTTTAAGTTCTTCACAATGCATATTCTTTTTATATGCATTTTTCTACGACTTTTTTTTTTTGTTAAATGGCTGAATAACTTGGCTATGGACAAAAAGAGTTGTTTCAATGTCCTATATAAAGTTAGACCAAGTCTGATACCTTTTTTGATTGTCTGTCATTCAGTAACAATAACAGAATGACAATCATCCGGCATGACTTTAAGATCACTGCTTTTTTAAAAGCATCTTAGTAGGTATGTGACAGACTTTTTGTTGAACGGAAAGCTGTGTTGTTGTGTTCCTCACTTTCTATTGTAGCAGTTTTAATGGCTGACTACCTCATGTGGGATATCCATATCAGAATCTACTTTTTCAATGTAGCAGTCCCTCACGCACACAACACAACTCAGTTTACTGCAAGAATTATTTATTTATTTTTCTATGGAGAAAGGTTTGACAGCAGAAAATGTCAAAGTTGCACCCTATGTAAATATTTTAGTGCATCTTTGTAAATAATACAACTGTGATCTATTTCATCTTCACTCAAATCCTTATCTCATTGGAGTGGGGATGAAGTTGATTAGGGACTCAGTCTTTCAGTTTTATGGCAACAAAAGCATTTTAATAGTTTCCTGCTTTCCAGGAGCAGTTTTGTTCCTAAAAGAGAAACTTGACCTCCCTTTACAATACTTTCCCAAATAGAAGATGTTGTTAGTTGTTTTTCTCATACAGTTTTTCATTTTTGATTTATAAAATATTGATATTTATGACTATATAATTTATTACTGATAAGTAGTCACAAATATTAACAGCTTTAATAAAATACATTACTACAAGAAAGTGATTATACACACGTATGTTGTTTTAAAAGGTGTATGTCTTGCCTGACAGATGGAAAGATTTAAGAAAGTTTTGACACACATTGGTTATGTTTTGTTCTGGAAAAACATGAGGACCAAAGTCTATTTGCAACTTCAGATGATATGATAATGGTATCCCTGAACGTGAACATATGTACAGCTTCTCTATGTGGGTTCATACTTGCAGTATATAAATGAATGACAGTGTATTCAGCATGATTGGATTAAATCATATGTCATTGAGGATGTTTGTTGTACATGGTAGGTTATACCTTTGAGGATGTTTAATTGTGAACCGATGTGTTAATGCATATGCATTTGCACGTTATGTCATTAATGCATTAAATATATTAACTGAAATGCTACTAAACAATTTAAAGTCTAGATAATGTTTAACTGAAGATGTATGATTAAAAAAGCCTCTGTTTAGTTGTTTGTCATTTCTAAAATTATTTCCCTAATGTATGTAATATCAGCGTTGTTAAGATATCGGGTTATGTATGCTTTTAAAGGCTGTTACTTGGTTTGCTTGTGTTTGTTAGATGGATAATGTTATTTCACTGGAAGAAAAAGGCATGAACTTTGTCAGTTCCTCACAGCAATGCTAAATGAAACCCTCAGGGATGAAACATCACTCGTTATTCAGGTACTCCACTTTACTTCTTAGACCTAACCAGCAGGGATGTGAAGATGTGCTTAGCAAAGAAAAACAGTTAGCTTCTAGTTGCAGAAATTATTTTTTTTTTTACCTCTGAAATTTATTTTTAAATAAAAAATAGTTTGGCATGTTGTAAAATGTTTTTTTGTTTAGATCTTAAAGAAAAAGGGGAAAAAAAATCCTCCTCAGTTAATCTGTGTTTATATCAGTTTTATATTGCTACATAATGAATGTCAGTATAACCTAAAAGCAGGTAAGATGTTGACCAGTGGGTATTTATTTAACACATTTCTTTTCAAGTCAGTGCCTCAAAAAGCATTAAAAACAAAACAAAAAATGCTTAATGTAACATCGTAAAGCTGCATTTTTGTATTTCAGCTAAAAGTCTGAAAACACTGAGGTATTTTTTTCTTCTGTGATAAAAAACCCATAGATTTTTATTTAATGACAATTTGTTTTAGCCTGTTGTGTATATGAGCACAAAACGGAGGAGTTTTTGAAGAGGTGTTTAAAAAAGTTGATTTAAACTTTGAAATTTCACATTTGAATTTTACTGAGAAACAACACAGAACAGAGGATATGTTGCAGGCTTAACACTATTTATTCTACTGTTTTTGCTATAGCTCTAAAGGGGGGAGGGGCTACACATCTCAGCTTTACAGTGGCTGGTATTCAACAATTCATTGTAGTGTTAGTGGCATTTGTATATAGAGTATTGTTTTTAATTGTTGGTTGTTTAAACAAAAAACGCCTCCAAATTTTATTCTGTAACATTTTCTGGAGGAGGGAGGATGGACTATTTGAAAGAAAAAATCTTGCATTGTCATAAATTATTCTTTTTGGAGCACAATATGGTTTTCTAAATGCTCCAAATGTATTGGATGATTTTGCAGCAGACTCACTACACTACCACAAAACACAGAAATGTTTGTAGTCAATTTCATGTCCTTTTCCTGCTAATTGGCTTAAGCTAGTAAGCACTTGCATCTAAATGCCATCTTTTGCACAACTCATGACCAAATTTTACCTGGATTTCAAGTGTTAAATCTGTTAAAACTGAACTACTGTAATTAAATGTCTTGTGCATGTATTTTATTTTTACTTGTATATGTATGTATAATTAAAAACAAAAACACCTGTGCAAAAACACAGTGTACTAGCTATAATAATGTAGTTGGTCAAGTGCATTGAATGACTTATAAGGCTGGTTATTCTTCTAATAAATATGCAATGACAAACACCATATATATTGTGTGAATTATGTTGTACATTTCATAACCAATTTAAAAAAAAAAAAATAGTAGCAGATGAGAGGCTGGTCAACAATGTGAACTTTTTTTTTTTATTCTTTTGTCTCTGTAGAGAGTCGCCAGACTTCTGTGTTTCAAAGGTGAAAGACCTGCAGTCCACATCCACACTGGAGCAGTTTGTGGCCAAGCTCTGTCCCCACCACCAGAGACAGATAGTAGATGCCATAGGTTTTCTTCAGTCGGAAGTAAAAGCACATGCATCCTCTAATACACAGAAAGCCTCTAACTCTACCTCCTGCGTCCAAGGAACTGCTTGTGTCACTGCAAGTTCCAGTGCAGTCACCCCAGAGAGATTACGCCCTGAGCTAAGTTCTCCAACTCAATCTACTCCCAAGACAGAAATCCAGGAAATGACCCATTCTGTCACAAGCAGTCGTGCAATTAAGAAGGTTCAAGAAAATGCTCTATCCCTGAAAACATCTGGCCTTGGTTTGGATCGTTGCAGCCCAGGGTCAAGGAGTAACCAACCTTCAGCTTCTCCTACTGCTAATCCCGTCGATGGAGAACTCAATCGTCACAATGATCCTGCACCTCTTAAGATGAAAATCATGACCAGCAACGTTACTGGTAAGAAGCTCTCATGTGTGCTCAATACAACTCTTTCTTCTAAAGGTGACACGTTGGAGGACAAACAGGGCAACTTGCATTCACATAACAAAGCAGAGACTCATAGTGCTAGGCTCAGCTCTTCTATAAAAAGATACAGTCAGACCAGTCCCGCACATCAAGCTAGGCAAAGGGAGACCCTTGGGCATGCCAAAGATGCATCAACAAAAGTGTTTCCTGTTCACATTAGCATTCCTTCAGACTCTGCACGGACTGCAAGGAAGACCATTAAAGGGTCCTCTGAACGCCCAGTGAAGGACTCTGCTTGTAGGCAGATGGTTGACCCTGATCTTGGTCGCTGTGATATTGTTTTTATTGACAAGCCGATAATGGAGTGTCTTAAGGCGCAGCGGCGCAGTTTGCTCCCGCGCCGCAATGCCAGAAAAAGCACCAGGGGGCATATGTATTCAGATGAAATCTGGGAGTTAAAAACTGTCCGCACATTGGCTGGGAGAGGCAACTGTCCAAATCCAATGCCCGAGCTAATAACACTGATTACTCCAAAACAAATCCTCTCAAAGCCAGAAGGTGTGCCCCCTGTGGATATGCCTTTTTCTGGAGTATGCAGGAAGAAAATAAATCAACAAATGTCCACAGAAGAGTCAGATGAAACTGTGATACCAGGAGCTGGAGATGTTGTAGAGGCTACAGCTAGTAAATTAAATGTTGTTGAAACTAGTCAGACAGATCAATGTCAGAATAAGGAGCAGTCAGAGTCACCATCTCCATTACGATGCCCTACAGAGAACCAAGAAACTCTTTTGTGCACAGGTTTAGAACAAGAGGCAGCTACTGAATCAGGGGTAACAAGAGGAAGTGAAGATGCTGTCGATGAGCCTACAATTGAAGCATTAATTGAGAATCAGCCAGAGTCTCAAGAGGTCATACATGACAGAAGAGAACAAACACATGCTGGAGAAGAAACAGAATCGGAGCCATCAATGAGTATTACCATAGAAGAAGCTGTACCCCAGCTTCCATTCGATAAAGTGCACATTAATACGACTGTTGACCAGCAGACCAGCAGCTCACCAACAGCCAGTCAAGTTGAGGAAGATAAAGGGGAGAAAATGCAAGATGAAAAACCTCAGGAACTTCAGCCAGAAATGCAGATAAACTCCGACAATGTTGAGGTGATTGCAAAGATGTCTACTGCAGGTTCAGCAGGGGAACTGTCAATAAAAGAGGTGGACATTATAATGCCTGAAACAGCTGACAATGCTGAGCCTCTAAAGACAAAAAATGAAGAGGAGAGTGATTTGTCCTCAAAATCATTTGATGCACCCTCAAAGAAGTTACCGCCCTTGTGTAGGAAAAGATGTACCAAACCTTTACTACCAAAGAGTTCAGGGCAAACAGAGTCAACGATAATAGGTTATGTTAATGGTAAACCTGTATCAGCCTCTGACAGAAATCTGCGCCACAGAGCAGGCAGCAATCCCACATTACCCAGTGAAACACCAGTAAAATCCAGTCAGAACATACCTGAAAAAAGTTCCCCCAATTCTGTTGATTCAGATGTTGCAAATAAAAAAATGGACAAAACTCCACCTGAAGCGCGCAAGCCTGTAAAGATGTTAGAGACTTTAGTGAGTCAGGAGACAGAACCATCTTTTGACACACCATCAAGCCCAGGAAATAAATTTCCTTCAAGGACTAAACAAACCCACCAACTAAAAAGTGTGACGAAAGGTCAGGAAAGTTTGCCTGTACTGTCTGATTCGCCTTCTGGTTGCTCTCAGAACATGGAGTCTAAGCGGCAGCTCAGATCAACCAGTCAAAAAACACTGGGTACTCAAGCATTGCCTCATTCTTCCAATGTCCTCACTTCCATTTCTTCCCCAGACGCTTCAACCCTTATTCTTCCATCTGCAGAGCAGATTCCTGCTCTCATTCCTTTTCCACTTGTAGTCAGGTCATCTGATCCCCCAGAGCCTGAAAAGCCGCAACAGAGCACAACTCCAGAAACTGCGGAATCAGACATTGGAAATACACAGACAATAGAGACAGCATCTAAAGAAACACCAAAGAATGAAGTAGAAAGTGAACCGGAGACTATACAAAAGAAATTAAGATCTGCTAAAGTTATTTCTGACAACAATAAAAGTGAGAAACGTAAAGTTACTGCCGGTGAAGTATCAAATCCTGAAACTCTAATTCCCTTAAAGACTGAAATTCAAATACAGCCAATGCCGCTAAGAAGTAAGAGGGTTCCCCAAAAGGAAAGCGAGGCGAGGGATGTTTTGATCCAAAAGAAAAATGTAGCATCTTCAGAAGACCTGTCTGCAAGTCAAGCTGATAGCAGTCCCTCTGCATCAGACAAACCCACAAGAATGCCGTTAAGAAGTGAGACAAGCAGGGCTGACCTGTCCAAACAGTCTGTTACCCAGTCACCAGCATCCAGCAAGAAATTGGCTTTGAGGTCACAAAGATCAGCGGCACTGTCTACCAGTGCTGAGACTGCCAAACAGAATGATCTGGCTTCCCCTGTTAGAATAATGCCAGAGAGGATAACAAAAGCTCAGGTGAAGCCCTCTCCATTATCTGTTACATCTGCGCCCCACAGTTCAAACGTACCTGCGATTGCCCCTAAACACGAGCCCCCAAAGCAAATGCCCAACAAATTTTTAAAGACTTTGACTGGAGAAGAGAGCCAGCAGCTAATAACAAATCTGAATATCAAGTTTGATAAAATGCAGAAAGGTTGGGTGCAAATGGATAAAGAAGGTCAGCCAGCTGCAAAGTACAAAAACAAATCAGACAGACAGGCAGCGATATGGAAAAGTAAACGCAGAGCACGCAAACCAAAGTCTTCAGAGCAGCAGAAATACTCACCAGTCCAAATGCTTTTCATGAAAGGTTTTAATCTCAGCAGTATTTGTCGCTGGTTCCTAGAATCTACTGAAACAAAATCCCTTGTTATTGTCAAGAATGTAAATACACGTCATCCGTCAGAAACTCAGCTCTGCTTCCACAGCTCGTCAAATGCGGGGACCTCGCAGGGAGTGTTTCCCAGTCTACAGGCAGAACGCTTAAAGAAACATTTGAAAAAGTTTGCAATTGCTTCTCCTGTAAAGAGCAATCCCAAGAATCAGAAACTGATCGCTAAGGCACTGGAGCAGGAGCCTAACACAGTGAAAGGGAAGGAGAAGGCAGAACTTCCTAGTAGTATCCAGACTGTGACTAAATCTTACTCCTCTGCTAAAGCCTCTGCACAGACAGGTGAATCACAGAAATCCTCTGGAAAATCGAAAAATCCAGCAAGTGCAAGAATCCTGAGGAAATACTCCAACATCAGAGAGAAGATGCAGGTTCAGCAAACCAACGTTAGACTAAAAGGGGCTTCAAAAATGTTAAAAAGCAAAAAAATGAAAAAACCACTGGCTGCTACAAAGTCTGCCACTAAGTCAAATTTAAAGCCCTCACTAAAGGGACGGAAATCAGTCGTGGCTGTTAGTAAACAGATAAAAGAGTCAGGTGCTAAACTACAGAAAAGGAAGATGTTGGCTGGAAAAACGACGAAAAAGCATTATGTTCAAGAGAAAGCAGTGAAGGCTCAGGGCAGTAGTAGACCTTCAAGAGAGACTCCTAAAAAAGAGCTGCCAAAGAGATGTTCTCAACGACTTGGATCCCCTAAAATATCTGAACGCAACCCTGTAGAAACACTGAAAAACAAGGTCAACAACAAGAAAGAAAAAGAAGCTGAAAAAGCAGACATAGAAAAATGCACAGCGACAGCAATAATCCAAGCAAAGGAGTCCTCACAAAGCACGGATGTAGAGGTCAAAGGTAGCGAGAATGCTGCTGAAACTTCACAGCAGAGTGTGGATGTCAAGGCTCCAGCCTCAACCGACCAGGTACTGACACGATCCCAGAGGAAAATGGAGGCAGGCGCCTCTTTGGCTGGGAGCCCCAGTAGTGCTGCAAAGAAGGCGGCAAAGCCCACTGCATCTCCTAAACCAATCAAGAAGGCAGATGAACCTACGCTGACCAGAAGTGGGGTAAAGAGACATCAGACAGCCTTGCTGCCACGCAGTGCATCAAAAGCAGCAACTAAGAGAGCTCAGGAGCTTTTAGAGACACCGGCGAAGCGCACCAGGACAAAATAAAACGAACCTTTGACAGATACCATCTTTATGTAGAAGAGGTTTTTTTTTTTTTCTCATATTATTTGGAATTTTCTTAGGACCAAATGCATCTATTTTGTATTCTAACCAAACTCTTCAGCATATTTTCTGTTCAGTAGAGGGAAAAAAATAAGGAACAGATATTGAAATTTGTTTAAGCTTTTGTAAAGCTTCAGAGTGAAAATGCAAATGGGATGGCATATCTGCTGAACATTTGCTCTGTGATCAGGAGCTACAGACGAGTTGTGTGTGATGCCTGGTAGTTGCTTTATGTTTCAGCGCTCTACGGCACGGCTGGAGATAACAATAGCCTGTCAAACCTCATTTTAGGAGTTGGCATAACAACCATCAAGCTTAGATGCTGTTGTCAAGGTGAGATGAAATTAAGTTACCATCTTTTTTTTTTTTTTTTCCCTTTGGTTTTCTCTTTTGTATATAAATATTGTTTTAGCATGTTAGCACATATTGCATCACTATTCCTTGAGCTGGAGGGAGAAGAAGGAAGGAATGAAATGAAATTTTTACATACATTAATTTGGCAGTTTGCATCTCCAGCCTGTCTTCCAATCACAACATTGTGAATATGTGACCGTTGTGACCAGGTGCCTTATTTATGAAATGTAATGTAAACTAATGTGTTGCTAAAAGTGAAAACTCCTCCCTTCTTCCCTGAGAGGCAGCCGACGTTCATTTGCCTCAAGAAGCGAAAGCAAGCCGTTTCCGTTCCACACGGTGCATGCCTCGTGTTTCATCAAATGATTCTGCTGTTAACCACAGCATTCAGGTTTTTGTCTCTCTCTCTGACAGGTCCATCTTTTATGTCCTTCACCCCCCCCCCCCCCCAAAAGCATTAATGTAAAATTGCTCTTATGATAGCTGTATTGGATGTTCAGGTCCAAGATGTTAAAATAGGAGTACTCTGTATGTGTCATGGCAAGTTTGTATTTTTTGTTGTAGTTTTTATTACTGTGTTCCTCCTTACCTTCTGTTGTCTTTGAGCGTTTTATCTGCTTCTGCATGTGGGGAATGTTGTTTATATGGAGAAAATATCTGCAACTCTTACAATGCAGCCAAACAAACCCAGCTCTATATTTATTCACCAGCTCCTTTCAAGACTGGCTGCACATTTGGAGAGGAATTTGGAGCACTGGGCTTTGTGTCACTTTAAGAACAATAATTCCTCAGAGTCTGGTCTGAATGAACTTTAAGGCCTCCTGAGAATTAGTGGCGCATTGAAGAGTGATAATTCTTCCCTGAGATATTTCACAAGCTAGTTCTGAAAATTTATGTTGCAATTTTATGTTATTTTATTGTCACTAGTTGTTGGGGCAAGTTCTCATAATGTGAAGTTTGTTTACTTCCACAGTAGAACATTACATGAGTTTATTGTCAAAGAAAGAGAAAAAAAAAACACCATTTTAGCACAGTGTTAAATATTTCCTTTTTATTCTGATCTTTTCCTTTTAACAAGTGAAATCATCTGTAAATGCAAAACAGGTCCACAATGTTTTTATTGTTATTTAAGAACTCCATGTAGGTGATTGAATTTAGCAAATCTAAACAACCCACCAAATATCAGACTTGAACATGTTTATTCTTTACAGTTGCTATTTAAAGATTTTGATTTTGTATATTAGAAAGAAATACCTGCTTTATTTGTGGTAATCCCAAGAATGATACGTCTTTATGTTAAGAACTTTGTATTTTTGCTGGAAGTTGATATAAAGATGTTTGAATTTTATGTCTCCTTGACTTATTTACACTACTTCTTTTATCTTTTTTTATTTTTTTATTGTTATTTCAAAATGGGAAAAATAAAAAGAGAAGTGTCACACAAACAGCCTTTGTGCCGTAAAAGTTGCATAAAGAAGTGGGATTGTTTGTGTTGCTTTTCAACTCTCAGTGCTTCTTTTAACGTTGCCACACCTTTTTGGCACTGAGCAGTTTTGATGTCCATGTAACTAAGCGGATAATTCACTTCATAGTAGATGTGGGACTGCTGTGAAATTCCTTTATGTATGTCACGGATGGTGTTTCACATGACAAGAACTTGCCATATGGTTCACAAGCACCACAGGAAGCTCCCACTGTGGCACCAATCTGCCCTACAGTGGGAGCTCCAACACCAGTTCCTGCAAAGAGCAAACGACCAATCTGTTAACTAAAACATGACGCGTCAACCGAAGATGATTCACCCACTTTGATGAAATACAGTCATCAATTAACCTGAATGCAAGAAATAAAACTAATGAGCAGACTGAGCCTGAGCTCTATGAATGGGAGCCTGTGTTCCTGTCTTTAATGGCCAGTGTTTTATATATATGTATATATATATATATATATATATATATATATATATATATATATATATATATATATATATATATATATATATATATATATATATATAATAAATAGAGCAATAGATTGATATAGATATATAGATAGATATCTCACATAACATTAATATGTCTCAGTAAAAGTAGTATGTGGCCAAGGCAGTCTAAAATTTTCCATACAAAGAAAAAAAAGAAACACATTCCTAAAAGCACACACATTTTAAGTTTAATTAATGAAAAGAGTGGAGGTTTGGTAAACATTTTGTCGGTGGCACTACATACATTCAGCATAATTGAGTTCAATCCCACCATCAGTCCTGGAACATAAACGCAAACAGACAGAACCCAGTCAGGGCTTTTTCTTAAGTTTTTGCACCATCTTAATACAACAGAGACATTGTGTTGTTCACAATTACATTTATGTATATAAGTTCATAGGATGGAAAGTCTGTGTTTCTGGTTATATGACCAGATTACATCTCAATATAGCACAAGCACCACTAAGATGTCTACTGGGAAGTTGAACGCACCAGTCCAGTACAGATCAGTGCAGAGGAAGGAAAGGAGCCATGAGAAGAAAGTCACTTGATGAAACGTGCACCTTTATGAGGCACACAGCCTAAGCATGACAGTGCCTGTTAATCAGTATCCTCAATGAGATCTTCTGTAATGTTATTGTACACCACTGGCATCACATCAACAGCATGTAAAACAAAGGTGGGTAGCAGTATAAACAGGAGCTGCGTGGTGTGATGCTGAGCCAAGATCAGGGTCTGCAGCCTTTCACAACGTTATGACACATTTAGAGAAACACAATCCCAGAACAATGCCGTACTCCATCCTGGTGGGCTGTCACTTTTTCAACAGGATGTGACTTCTATATCTTACATTGGAAACTAAATAACAGCTAAAAGTTACCACTTCATGAATAAGCATAGGTCATATTTATCTATACACATTTATACATTCAGGTATGACTGTTCACTGTAATTGGCACCTTTTTTTTTTTTTCTTTTATGTGTGTAATTAACAAGTCAGAACTGACAGACCATGAAAATGTCCAGACGTTTCTTGTTATCTGTCAGTAGTTGCCATGTAATGCTTCACACAGTTGCCCATTCAAAAGAAATCTAAGGATGATCCACGCTCAGTGTCCACAAAGGCATCTTCATCCCATTTCTTCTGGCTTGACAGCAGCTTATGATCAGTTGAGCTTGACTAAATTAAAAATTCACCTTTATTCTATGAACAAACATCTCTCAGATTCAAATGATAGCAATGCAACCCACTGCTTCAAAGCAACATGAAAACAATCAGAAACCTTGACATGGCTAATGATAAGCAAACTTTGAAGGGGGTGAGGGAGAGGGCAATACTCATTCCAAGCCCTGAAGTCTCGGCTCCTGCAGCTAATGAGGAATGTCTGCGCCACATAAGAGGAAAAATACTGTTATAATTTGCTAATTTGTAGATTTTTTTATTTTTTTTTGCTATTTTCATTATGTAATTTACCTTCCAGCCCCCCATCTTTTTGAAACACTTGAATACCAGAAACATCTTGGCTTTTTACTCTACAGGAAAATGCCTTTAGATAAAATAAATAGAAAGAAACACAGACTCTCATGAATTAGATGTAATATTCACATGGAAGACAACATATACAATATTAAACATATTACTGAATCAATACTGGCTCCTATACAACAAGGCCAACCCGCTGCTGCATTTTTGGACAATTAATGTAATTAATACCTTGTTGGAGAAGGTGAGATCAACAAATAAAAACACCAACTGAATGCTCTTCCACCAGTCTCAACACTTTCAGAAACAGACTTACTCCTTAACATAGAAAAATACTATACCAAAACGAAATATATATATATATATATATATATATATATATATATATATATATATATATATATATATATATATATATATATATGTATGTATGTATGTATGTATGTATGTATGTATGTATATATATATTAGAATCTGTTAGGCATTTCTATATAAAGGAGTTGGGGGTTGGCTAGGGGACCTAAGGGAGTAAAGATTACAACATGAGAAAAAAATGATGAAAAAAAAATATATAACAAAAACAAAACAAATCATAGAAATAAGGACAAAAAACAGGTGATTTTGTTCTGTATTAACATTTATAATGACACGAAGAAGCTCAACATTTTTGTTGGCAAACTTTGCTCCTCACATGCAACAGCTTGCACAAGTTTAATACTGCAGGCATCAACGGGAGCAGGGTTATTCGGTCTCCTGCTCAAAGGGGGCAGGATCGTGGAAAACATCCTAACCCTGAGGCTGATAACCACCGCTGGCGCCACGCTTTGTTTGTTGCACGGACAAAGTACAACAGTCGCGCATCACAAGCCTCTCTCAAGCCGAGCTGTGATTGTGTGTGTGCCATGCATGTGTGATCATGGACTTCACAGAGGTGTATGACTGTTGCTTTCAGTGCTGCTTGTCAGTGCAGTCTATATTTGTAGGGAGTTTCTATGTTACGGTCACACACAGCAAAAAAAAAAAAAAAAGAAACCACTGTGACCTGGACCACCGAGCCTCGAAGTCATGAATTCTGCACCGGATTATGTGCCGCCCTAAATACCTAACATCCTCTTTCCTTCTGTTCACGTCTACAAGCGCATATATGTGTGGATGACTGTATCCTGTGGTGGAGAAATTGCTACAGCAAACGGAGCGCAGTTTCAGCTCAACCCAAACCGCATCCAGCACAGTCCAGGTAACCCAGCCAAGCTCAACTCAAGATAGCCTTGCCAAGTCAAACGGTCCAGCTCTCCACTTATCCCTCCCGTCTTGTCTCTGTCATTCTAAGCCGGAGTGGACCCCACTGTTCTCACTGCCTCCATGAAGTACAGATGGAATATGGTGGCTGAGCCATCAGAGGCCTCACAAATGGATAAGGAATTCACATGGGATAATTTGGGCTGGAAGGATGCTTCACTCTGAATGCAACACTGATAAAATCTCCGGACCCCTTGGAACAATGCTGCAGATACAATGGTTTTGTTGCTGTTGTTGTCACTTTGACGTTGTTGCTCATGATGTTGGTTTCTCTGTTTTACTGTAGGTCACACACCCTCTGAAGGGGACGAAATGTCCTATTTTACAAACACTGTTGTCCATAATATATAGATAGAGGTTTTATATATATTCTGTATAATTTCTCTTTCTTGCTTTCCCTCCTCCACTTTCCTGCAGTCTTCTCTCTCCTTTCTTTCCTTCCTTGCTTTCCATCTTCTGCTCTGTGGCAGCAGCACAAAACATGAGTGAGTGCTGCTAAATGCAGCCCACGCAGCCGCACTTGATGGTCTTTTCCACTTCCTCGCTGAAGGAAGTTCCATCACTGCATTCAAAGGTGTATTTCCGGCGTTTCATCCGCTGGCTGGCGCAGCAGGCCCCTGCGTCGCAAGCCCCGCTGCACTCCACCCAGGAGACCATGCGTGTTGTCTGGCAGATGGCGTACCCTCGCTGCACCTGGTAGAAGTCTCGCATCGGCTCCCCTCGACACTCAGACTCTTAAGGCATAGAAAACATCCATTAAATTACTTCACCATTTTACTGATGTTTTGAGTATGTTTTTACAGTTACGCAGCACAAAACCGACCTGCATCACAGAGCTCCCCAGTGTATCCACTTTCACAGTGACAGTATGCATCTCCTGTGTCTGAGATCTGGCAGCGGCCATGTTTGCAAGACAGGCGGCGGCAGGGGTTAAACAGCTCCCCTTGTTGGTTACACAGGGCGCCACGGTAACCTTCCTCACACTGACAACGATACGACTCAGCATCCAAAGGGATGCACTTTCCATGGACACACCTAGTTAAAGACAGCAACTTCAGTCATATAAATACATGACAGGAGATACATGAGAAAGAAGGATAACTTTTTTTTTTTTATCCTTCTGACTTAATAGATGTGACTTCAGTTTGCATTATGAGGTGGCTCAGTTCAGGTGATGATGGTTATTACACACATATACACACACATTGATCAGGAAGTGATGAATGTGTATATATTTAGAATTGATTCAATATTTACATAATATAAAAACAAACAAAAGAAGGAATGTTGAAAAAGTTAATATACATTAAAAATGTAAAACAGAAATGTGCTGTGTATGATATATCAAAAGTTAATCAAATTAATTTAATATTAAATGGCTTAATTTATATACTATATAAATATTTTAGATATATTTTATGAAAATGTATTATTTATTATTTGTATAGATAAAATATATGATAAAGATATCAAATAAAATATATTAAAAGAGTAGGTTAATAAATCAAATTAAGTAAATGTGTAACAGGTAAATATTGTAGAAACTTACTTTAATTTAATTTCTGTAGAAATTTTAGGTTGATCATAATATTTCAGTAATAGTTCATTTAATGTGTCTATCTTGATAAAGTACTTGTGCTTCTTTGTACTAAAACAAGGAGAAATGCAGAGTTTTCATTATTTACAGATTATTATGCTGTTAGTTCAGCAGTCCAGCCCTCTGGAGATCAGATTGTGCTTCATGTGGCCCTTAAACTAAAATGTAAATGGAAACTCCTGGTTTAGAGGATATTTGTATGAGAAGATTTACTACAGGTACAAGGTAAAAACACACAAACACACACACACACACACACACACAAAAAACCCCCCCCCAAAAAACGCTGAAATGTTCTTCTGTCTTGCATGCTTCAGATTTAGATATTTTCATTTTATATACATCTGTTTGGGTGAACTATTCCAAGTCAACAATAAATTTTAAAAAAATCAATCATGTCCTCACAATTATGAATATATTTAGATTCTGCAAGTGAACAATGAAACTATAAGACTGGAATAACTATATTATTATTTTTCCTTGAACATGGAAAACAGCTGATATTTGTTTGAGTACCTTTGTTTGTATCTGTGCAGTTTGAAGGCAGCGTGTAATTTAGTCTAACAGGAACTAAAATATCATTTCTGACCTGTCTCACAGAGACAAATAGCATAAAATGTACTTTTCTTTAATTAAAGGTCTTAAACAGTCACATCTTTAGAGAAAAATGTCATTTTGAGGATAAAGTAATGTTGAAGCTGGATTTAACATATTCTGTTATGAGAACATTTATTATATTGTCATAGTCATATTTTACCTTTCAAATAGTCTATTTGTGCATTAAATAGTAAAAGTATAAGATATGTATTTTGATATTTTTATTTATTTTTTAATTGTTTTAATTATTAAAACCAAAAATCTGAAATTATTATATAAAAGCTCAGTCTGTTCATTAACATGAATAATGTTCATTTAAGAAAAATTGAACGACAGAAAAAACTGAAAGAAAGCATCCATCTCGAGTCTACAGGTTGCAAATAGACATACTTGCTTCCCTGGCAGGGGTTTAGAGCCGGCTGGTCACAATGCGACCCGCTCCAGCCTGGCTGGCAGTGGCATACTGGTCCCTGGGCTCCATCAGGTTGGCAGATGCCATGAACACAGTACAGCTTCTTGCAGGGCTCGCAGCCCGGTACCACGCCAGGTTTCATCTGGGTCTTGGTGAAGTCTTGGAGCTCATTGTTGATGTATAAGTTCTGGATGCAACCATGGAAACTGGAACCATTCTGGATCTGCCAGAGACGGAAAGTACCAGAGTGGATATCCACCGGCATACCTGGAGAACGAGACAGGAAGGAGGTGTTTATATGTGTGAAAACATGCATGCTGGTTCACAAACAAACAGCTAACACAGGGCTGGCATGGGTGTAATGAAGAGAGCTGTTTTCAAGCACGAGTGTCTCAGCAGTGACAAAGCAAATGAAAACTTCTAATGTAACTTTTGTTTTGCATTGGCACCCCAAAACATCATTCTTGAAACAGCGGGCAGGAAAAGGAGTAGAAAAAAAAAATCAGCTGTGGTGTTGCATGAATAAAGAACAGTACAGCACAACACAGTAGAGACAAAGTGCACAATTTCTAAGCCACTCCTGAAATAACTGTCTGTCAGCCCAGTTAGCCCAGTTTCTAATAGCCTCCAGTTTCGTTTTAAAATTTTAATGCCAGACTGTAAATGTCAAGAGTGGCTGAGTTACACAGTAGAAATAAATACGGTTATATCTTGAGCAAAATAGTTAAATGAATGCAAATACAAAGACTGTGTCTGTTAGTTTCCGTGATGTGGCCACTAGAGGGCGTAGTTTATGTGCCATTAAAAACACCGTAGTGATGAAGACTGCTATGTGGTGTAATATATGTGCCATTACAAATGTGTGCGTGTGGCTTTTTGGAGGTCAATGCATATATATGCGTGATCATGTGTGGCCTCTAGCAAACACAGTCGTGACTGACAGGTGGGATGGTGTGGGTGGAGGAAGGATGGGTTGTAGGGTTGCATGGTTGACGGGTGGGACTGGTTGCGGTGGTGACAAAGCGAAGGGGGAGGGGTGGTGATTGAACAGTAGTGTAGTAGTTAAGAGTGCCTGCAGAGGAGGGAGGTGTGTTCTGGAGAGGGCCCCTACCCCCCACGTATAGCGGCGCCTCCCCGTTGAGGGGCCGCACCGCCCCAAAGCTGTCCATTGTGGTAGGGAGACCCCCGTCAATAGACAGGTTCACCATCTGGTCGAAGGTCACCAGCTCCACTGTGTGAAACTGACCATCATTGATAGTCTCAGTACTGGTGGAGAAATAGGAAGATGGGACGGAAAACATGTTCAGTTGACTGAACACAGAATGAATCAACAAATCTACAGCGACACAAAACATCACCATACCTGTAGATGGCGTGGCCTGGCTGACTGCCGGGGTCATAGCTGACCTTAACATGGCCTTGAAAGAGTTCCACAGCAATATGATCATTGTCTCCATTGTACAACAGGATGCCATTGTCCTCAGCTGTGGACACCTGCACAGAGAGGAGTTTTGTGTAGGATCAAAGACTGATTCAGGTCTCCGAAATGTGTCAATACAGAGAAGTTACTCAGTATACCTGCAAGGTGATGTTAGCTTGAGGCCAGTTCTTGAGGTCAGACAGCAGTAGGTATGAGTCTCTGTCAATGAAGTTGACACTGACCAGCTTTTCGCAGCGCGGCCCCCCAAACTCAGGAGGACACTGACAGAGAGCTCGTCCACCTCGCTCCACACAGGGGGCGTTGTTCTGACAGTCGGCAAGCTCACACAGTGACAGTGGAGACGGTGGAACCTCACACAACTGACCACTATAGGCGGAAAGTAAGGGATGATTTTTTAGTTTTTTATTCTTTTGGGAAAGTGTTGCACATGAAGAGGAAATGCGCTAACCCTCTTCTTACCTGTATCCTTCAGGACAGACGCAGGAGTATCCATTCAGCTCATCCACACAACGAGCTCCGTTCTGGCAGCGGTGCTCCTCGCAGTCGTTGTAGTCTATGCTGCAGTCATCCCCAACATAACCAGGAGAGCACACACACCTACAGATCAAAAAGACAACTATGAAATCAGTTTGAACACACACAAATCCACCTCCCAGTCTCTAACATTTGCTGCTGTAGCTGGAACATTTGGCAACAAACACTCACTTGGGTCCAGACGAGGTGATGAGGCAGGTAGACTGATGTTGGCAGGGGTTTCGTCCGGGAGCACACATATCTTCCAGTTCTTCGCACATCTCCCCTGCACATGCCCAGACAAAAAGTCAGACAATAGTTTCTCTTTACACAAACAAACAGTTCTGGTCTAAACCAGCACTTCACCACTTTAAATCAAACTATGCAATAACCTGTGTAGTAGGGGGGACAAAAACAAGTGTAATTGTTGACGCCATCGATGCAGGTTGCGCCGTTCTCGCAGTCGTTGTCTTCACAGTCGTCAACGTTGATTTGGCAAGTGGGGCCCTCCAGGCCCAGTGGACAGGTACAACTGCAACAAAACACACACCCTCATCATGCCAAGCTCCAAGTTGTTCAGAGCTAATTCTAAAGCTGGCATTCCTCACCTGTATTCTTCCTCATCTTCGTCGCTCACTTGGCAGGTTCCTCCGTTGGCACATGGGTTAATCACACAGGCATTCAGACCTGTCTCACAGTTCTTCCCCTGCGACACACAGCAGAACATAATGTTTTGTAGTTTGCCGAAAGAGATGAACAATAAAGTTTTGTTTTCGAGTGGATATTCAGTATTATGTCAGTCCTACTTTGAATCCTGGAGGACAGCTGCACCTATAGATCTCCACCAGGTCACTGTGGCAGATGCCGTGATTCAGGCAGGGATTGGACAGACAAGGGTTGCATTTGGCCAGCACTGCAGTGTCCACCTCACCTGCAGAAATACCACAAGAATACAAGTTTATTCTGCTGTACGTAACAGAGCTGACAACTCATTTCCGTGTCAAAGACAAGAACCAACCTGTGCATTCAAACTTCTTTGCAGGTGTAGTGAGTAGCAGTTTGCCCTCCATGCCCTGTGGGCCAGCACAGCGAGCAATTCCAGGCTCTTTGTATCCAGTCTTCACCCAGTCAGACAGCCAGCGCAGGCGACAGTCACAGTACAAGGGATTGGCACCAATTGCCCTGATTTTATAGATAAAACAAAAAACAAATCTCTTTTGAGCTGACGTCTGGCTGAGTCGTTGTAGTACACTTTACCACCAGCAGGTGTCCCTAAAGCCTCATGAAAATGAACGGGGACACAAATAAATCAGTGCATCTCCAAGAATAAAATATATATTTATTTTACTGTTTAACAATCAATGCCACTTTATGCCATGCATCATTTGAAGGAGTGCTGCCTAATTATAGACTAAGGCATGAACAGAAGGCACTCTAAACCACCTCTGTCGTGGTGGTCATGAATCAATGGCCCTCTGTCCTCCTGCTGGATGCACAAACACTCTTAAATCGATGCTGTTCCATTACGGTGGAACACAGGCTCATCTTTCAGGCTGGGCCAATAGCTGACACCTGACATCTGCTAACATGAAAGCCACTTGACTGTGACTGCGGATCAATGGCTTCCCTCCATCCCTCCCTTTCACCCTGATTTCACGCAGCCTTGACTCCTGTACTGCTTTCCACAAAATGTCTTTGTTTAGTTCCCCCTGTCCTCCCTTCTTTCTCCTAAGCTCTGACACTGATTGGTCAATTGATCTATAGGTGATGAGGACATCTACGCAGGATGGCAGAGGGTAAAGACACTTTTTGTGCAGTTTTAAAATATACACAGCGACTATGCACCACACAAAAACTGTCAGACATATATAAACAAACCAAACCCACAGACCATGGAGAATGTGTGTTTCAGGGCAGAGGGGTCAGTGTTCTTTTTCTTACTGATTATGGGAGGGCTCAGCTCACATGGAGCAAGTCTAAGAAGACAACAGACAATTCACTGAGTCACACTGCTGGACTGTCTGATCAGACCCCCCCACCCCTACACCTTAACATCTTTGTTTACATTTAGTAGATTTAAAAAAACTCAGATCTAGGAGCATATTTTGTGACATGAAAATCCGCAGAGGCATGCAGTTGTTTCTTTCCACTTACAAATGGGAAAGTGAAGCTACATCATTGAAGATGCCATCCGGAAGCTCAGAGATTTCATTACCATGGAGAGACCTGAGGGGAGGAAGGAAGATGACAAGAAGACAGTTAACACGGTTCATCAGTGGAAAACAAAATGCTGTCATGTAGTACCTCTGAACAGTTCCACTTGAGTCACAGAAAATGCAGCATAGGCTAAAGATCTCGACTTTGTAGGAGCGAGTTGTTGCTTTTTCTCTTCTGTGACAGAGCATTTCAACAACATCCTCTTGGAAAATTTAATTTTTCATCTGAATGACAAAAAAATTAACCGTGAAAATTTCTTTTGCCGCTGCTTTACTTCGCTTTCCATTACATCAAACCAAAAATATCAGCAAAACTGTTGAGGATATATTTTACTGTTGTACATTTTAACATGTTGTATTTCTGGTCCGGCTCTGTGCAGCTGGCAAAGATATGAGGCTCTGTGAGTCTGGAAAAGGTTGGTGTCAAGTTTCTATGTGTCTGGCTGGCAGGCCCCACAAGGGCATAGAGTGAGGGAGAGGTGTGTAGCTGCTCCACATGTTGGAAGACAAAAACACAACTGTAATCTTGTGTATGTGCAGATAAAAGAAAAACACAGATCCGTGTGATTTTGTGCACGCACACTATTTTGCATCTCTTGTCATCTTCCTAGTTGTTCTGTGAGTACCATGAAGGGTGACAAGCCTTTACGGCCTAATGGCTTGGTGATTGATGACTGCCATAATCTGCCGGGTCATTACCACCTCAAATCCTCAGCTGACCACAAGCTTATGTTACAACAGCCCAGTCCACTTTAACAAGCCACGACACAACTGTGATCTAAGCCTGGATGAAGATGTCTGATGAACACAACAGGCTTAACTTCTGTATTTGATCTGCTGAGTAGAGCTGAGTGGTGGACGAGCCCAAGGAAAGGATGCAAAGAAGGAAGCTGGTCAGTGGAAGGATGCAGAGCGCCACAGGGAAAATATACAATGTAGCCTGTTGGAGTAAACATGTTAATTAGCATGTGTACCGCGGAGAGTGCTTATTAGTGTAAAGCGAGTGGGTGGGTTGTTGTAGTCAGAGGATTGGGAGGCCGTGAAGCCAGCAGCAGTGTGGCAGAAATCTCGTGGGAAACAGGAGCCAGAGAGTCTCTTGGAAGAAACCTGAGCTTCTCTCAAACTAACATTCAGATCTGACTTTTCTTTTTCATGGCTCTACATCATCGCACCAGCTCAGACTGCATACTCGCTGGCACAGCTCTCTGAATTAAACTGACAAAAAAATGATGACTGGCTGCGCAGGCTGTCCAACTAAACTGCTTAAAACTTAACTTGCAATTTTTATTCACCTGCCACAACGAAAAGATTTCCAGTCATGTGAGTCGCATGAGCTTCCTGGCAATGTTTCAGCTTGTTAAATTTAAGCCTTTTCCTTCGTCTTTATCACATTCACATATCAGGTTTTTATCCCCCCCCCCACAGGTTGCCCCTCTAGCCGTGGCGGCCACGCCCTGGCGCTGTCTCAGCTCACACACCTCGCACCTAATACCCAGCAGGCCAATTAGCAGTTTATTAATCTGCTGCTCAAAACCACAACCGTCATGGACGCACACAAACACTTACAATCCCACTACTCACAATCACACCACATCCATGCCAGGCTCCGACCACTGGCCTGTTTGAAGAACTGAGCGTTAATGATTCTTCTCCTCTTTACTGCTGTGTAAAGCCAGAGGTGCAGCTTTACGAAGGCTTTGGCACCTCGGCATGTGCGAGCACACATGAGCGCGTCCCGCTCCAAGCCGTCTTTGGCATCCATTTGTGGTTTCGATGAAGCTTCTAAGTTTGAACTTTGAACCCATTGTGGGGTCTTAAAATTGAAGTTATTAAATGGAGCTCATTGTCGCTTTGGGTGCGTTGCACCCCCACAGACTTGCTTGGTAAAGAAAAGAAAAGAAAAAAAAAAGAAAAAACACACCAGCATGGCACCAGTTGACATTTAATGGGAGGCTTATGATTGATCACATGAGCAGTAAAGACATCAAAGTCTTCTGCTTCATTTGGACTCCCATCTGACTGAGACAAGAAGGTAGTTCAGGCGCTGTGTGTGTGTGTGTGTGTCTAGAGTTTGTGTACAGCTCTGAGCCTGCGTGGGGCATGTGTGGCGGGCGGCACTGGGGAAGGGCCTCACATGGCGGAGGGAATATTTTAGAGGCAAAGGTGGCGTGAGTGAGTAAGAGCAGAAATAACGGACACAGCTTCATTAGAGATCAAAGCTGCATGCTCGGGCTAGCAAGGCGGCATCAGCTAATGATGGCCAAGCTTCATTCTCATTTAATGCTAAAAGGGCTTTATGCTTTGTGTCTTATAATGATGGGGGGGCACCCTAAAAGGAGGCTTTGTTGTAGCTTTGTTGTCAGTAGTAAAAAAGTGTGCCTGCTATGAGCACACATGGAAGGTTGAGAAACCAACTCCCACACACATGCTAACAGGCACCGGGTCGGTAAACGACAAACATGAAGTCTATGCATACAGGCATCGACGTATACGCAGATATGCGAACTCAGCCTCACGAGGAGGGCTTGTAGGGTCTGGTCTTAATTTTTCCTCGCAGAACTAAACAGCATACTAGGGTTTTAAGTGCGACTGCTTTGTACAGCTGCTGTATCTTTGGATATAGTTCCAAAATCTGGTTTAATTTCATCATCTCTCTGTCCAACATAGTTACTTTCTACATCTCAGTTATTTAACAGCTCATGGTCACCGAGAGGGCACAATCAAAGACTTTATAACTTCATAAAAGTCCTGAGGCAGAGTCAAAGTCATTACGGTTAGCAGGGCAAACATTTTCTAGTAATCAGTGTCAGAGTGATTTTGTACAGTAGGCTGTGGGGGCCGCCTGCTTGGCCCTGATGGCGAGGCCGTGATGAGCTCAGGGTGCTTAGAGGTGAACAAGCAGACTGGGCAGATGGAAGAGGAAGGGGTGTGGTTAGGAGTAGGAGTTGAAGCAACATTGCTGCTGCTGCCCCCATGGCTGCCATTTAAACGGAGGAAAATAGGTCGGCGTGTGTCGTGTGTGTGTCTGAAATTCATAAGCTGTCATAACTGTTCAGACAGTTTCAGTCCTCTGGAGTCAATCAAAGATTCTCGGCGTCTGCTCCGCCATCTCTGCAGTCAGAGCTCGCTGCAAAAATATCCTCCTTAATGAGTCGTTTAGCCTGAAAGTGCGTCCTGTCGGGTTTTTTAGAACTTTTCTTTCAAATCGACTTCAATTGGTTTCGACGAAGCTGCAGGTTTGAGTGAAATAATGTGACAACAAAGAAACATCCCAAACATTTGATGTGCATGTGTAGTGTAAGACGTGAATCTCTTATACACCAATAAAAAGCTACATTACACATTAAAAATAGATTTTAACACCTAAAACCTGAATAAACACAATTAAATGAATGCACTTATAGACACACAGTGTATGCATGCATGAAGCTAAAACTCACAGCAGTCGAAGAGAGTGCAGTCCACTGAAAGCCATTTTGGGGATACATCGTAGGGAGTTGTAGCTCAGGATTCTGCAATGTCCAAATAGTTACATAATTACATACGTATGAATAAAAAATGCAGCTGTTTCCATGATAACGTCGACACTGAATGAAAGAGTAGCTCTCTGCTCTGACAGCTGAGGACTTACAGAGTGGTAAGTTGGCTCATGTTAGCAAAGGATGAGTTGGTCAGAGAGTTGATCTTGTTGTTGCTCAGGTCTCTGCAAAGAAAATGAAGGAAACATGCGGTTCACTGCATCCATCTGTGCAGCATGACAGAGGAGGAAGACGGACAGAAACTTACACCAGCTGTAGGTATTTGAAGGTAGACAGCTCCTTTGGTACAACACTGAACTGGTTTCCATCCAGATACCTGAACAATGAGACAATACATACCTTAAGGAAGTCTTTTCAAAGTTTAAAACGCAGGCGGAGATGCTACGTATTTGTCAACAGAAGATTGATTTTGGAAGACTTTCCATACTGTTGCAACCATTTCATTGCATCAAATATGCATCCTATGTAAGCATTCCCAGGCCCACTGTGAGATGTATGTAGATCGCTTCTACTCCGGCTGAAAAACTGGAAGAAGAATACCCTCAGCGACATTGTTGTGGATTTCCTGCTTAGAATCAATTCCTGTTTCAAATGACTCGGGTACAAACAGTTTGCATGTGTGATAACCTTTCTGATTATGTTCAAGCCGGTGGAGTCGACATCGTGCCTGCAGGGATGCAATCACCCTACTGACTGCTAACACACATTTCTACCAGTGGTGTGTCACTTTGATAAATGGCTGATTCAGGGTCTGCTCCCTCTGAGCAGAGCTGCAGGCTCCTGCTATTGTTGTTGAATGCATAGAGGGTGGGAAGGGCAGCTGCTGGGGATGGGGGTGGTGGGTTAGTTAGGAGGCATTTGGGTTCAGAGGTAATGATAGGTAATGATGGTGCAGAGGATACTCGGGATAATAATGGAGTAGCAAACTCTCCAGACTAGATGAAAGCCCAAAACAGAGGGCTACACCTGGTCACACCTGCTGGGACAATGACAGGCCTCCAGGCTTACACAGCGTGTGTGCGCATCGTTGTGAATATAAGGGTTTGCACAAGAGACACTCAGAACCGAATGAGGCAGTATTGGAAAGTTCCAGACCTATTCCATTCCCTCCCCTTTCCATTGAAAACTGCTCATTAAACTGTCCTGTTGCTCCCCTGTGCTCCTGTGGACAGGCTTTTGGCCCCAACACAAATATGCACACACACACGCACACACACACACACGCACATTCTGATTCTTGGCTCTAAATGTGAGAGTGACATCAGTGCCCTGAAGGCAACAAGGAACAGAGAAGAATGTCTGAGAGAATAACTGCAGGGTTGATTGACTCCTTCCCTTTCCTCCAAATGATGAGATGTTTTCTCTGCTTTCACCGCTTTGACTTTCATAAAGCAATCTTACTCTTTTAATATTGTCCTCCTTAGTTTCAAATCAAACCAGAGGAAGAATAATATCTGGAAGTCAAAGCAAGGAGCATGAATTAGTGTAATTATTGCAGAGGAACTCACAGTTCAGTCACATTTCTGGGAATGCCTTTGGGTAGTATGTGGAGATGCTTGTTACTGCAGCGCACCACGGTCTCCAGGCAAGTACACTCGCTGGGACACTGAGGTCGGGGGACACAGCTCGACTCCTCTTGGCCTGGGAAAAAGATAGAGGTAGAGGGTGGTCACATACCACAGGTGGGAAAACCTGATACGTGTCGAATGAATCGGTCAAAAATGAATTCTGAAAAAAGAAGTTGTGCAAATAAGGACAGAACAAACATTGACATGGAAAACATTTGGTTCAGACATTTGTTGCAGAGTAGCAGAAAGATTGTTGTTTTAAAGATGGCATATTTATTTACAGTAATATATTCATTTATTTATTCATTCATTATCCTATCCGCTTAGTCCAAAAAGGGTTGCGGGGACTATAGAGGCGGGTACACCCTGGACAGGTTGCCAGTCCATCTCAGGGCCACACAGAGACCAACAACCTCTCACGTTAACACTCACTTCTATGGGCAATTTAGAGTAACCAGTTAACCTAACATGCATGTCTTTGGTGGGAGGAAGCTGGAATACCCGGAGAGAACCCACGCATACACGCTGAGAACATGCAAACTCCACACAAGCCCCGCCCCAGCTGAGGATTGAACCAGTGACCTTCTTGCTGTGAAGCCACAGTGCTAACCACTATTTATATATTATTACAATAAAAAACTATATTTGATAAGTTCAAAATAACAAGTGGGGAAGGTAAAAGTATCAAATGTTTCTGCTGCCTGCTGGTCTCAGAGCTGAAAAATCATTTCATAGCTGCTAACAAGTTGAGTCTTTTTTTCTTTTTAGGAGGAATTCCATCATTTTTTTCCTGTATGAAGCTTCTGTTTCTGGAATATTACTGATCCATGCTAAATGCACGGTTCTTTTAAACTTATATAAATGTGATGGAAAACTGTGAAGGCAACGGGGAAAAAGCTTCTGTCATTTGTATGTTTCAGTTAACTTTCCTCTTATTTCTTTATTCATTTTCACTCTTTGTTAGTTTTTTGTACAGATGTTTAACATAAGTGTTTATTATTATTATTGAACCATCGAAATGTTCCCAGTTTGCGGCTCTAAGTCCAAAGCATGACCACTCTACTTCAGTGTCTCCAAACATGGTGATGGTGGTGATGCGGATCACCGTTTGGATCCGGGAATTTTTAAAATTCTTTAACATTGTGCTTTCAGGAGGTTTGTGCTCATCAAGTGCTTTTTAAGTTGTCTTTGAAACCCAAACTCAGCCCAGTAAGTTCCTGTTAATTTCACACTGAAAAATGGAAATAGACACCTGAAAAGTCCTCTATCCTCTAACAGCCTCCTCCTGCTCTGTGGGAAATAATTATCTTATCAGAGTAGTATAAGGAATAATTCAGATGTCCTCATAGCTGCTGATAGCCAAAGCTTTTGTAAAGCTTCATAACTTTTCTGATAGTAAAAATGGCTTGTTTGAGTGGCAAAACTCCAGTTTCAAAGACTGATATAGCTTAAAAAATGATTAATTTGGTCCCCAAACCTTTCCATGTAACTGTAAAGGCAAGATGGAGCCAGTACATCGCCGACACAGTGAGCTGGTGAAGCAGTGAGGCCACAAAGAAAGAGGAAGTGAAAAATGTGAAAAGTAAAACAGGACAGGGGTAGAGGGGCCTCGCTAATGTAATATCGACCAGCGAGAGTAAAGAATGGAAGCTGCCTGTGGCTCAAAGACAAGTCTAACAGTCATTCAGGTGCAAATAGGCTGACTGGTCAATAAGACAAACAGCTCAATAGCTCCACTCAGCTCAGCATCGACCAGCAGCTTAGGAACTGCTGAACAGCAATCTATTCGGTAAACAAAAGAGTCACACAATAGCGGCCATTATTTAAGATGATCTGAGACACTTTTTCGCAGCATCGTGGAGCAGAGTGAAGAGTTCTATCTTTGTGAGCCACAAACAGAAGCTGATTTCACACATAGTGAATCCTATCTGCAACATCAATGATGTTAATTTCCTTTCAAAGTGAAAAAAGACTTGTTTTAAAGCTGAAAAAAATGCAACAAAACTGCAGTTTGGTGTGAATAATGGCATAAGAAGCTGACTCAAAGGGTGACACCCACCCTCCTCACAGCGGAAGTCAGGTAGGGCCACATCCTGCAGGGGGATCTCCTTCAGGAAGGCTGGCCGCTGGCAGCGAGGGTTCCCTGTCACGATCTTCCTAGTCCTCAACCAATCACCGAGCCAGGCCAGCCGACAGTCGCAGTTGAAGGCGTTGGCCAAGAGGTTACTGGGAGAAAGGGAGGATTGCAAAAGTTGAAGGACAAATTAAATCTGAAATAAAAGATCATAAGTAGATATACGTCAGGAACTTACAGTGTAGAGAGAGTCTGTAGTGTGTCAAAGGCTCCAGGAGTGATTGTGGTCAGCTGGTTGTCATACAGAGACAGCAAACGGACGTTGTGAAGTCCTGTGAAACTGTCGTTGTGGACGCAGCTGATTTTGTTGTTCCTCAGCATCCTGTTTAAAAGAGAAATATAATGCTGTTGTAAAAATCTGAACCATTACACGCATTTTAGAATAGTTTATCCATATTTGTGCATCACTCACAGCATTCGTAGCCCCTCCAGGCCTCGGAACATCCCACTTCGAACCGAGTCAATTTGATTAGCTGTGAGGTGAAGCTCATTGACAGATGATGCACCTTCAAATGTCCCATCCTCAATCTCTGTGATCTTATTGTTGCTGAGGTTACTGATAGGGGGAAAAAACACCGGTTGAAGATTTAGGTGTGAAATTTAGAGGTCATGTTGGAAAACCGGTTTAACATATGAAGTTTTACCCACATTTTCTTCAACTGGGAAAGGTTCTTAAAGACTCCAGTTGCCTCCAGGGCGGTGATCTCATTGTTGTTGAGACGGCTAAACAGATGAAGCCGAACAAGTTGAAACATACAAACAAATAAATCCAATCAAATGAAATGCTGTTAGTCTTTTCCTGTGTGGCGGACTCATCTCCAGTTTTCTTACAGTTCAGTGGTGGACGAAGGGATGTGCTCAGGGATCTTGGTGAGCTTCAGGTTGGAGCAGTCTACTACGTTGGACTCGCAGCGGCACTTGGGAGGACACACTGGATCACTGTTACAGGCATTATTCAGACGAGTATCCTCTGTACCTGAAATAAAGAGAAATGCAAACACATACTGTTGTACCATGTAATAACTCTGTAACAACACATGCACCTTTCTTTCCCATGACATCCTGAGTCACGCATCTGGTCCAGCCACAGAACTCAGTCCTGTTGTGACCTAAGAAGAGGCTTCCCTACAACATGGAGCCATAAGAACATCCTGCAGCTCTCTTCCTGCAGGATTGCAGGGAATCGGTGATGGGGAGTTTTTATGAGGCAACAGAGGAGGAGCAGTGGGGTGAAAAGAAAGTGAGTTTGGGCATCCAGTGTGAGCGAGGCAGAGCGCCCAGGAGAGATAAAAATGATGAGGGAAGAGATGACTGAAATGATGCGCAGGAAGCGCGAGTTGACTGGTTGAGTTGAAGGGAAGCAGAGGGACCAAATGAAGGAAGGAGGGCAAATGCGTGCAGGAAAGAGAGGAGAGAGGAGGAAGAGAAGACAGATGAAAAAAGAATGAAAGGTGAGGGGTGGCAGCGAGAGCTGGTAAAGAGCAAGAATGAGGCAGCGCAGGGAGTGTGGGATGGCTTCCTGCACCTCCTCTGTCTATGAATAGACGTTACGTGCCAAAAAAAGTGTGCTGCCAGTTACATCATGGCTACTCAATAATGAAACAGCACTGGGAGCTACTTAGAACACTGTGTCTGCCTCCTTGCATCTCTGCATTGTGTCCTGGTGTTAGCGTGTGTGTGTGTGTGTGTGTGTGTGTGTGCAAATGTTCCATTTAGAGAGAACAGACGAGCCTTTCCTGTTAGGATATCATTTAATGTCTCTTTCTCTTTCAGCACTGTGCAACACTGTGCCTGAGGTCTGAAGATGACGTCAGCGGGACACCGTGGGGGACCCAGACCACATTCATGGAAACCGCAAACAACCAGGACAAAATAATATGGTTGAGAATCCAAAATCCCAACAAATGAAGCAGCATTTTAAACCACAAACTAATCCCAAACCCTCATTGCTAACTTTATTAAAAGAACTGCATTCGCAGGGACAACTTCTACTCGCCGCATGTGCAGACGTTTTCTGAAGTGGTGTCGTTCCTGAGAGTGGCTGAGTGGATTGTGCAGACAGACACAGTAATGCTGGTCATTAAGGAACTTTCCCTCACTCAGCCAGACAACAGGAAAAGGCATTTCCTGCTACACAGGAAGCAATGAAAGTACAAGAGAAGAGCTTTGATCTTGAGGATGTGGAGGAGCCGGGGGAGATTTCGTGAGCCTGAGTCATAGTCATCGTCACAAGTGCGTGGCGACGACGCTTTTACTGTCAGCAGATTTACGCGAATCGGGAGAAAACTGCGAGCAGAAGGATAAGGTTTTTTTTTGTTTTTTTTTTTTCCCTCTCTGAGATGCAAAATGACTCATCGCTGGAGTTGTAGAGCTTCTCATAATTCCCTGCAGCTTGGTTTCTCATTATAAATGTATTATGGAGTTCCCGTGCTGTCTGTAATTGTGTGAACTGTGTTGGATTTATTGTTATCACTCAGGGAGGTTTAAATTTTTCCTAATCACATTAGGCTTTGATCACAGGTCTGCTTACACAGTTCTCCCATTTGTTCTTTAAGCCAGTGCATAACTTTATCTCAGCTTAGACACATTAAATTACACACAGAGGTGCACCGACTATGACAGTTAATCACACAAGCAGATGCACAGCACAGCAAACACACACACACATATAACTGAGTTTGACACACATCACCGCTCCTCCTAGTTATTTTCTTGGAATTGCTCTTGTTGAGAGATCCGGAAACATCCGCTGATAGGAATCTGTGTCCTCTGGTGGGCTTTATTTTCTTTAGATTTGCAGATAAAGAGGACACGCTTTCCTTCCCCTCTGTCAGTTTCTCCCTCCCTCCCTCCTCTTTTGTCCCTCTTGGTGACTGACTGAGTGTCTGTGCTAATGCCAAAGCAAAGAGACGCTTCCTTTCCGCTCTATCTGCTGAGACTGTTAGAAAAATAGAGCTGAGAAGAAACAGATGCTCTTACACACATATATCATTATTAAAGTTCACACATATGGTGGGTGCACTCACACTTGGGCCCAATTATCCATTCTCATGTATATAAATACCTCAAGTGCCACAACCAGCAGCATAAAGATTTAAACTAATTTCACCTATAAATGCCCAGTGTTTATTTTAGTGGAGACTGTTTCCTCTTAAGTTTCTCCCACTAGGATGAACGACAGTTTATTACAACCTAAAGCTTTCCTAGAGTTTGGCAACCGCATCTCCAAGTCAAAAAAAAAGCTGGAATGGTATGGCAAATAAAACTTCACTGCAGAGAGTATGAACGTATGATGCTTCATGTTTTCATCCTCAGCTTTATTTCCTTTGTTAATATACATCTGTTTCTGCAAGCCTTAGTTGCACAGATGTTGGACGATCCCTCAGATGTTGCTGCAGCAAGAGTTGTTTATTCATGACACTGGGAAGGAATTATTGTGGGAAACTACAGAGAATCACAACAATACAGAGTTGCATTGACAAATGTCACTTCAAACTTTACTGTGCAAACGAGAAGTTTTAAGTTGTATCCTGTACAAAGGCACTGAGCCAGGGATTTAGGCGAAAGGAAGAGTCACTGTGGTGCAGTTAAAGACATGTTTGCATGAAGAATAGCGCAAAATAATTGAATTACTTGGTGTTGACAACAGAGGAATGTTTCTTATTGAAAAGGAACAGCAACATTACAAAGCAGTAACAGCTTTACTGTTCCAGTTATTACTAATTTTTATAAAACGTTGAAGATTGATAATATAAAAATCAATGTATGTAAGCAAATTAAATTAAACTGATGAGGAAAAAACAAAAAAAAACAAACTGAGTGCTTAAACAGTCTGCAAAAAGTGTGAAAATCATAGTTGAAGTATAAAACCTCTTATTAAACTGTACAGTTTGAGGAATCCTGCAGTTTTCACCTGAGACCAAGTTTGTCTACCCAAAAGCCTTTGTGTTCATTGACAAATTCAGCAAAAGGACTTCTTTTCTTTGCTTTAAAGCAAAACTGCTTGGTTCTCAGCTCGGCTGCTAAAAGGAAAGATTTAAAAAATAAAAGTAAGACAAAAGCTGTAATAAAAGTTTGATGCTGTCAGCAGTGGAAAAGGTGATGTCACTACATGGCAGCAGGTGTAAAATTAAAGAACGACAATGATAGGTGTGAACATTTACAAGCCACTCACCTGGGATGACGTACTGCTCTTTGGCTGTGATGGAGGAAAGAAAGAGGGAGGGATGTCAGTGAGAGCAGTCAGGTTCGCATAGCTGTGGCATCGCTATGCTTCAAAACAGTCATATATATGGCTTATATATGACGGCACATGATGGTTAAACAGAGAAGCCGAGGTGCTATCTCTGTTCATGACAATATGGAAAAACTGGTGACAAAGTAAAAGGAAAAAATTGGGGGGGGAAAAAAGTGATAAATATTTAGTTGTTGCTAAGGATAAATGACATGAAAGGGCAGAATGAAGCAGAAAGAAGTCAGAAAGAGGGAAAAAGTCAAAAGAAAAAAAAGAAAGAAAGAGAAAAACTTGCGGAATCCCTCCCTCACCAGGTCTGGCCAAACAAACGAGGCTATAAAGAAGTTTGAAGCCACAGCGGTCAGAGTGGCAGACAGCACAGTACGCTGCATAAACACAATGAGCGGGCACAATGTGGAGGGAGAATGAGGGGGTATGAAGGAAACCTGAGCAGAGGCTGAGCAACAACATACAAGCTAGGTGGGACAGGAGCTTGGATTGGTGGGCATGCACAGAAACTTTAGCTCTTATTCCAGCCTTGACTGGTGATCTCAGCTCGCTGCGGTTGGATTGTGAAACCAGACTCATATTGTGGTAAAATGCAGGGAGAAACAGTAAATGCTGCGTCTGATCTGGGCCTTCACATAGTCTGGAAGGTGCCATTGATTTAGGAGCACCGGCACCACACACGATCACACCAATAAAAACCTTTTGTTGAGAACGATCACTCATTAAATGTAGTATATAGTAGGGGGAACAATGCGGGGATGAAAGCCACTCCTCGCTGAGGGGAAAAGGTGTAAGAGTGGAGAGGTGAGAGGCAAGCAGAACAAAACCAGCACAGTCTGTCTGAGAAGAAGGGAGCACCAGAAAGACAACCAAGGGAGACATTTGGAGCCACGGAGCCAGCAGCCTACCGGAGCAGCGGAACTTCTTGCTCTTGATTTGTCCAATACGCTTGTTTGCAAGCCGGCGTGGACTGGCGCAGCGAGCGCCGCTGGTCTCGATTGGGTTGGAGCGCAGGTAGTCTGCCAGCCACTTCAGATTACAGTCACAAATAAACGGGTTCTGGGCCAGGTGACTGGAAAACAGAGAGGTGGGACGGGAAGGAATGGGGATAAGAAGTAAGGAAATACATGGAAATGGATTAGATGTCTGTGGTGTGTTTATATTTGGACATCAGCGCCTCAGAGCGATGAGATAGTCAACCAGTAACCTAAGAAACACAAAGACATTCTTTAGTAGCTACATGAGCAGTGTTTATGTCACTTTGGAGCCGGGAAGTGAATTTGTTTATTGGCTTAATGTTATGACTTAATCATGTTTAATGAATAAATTTAATTTAATTCAATTAAAGGGAACATTTGGATAATGACACACTTGTTTATTTTAGCTGTTTATAAAAACATTATCAGGCCACGGCTATAATGGGAATGTGATCTTAAAGAGGTGATTTGTCTCCTAACTACAATTACAGCTTTTAAACTTGCTCTAGTGATGATTTGTCAGGCCCTCACCGCAGCTGTCGTCAGCTGCTGTTTGTTCTCGGGTATTTCTGACCTTAGTTTTGTCTTCAGTGAGTGAAAAGCAGCTCGATGAGGCTGAGATCAGGTGACTTGGCCTCTGCAGAATTCCTCTACTTTACTTTCCACTTCTTTGCCTCCAAGTGTCTCACAGATGGTGTTGTGTGCTTCGGATCAAGACCAGTTCCAAGCCTTCCACACTTATTGGTTCCCATCGTTGTGGTCCAGCTTGATTTTTAGTTCGGCTTTGGAAACCTGCTCCAGAACAAGTCTGGCTCAGGCAGCTCTTCAGGATTTTCAATGGTTTGCACCTTGTGGTGAACCCTCATGAAGTTTTCTCTTCATGGTTGACTTAGATAATGTAGTACCTTCCTCCTTAAGAGGTTTTTTTTTTACTTGACTGGATGCTAGAAAGATTTTTTCTCAGCCACAGCAAGTATCCCGTGATCATTTACACTTCAGAAAGCTTCATGATGTTTTCGTGTTGTGGAGCTTCATGGTGTGTTTCTCAGAATGTCTCTTTAGCTGCTTTATTTATGGCTGAACAATTATGAAATGATCCAAAACAGTTTGTAAAACAGCTTTTGAGTCCATGTTTCAAATATATTTCAGACGCTGAAAAAATCTTTTATGTGTAATTTGGATATTCTTCTTCCTGGATGTGTTTTCTAATCGAACTAGAATAACAAAAACTGTGTCAGGGTAGAAATACATGTCAGCCAGACTAGTTTAAAATTCTTGTTGGGTTTTACTCTTGTTGGTTTTGATGGACACACTTTCAATGAAAAGCACTACATTAACAATCGACTGAGGGCAAATTTAGATTTAGCTCAATAAGTGTTTAAACAAGTAGATCAACCAGGTGTGAGTCAGTAGAATGAGAATGTTCTTTCATCCAAACTGCATCCTCATAGTCTTCGTTTTTATGACAAGACACTGGAGAAAGATATTTAATAGTTATTTCTACTCCCTCTCCAAAATGTGAATCAAAAAGTTTGTTTACAGTATATCTTTACTGTTTTCCAACAGGTTTCCATGACAACCAGGAAGACTTTTAGTATGCAGCATGTTTTATTGGTAGATAACGCCACAGGAGGTCTTTATTGATAAGAGTTTAGCTTTTGTTTTCATTTTTCTTGGGAAAGAAAAACATTAGATATTCATTTAGTCAGAATTTAGCTGTCTAAGTGACAGAGGGGGAAAGTCTGGGTTCGATGCGAGCAGGTTTTGATCTCAATCTGTCCACAGAAGTTGTGTGTGTCCACATGTTTGTGAAGATGACAGACACGCTTTCCTATCTACCTCCCGGTTCCATTCCTGTGTTATTACACAGACCTCCGAGTAAACAATGCCTGTGTTGGCTCATGTTTTATGGTAACGGCTCAGCATGTGTCAGAGCGTGCACAGGAAAGTGTGTTTGTGTATGTCTTTGACTCACAGGGTCTGTATAGCTCGCAGTGAAGTGAAGGTGCCCTTGGCGAGGGTTTGGATCTTGTTGTCGTAGAGTGACAGCAGCGAGAGGTTCTGCAGGTCCTGGAAGGTGTTGGCACGGACGCAGTGAATCTTATTGGCATTCAGCAAGCTAAGAGAACAGGGAGGAAAAGGGGGAAAAAAAAAAGGAGGGAAACAGCTTGTCAGATTTTCTTTAGGAATTCATTTATTACAGATATAGAAAAGTATGCACAGAGTTTATCTGAAGGTTATGCCTGGTATTCAGTATGTCTGCAGAGTATCAGCAGGAAGCACGAGCGCTCCACTTACAGGAGTTGCAAGGCGTAGAGGCCATCAAACACCCCTTTGGGCAAGTCGGTGATCTTATTTCCATATAGCACACTGAAACATCACAACCCAGGATTTAGGCACAGCAAACAACAAACACACATCTCCTTGTATAGAAACTCGACCACTTACAGGGAGTTGAGGGAGCGCAGACCCTGAAAGGCGTCAGGAGCTATCTCTGAGATCTGGTTGTTGCTCAGGTCTCTGCATGGAAGAAGACCAGAATATTAGACATGGAGTCGATGTCTTGTTCTTTGAAGAAGTTTTGACCCACTCTCCTGGATGGGAAGGAGGGAATTAGGAAGGAACAAACGTTCTGTGAGTTGGAACAAGATGACTCCCAGCTCTCCCACATTTGATGGTGCGTCTCTTTAAGGAAGCCTTGTAGCCAATCAAAACATTTACTTGTATTATTTGTGGCCTATCAACCGATCCTCTATTGCGGTGTGTGTGTGTGTGTGTGTGTGAGAGAGTAAGAATGCGACACAGGGCTGAAATCCAATGTAAAATACAGTAGACTGCCTTGGAACATAGCTGTTGTTAATAGGATCCGCAGACCTCTCCCCACAGGATAACCACTAAGCCTTGAGTGCCCATGAGTTGATGTGTGTGTGTCTGTGTGAATAAATACAACAGTAAATGAGGAACAGTGGGACAGAAAGGGAGAAAGACAGATGGAGAGAAAGGCTTAATGGAGTATGTGGACTGAACTCCAGCCGACTGGATACCTTTGAAGGAAAATCATCATGTGGTGAAAAAGAGGGATATTTTCTTATTTGGGGGGTAACAGTTAAATAAGTAGCCGTTTGTCTTCTTGCAAGGACTTAGGTTTCCTGGAAATGAAAACGATGAGTGGGAGCCAACATATGCACTGGTGTGTGTCTGTAAACTCAGACACTAGTGTGTTTGTGTATATGTCGGTGTGTGAGGGCCGTTACAGCATCCCCGTCTAAAGGGGTGGTTCATGTGTAGGTCATCCAAACTAGGACAAGGTGAAAAAGACATTTACAGGAAAGAGATGACACACAGAGTTGGCTTGGGCAGTATACAATCCACATAAAACAAATCCACAAACACCTGCATGAACAAACTTAAACTTCTTTTGCATTATAATTTAAGATTTGACTATTTTAAGGTATGAAATGCCAGAAAATCCACAGTTGAACATGAAATGCAACACTAATATCTACTGAGCTTGATCCATAATGATGCTGCCTACAAGCTACATGGAAGGTTTGCTGGACGCAGGATAGGCTCGAGGACAGCTGAATCAACGGAGACATGCGGAGATAAATTGTTGTTGCTTCATGCAGAATCAGCAGCACTAACAACAGGAGCAGGTTATATCAATTTGAAAGAGCAGGTGGATAAATACATCTAATCTCCGCTTTTGTGGTGTTTAATTTTCGCCTAACTACCTGAGATTTCATTTTCCTGGGACATACAATGACAGAAAAGAATTTATTTTGTTCATATTGACATTAATCTCTTCATTCAGTTCTTATTTAGTAGCTTAAGGATTTGCCAAGCGTGACTGAATCTGTTTGCTATGCATTCAATACAAAACACCAGGAAAGCACTCAGAGAGTGCAGACCTCCTCCAAACAGCTCATTCCCACCTATATTATGAAGAATCCTTTTAAAATTTCCTGTACCCACAATAACTTCAAGATCATTCCCAAAATTTGATAGAATCTAAGTTTGACCAATTCTCAGAAAAAAGTATCTGTCTAGAAGTTTTTGCGTAAAGTTGCTACCAAACAGCGAGTGGTAAAGGCCATAAAGGAAACAAATGCAACAAAATATGCATCGTAATTGATTTAGGGCTTAATTGCTATTTACAAATGTACCGTTGTCACTTTTTCTGTCCTGCTAATCATATTTATTGTTGACACGTTGTGTATCTGGAAGTTCTGTACAGTCTATGTGTGCTGGCATGCCCTCTGGTGGGATCCTACACTCACAGTTGTAATACAAAAAGATCTGTGATTATTTACGCCAATGTCACATTTAGATGTCAAAGTAAGCAAGAAGTTAAAAGGAAAGTGTATTCCAAGCCTTATTCTGTGATAGAAACTTATCACCATGGCTTCACTGTTATTCATACAGCATAGTTAAAGGGGTGCTATTATGGTGTTTCAAGTTTTCTGAGCTTTCTACAGTGTTACAGTGTTGAATCCTCATCAGACATGTGAACAGCACTGTTTTTTATCACCTAAACGCATGTTTGAGTTTGAGTTTGAGTTCCAGCACTCTCTCCGTTCGGTTTCAATGGCGACGAAAAACGTGTCGTTTTAGAGAGTTTTTTTCTACTTGGAAATCCTTGTGACGTCCCGGGCGATAAGGTTCGGTGATTGGTTACCTTCTACTGGTTAACAAGGGCATGTACAAATACATCAGGCGGGTGGAAAACGTCGGATAAAGTTATTTCCAACGATGGCTGGTGAGTTTACCAAAGAGAGACATCCTGCTGCATTCGTTGCTGTGGGTTGCTGTTTTCCACTTTGTTTTCAGGGTCTGATTCAGGTTCCAACATGTAGGGCTGTATGCTACGTGTTGACATTGTATTTTGTTTTTTTTATTGAGTACCTATTAGCCTAATCCTTCTGTTTATGAGATGTTACAATGACGGCGAAAGCAGGTGCGGTGCGCGCTCCCGATGTAGTGCAGTGGCGGGAGGCGGGGCTTAATGTGGAAGAGTCTCAATCCACTCGTTTTGCCCACAGGCTGATCTGACAGCCTACGGAGAGGGTCGATCTAAAGTAAATAAAGCGATTTGTGACAATAACGCGATCAATCCCAGCCCTTCTGGTCTCAGAAATAAAAATAAATTAGCCTGAAATGCACATAATAGTTCCACTTTAAGGTTTAGAGTGAAACATATTTCCTTTCACGTCTCCTTGCAGTAACAGGGAGATTTTATCTGGCTCTCGTCATTCATTCACCTGATCCCAGCTTCACTCGGAGCTGAATGATGAAACAGTGCAAACCTTCTGAGAGAGGCGGAGGAACTCCCTGACCTTCTGTTTCCTCCATCTCCCTGCTGCGATGCAAGTCTGGCCTGGTGGTGTTGGAGGTTTGGCCGCCGGTGTGTGAGCTGGCGAAGTGGCCGGACAGCTGGCTAAATGGGCTTAAAACCACTGAGTCTCAACCACCAGCCTGTCGTTGCTCATTCCCTGAGAAACAGGAGCCTCAGCCCTCATTCCAGCACTCTCTCTGTCCCTTCATCAAAATCATCACCATCTTCCCGGCCAACAACACGCGGACTGGACACAGTGCTAGCCAGGGGAATACCAGTGTGGAGCGATGAAAAAATAAGAGCTGTTATTATGCACATGTAGGATCTGAGTGTTTGCTTTCCATGCCACCCCAAGCCTGAGAACAGGAATTTGTTCTTAAGGCTCAGACAAAATAAATACTGCATGCTCCATGGAAGCAGAAGGAGAAGACTGCCAATTGTAGCTTCTTTTTCCAGCTCCTTGTTCTCATCTGTATTATTTAGCCCAGAGGTGAGGCTACTGCTGTACTTACATCCTACGCAGTTTCTTGTAGGGAGAGAAGGCTCCTGGAGGAACAGACTTAATCCCATTCTGCTCCAGACGTCTAGAGGGGAGACGAGAGAAGATGCGATACCATTAGTTAACCAAACAATAGCAATCTCCATGGCAACAGAGCTGAGTAATCACCTCTGACCCCTTGGTGATTAGCCTGATTATATTTGTGCAGATCTATTTCACAGTTGTAATAGGTCCAGGCAAGTTGGAGTCATAACATCCTCAGAACCAATAAACAGTCTGAATACTGAAGTGCTTTGGAGAAGGAACTGAGGGGAAAAGGCCCCATTTCTCTTTGTGAGAGGGCCTTCAACTGAAAGTCATATTTCTTCTTGGTTTACCATTTAGACTTTCCAGTGTTTGCGCTCTCATATGAGATCATGAAATTAATAACGATCTCACTTGTTCTTGTGAAAGTCGCTTCTATCCTCTGGGTGTCTGCAAAGTGTCAACTGAAACCTTTGCAGCGTGGTAAAATATCACTTCTTTGAGTTTACTTTTTCCTGTGAGCCGACAGGATAAAACAACTGTCAAAGCATGAAATTAATACACAGACAAACATATAGTTGGTCATTCATAACTGTGCAGAAACACGCTCTAATCGGTCTCAGATGGTCCCACGGAAACAGGCATCCCTAAACCCTATTAGCGTGGGCATGTGTGTGTGTTTCTGGCTGCTTAGGACGCAGCTCAGTCCCCGAACAAATCCCCACTGTAGCTGGCAGAGGGCTGTTTATCTGCAGGTCAGTTCACAGCTTTTAAAACTGTCCTTACCGAGGCTTAGCAGGGCCCAAAGGAAGGCAGCTGCAGGCCTGTCTGGTTGTTCTACCATTCTGCCTCCCTGCAGAGGAACTGGCTTCAGACCAGGCCTGTGTGAGCTGTGGCGGGCCGGCGGCGACCTCGGCATCATAATATCATTAAATCGCCATTTGCCACCACAGAAAAATGACAAATATTCCAAAATCGGCAAAACTCCTTAAGGTTTCTACCAGATTTATTGGGATTTCTTGGCACAGAAGCATTATCACAACATTTAATTAGTTGCTTGCAGGCATTTCAGATTTAACGACATGCCTCTTAGGCGTCTTGCATTGCTTTGTTTATGTCTATTCATGGGGGGTAAATGTTTTGTTAGACTGTAGCCACAATCATTTAACAGTTTTCAGCTTCCAACTTTTTCAATCAAGAATCTTCCCCCTTCAAACGACCGGACTGCACTTATAGAACGATATGGGAGTGCAATTGACATTCTTTGGATTGCAGTGATTCTCGACCACAGATTCCTGTGGTGCACATGCTCTCTGTCTGTTTTTGTCTGCCTGTCCTTGTGTGTGCGTGGATTTACACTGGAGTGACAGCCGTGTGGTTCGTCTGCCCTCACAGTGTGGCAGAGTGTTGGGCCAAGTGGCTTTAGCACCCTCTCTCATCAACCAGTCTGTCTAACTGGTCCAAACCAGTCTGGCACTTAACATGCTGTTTCCATGTTTCAGTGTCAGTGTCGGTTGTGTATGTGTGTGCCTACGTGCTGTGGTCCCTCGGGTGTGTCAACATGGAGGATGGCAAAATCCTCAGAGCAGATGAGGGCACAAACACACACATACGCACACACACTGCTGTCTAACAGCGGTTTTTTTGTCTTTGCATTGTTGCTACTTGTGGATCAATATAAGCAGCAACTTAAGCCCTGCAATCAACAAAGGAGCTACTGTGTCCATTTGGTGGAAGAGAGAGAGAGAGAGAAAAAAAAGAAACAATCTCTCAGATACACTTGTGGATGTCCAATCAATAATTCTTTCTAATTTGTCAGCCTGAGCATTTGTGTCTGTGTGTCTGTTGTGTCAATCCAATTAATGTTCTTCATCCTTTTCATTAGGGTGTGAGCATGGTTTTCATTAAAGGGGGGGGGACACATTTTGCCTTTGGGAATTCAACCAGTGTGTGCAGGACTCAGAAATGATGGCAGGATTGAAGCAGTGCAGATTAAAGGCATGAGGGAGAGTTTTATGGCATGGATCAGTAATTGCAGACAGAGACTATAGTGCATAATAATCTGTTGTGGTAGCGTTTAGGCTAACCGGACCTGGTCTGTAAAGTACAGAAACCAGCACACAGCCATAAAGACAACACTGCCAGTCATTAGAGCAGAGGTAGAACAGGCCAGAGAGGTTGTAATTCTCTGATTTGTACATAATGAGAGCAGCATGCGTGTGTCCTTGTGTGGATGTGATCTTCCCAGTACCTTATTAACAAGACATTAGGTCGACCTTGATACCCAGAGCCTGCCATGCTGTAATAGAAACTGGTTTTATAATGAACTTCATGCGCAGATCAAACTTGCTTCAGCAGGTTACTGAGCACACCACCCCTCCCCACCCCCCATTCACATCCCATTGCGTTCTATGTTATTCTTGTTGATGTGCCTCCTAAAACTCGCCTGTAGGGATCGACAAGCTGGTAAAAAGCAAGCGAAAAGGAACAGAAAGAGGAAGAAGAGAGAGTTTAAAGGAAAGAGCATCATGGGAATTGAACCTGTAATGTAAAGGGTCTGATGGGCCGGCCAGGAGGAATTTACATGATGCAAGCGCTTCCCCTCCGTCTTGTAAAAGATGAATCAGAACATAGTGGAGTTTATAAGCAGGACATGGCTAAGCACCAATTAAATGTGAAGGGCAGAGAAAGTTTGAAAATGTCTGTACAAATCTTGCTGTGCAGGGAGAACCCACTGTCTATAAAACGTGCACACGGTAGAGCTATCTTTCAGTTGTCTCCCTGTTCTCCCATTAGTGCTGCTTTCTGGTTATTGGGCTCATAGATCACATCGATATAAGTGACATCCCACTTGTAGAGCACTGCAACTGGAGAGGGCTACAAATCATAAAACACTGAAAACTGCATCTTGGTTTGTCATGTTTTATGGTTTGTAGACCATCGCTGAGGCTGAGACTGAATTATTTACTTCTAAGGATTTTTAAATACTTTTATACAGTATTGTTGAATATTTTGTGGGTGGTCAATGTTTTACAACAAACAGTGGAGTAAGTTCCAGTACAAATGAGAAAATACAGCACACCACTGCAGAAGAAATGGGTCAGGGTTGTTGGGGAACATGGGATCGGTGACTTCCATGCTAGCTGGGTATTTATAAACAGACCCCATGGGGAGGAGAAGACCTAGAAACTTGCTGTGTCCTCCTAGCTGCACACATGCCCCTTAGAAGAACATGCAACACGACTACTGGCTTTCTGCGTCTATCCTGCCACTCACAACATGCAGAAATCAGTGTTACATTTCAGGGAGATCTCTGCCAGTGGCAAGAAACCATGGATATACAGAGTGAAACAACACTTTCCCAGAAATTACAGCATAGCTTGTGGGCTGTAAACAGTTAATGCCCAGACAGATGTTGGACGACTGATAAACAGAGGGAGGGATGGTAGCAAAGCACTCGCATATGGTTCATGGCCATCTGAGCTGATAAGAGCATACAGTTAAAGCCTGTTCAGTCTCCATGTCCTCCAGTGTTGCATATACTGAGAACAATCTGCAATAAATAAAATACAGCTCTGTTTACAGTGTTATTGTTGCCATATGTAAATAAAAAGCAGCACAATAGTGATTAAAAGATGCAGACAGTCATAGAGATCAGTACTTTTCATGGAGGCAATGATGAAATGAAGACTTGTGCTTACATTTCTGCCATACTGTCAGGCAAGTTGGCTGGGATGGCGGTCAGACCTTTCCCTCTGCAGTCCACAATGTTGTTACTGCAGGTGCACATCGCAGGACAAGAACCTCCACCGGTGCTGCATGGCTGCAGGCTGGAAGACTCTTGGTGTCCTGTTGATACATAGACAGATAAAAGAATGATTGGATAAATAGATAAATGAATAAATGAATAATCGTACAAATAAATAAATAAACTAATAAATAAATGATTGTACAAAAAGAATAAATAAATACACAAACAAATAAATAAATAAATAAAGTGATTACATTTTATCATTCCTTTGATGAATTCAGTTCTTCACTACCAAAGAAAATGTAAACATCCTCATAGCATGACACACATTTCACCATGTTTTTGAGCTGGCATCGTGAATTTATAACTTCACTTTTTCACTTGTAAAAAGAAGGCTGGTGCTCTGCATTTCCAAAGAACTGTGCTTTTGCTTTCTTTGTCTGTTGAATATCCTAGTAAAACTGTTTTTTTTTTTAAACTCATGGAGTCTTGCTTCAATGTGCATATATTTTGCCATAAACTTGCAGCCTTCAAATGGTTGCTTTTAATAACATTTCTGATTCTCTTTCACAGCTTTGTTTATTCAGAGGTATAAAACTAAAACGAAAAAGAGTTCGCAATCAGAAAAAGCTTCATTTACTGGTTGAAACAGGTCACATAAACACTATAAATTAAGCACTGGCACTGGCAGATTTGTTGGTTTAACCTCTTATTGGTCAAATGACCATATTTGTATACTTTATTGGGCATAAAAAAATGTCTGCATGCTGGTCCATGAAATCATAAAACCACACTGGATTCTCCACACTAGTCATTAAAGATCAGTCTCCATCCCAGCTACTTTACCAAGGTCAGTCATCAGCATAAACACTAGAAATAAATGTTAGTACTTACAACTTGCTCATGTACAACTTTTTTTAAATTTAAAATATGAGAATACAAGTTGTACAATAGTCTCCAATATTATATTGACAAGCTTTTCTTTGGTTAAAATGTAAAAATTTCAATAAGCTCAAGTTTTAGAAGTAGATTTAAATTGATTTTCACAGAATTTTGTCGTGAGACGACACAACTCCTGCTTACTTGCTGAGCTAAATTTCTGTCCTTTATTACTAAGATCTGCAACTGCGCTGTTATTTAAAAGTTAAATCGTGAACATTCAGAGGGTTGTTTTGACGTTCAGAAAAACAAATGAAACAGTTTGCTTTTGACTTCAGCCACAATATCCTTGAAAATCAATGGAAAAGAAACTAGGTTATCTATCAAAGGAGTGCCACAGAGAGGAGAAGAAAGGTTGGAATAATAAAGCTGGAGTGGCATTTGAAGGCCTCCCAATAAAATCCATTGATCTCCCCACAAATTTTTCTCCTGAGTCTGCGTTCTCCGGGTGGAATTGAACCATTCTGCACATTCAGCTTTACAACCCCCACCTCTTCACTTCCATTTGTTCTAAAAGACTTCAACTTTTTCATTTGCATACAGAGCACACAGCTCATCATGCTGTCTCTAGATACCTGTTCAAATAGCTATGGCACTGTCAGCGGCGTGGTGAAGAGCGGGCGCCTGCTCTGCCTGTACAGCTTTTTGTGGCGTGTGTGCGCACTAGATGTGTGTCTGCGTGCGAGTCTAACCCAGATAAAATGAATAAAACAGACTTTTAAATGGCCTCATTTACACAGCATTACTAATCCAAGTTTCAAACCATGAATATTTAATTACCTTCCTATCTATCTATCGCTCAGCTCGTGTGGAAAATGTTGGCAAGAGCAAAAGAGGGGGAGTTTAGATTTAGGGAGAAGAAGACAGAGTGACTAGTGGTGGAAGTCAGTGATCGAGAAAACACACGGCTCAAAAATCCACAACAAAAACAGAAAAAAAAAAATCATGAAGGACTACTATAAAATATCTCTCTGTTTAGCTGACAAGCCATGCTTAAAGTTTAACTTCATACATCTAATCAATTATCTGTATGTTCTGATCCCAGAATCAGAGAGAAAATAGCATCTTAACTGTGGATCATAACTGGCACGGTCTCGCAGCCCATGCAGTCTGAGGCCGTGTGATCTGGGATGGCAAAGGTTTGACAGAACTAGGATCAGGTTTATGGCAGAAAAAACACACTTCTGATCTAACATGGCACATATGACAGGCCTGGGATCATGGAGAAAGCAGAGCGCAGCTCGAGCGGTCCTAACAATGACAGCTCTCTGACAGGTATTCTTGAGGTGAGGCCGTTTGATGTTTGCGCCTCCCCTCTTTGTCCCACTGCTGTTTTCCCTGTTATCTCCTTCCCATCAGTTATTTCCACCACTCGATTCCCGTCCCATTTTCCCTGTTTTCCCCCCCGCCATCAAGTTCACCTCCTCCACATGCTCTTTTTCACTCCGTTTAGCGCCCTCATTTTCAGCCTCTCCATCACTGCAACCCATTACCTTTTGTCCATTTGCTCACAAACCCATATATTTAACCTCCCTCCATCTCATGTCTCTCATCAGTTCAAAATACTATCAGGGCTTCTACCCATCCACCACAACCAAAGCTTTTGTCATTTATTCTCCATTTCCAGTATAATATTTATATAGCTCAGTGAGATGAGATCGTTCAGCACGATACTAATTTATTTTCTCTCCTATGAGCCTGGATTGCACAAGCAAATTTTTACTTTTGATTACATTTCCTGGTGACAACAACACAGGAGCACAGAGGTCCTCTGTCTAAATGTTTGGTTTGATGGGATCTCATCAGCAGCAGTCGTTAAGACAGTCTAAAGCAAGTGAAATCTAAACTACAGTCACAAGATTTTGAATAATGGGGCTAAAAATGCTTTTGGAGTTACATGAGATTGAGGCCAATGTTTTCTAACAAACCGCTTCTCAAAATGTACAAAGAGAAAAAAGAAACAAACAAAAATCAAACAGCATCTCATTCAGATTTTAAATCATGAATAAAAACAAGATCCATTTGTGTTCAGGAGAGCTCAGAAGCTGCATCTGGCCCCATAAAGTTAATGAGCTTCTACCCATGCACCAGACTTACACTTAGTAATTAAAATCTGCAGATGTTTGCATCTCATTTTCACCTGGATTTACTACTTACTGGATTTTTTTTTTTTTTTTTTTAACTTTTTATAAAAGCAGAAAATCATTGCACTTTTAAAAAGGGACTGAGACTCTTCAGTGTTTAACTTTAATGTGACTTATTATGCTAAACAATTGCTTGGGAACTACTTAGAACAAACTCATCAATGTGTGACTCCGCTCATTACTGGCAAAAAAGTTTATAATACAGTGATGTTTTCCAGCTGAACACTTGGAGGGATGGTGACTAAGTCATATTGCAGAGAATGAAGCAGGATTTCATCATATTTTGCATCAGTAAGTGCCGCCGTTTTCAGTCTCTCGCCTCACACAGCAGCAGCAGCAAGTCTCTCCTCTCCCTTGTCTTCCACATTTCCAACAGGACGCCACCCTGCCCCAAATCCCCCACAGGTGGCCTCACCTGGTCGCAGCTCAAACTCAGTACATGCACAACCACAAGCTGTAATGCTAATTGTCAAAAATACAGTGTGTGCCAGTGAGTCAGACTCTGACGAGTCCTTGGCTGGGAGTTCAACTTTTGGTCATTCATCCTCTCCAGAACAAACTGGAAGTGTGTGCTGGTGGCTGTGTGTATATGTGCCATGTACATGTATGTATATGTACATATATACATATGTACATATATGTATGTATATGTATGTATGTATATGTATGTGTATGTATGCATGTCTTAAATATGTCATGTGTGAATACAGAATATTGTATCTGTAGAATCAATCAGTGTTATTCTGCATCACCCCACAAATCTTATTTGATGCAGTCAGTGTGTACATATATGAAACACAGCTGCTCATCATGTAAAACTGAAACTTTCTGCATCTGTTTAATCCAAAATTTCTCAGCTACAGCCTTCATATCTGGAATCATTACACTCCCACGCTTTGAGTGTCTTCCCTGGGCGATGAATAGTTAATGATCTGTGCTGTCACGCCGTATGGCTGCGTAAAAATCACAACCCATGGAGAAAGAGACACACACAGAGGTACACACAGCCACAAACACACAAATGTAGACGCAAACACCCCTCGCAGCTGGTGTTGCGAGTGAGATAGCCTTGTGGGGAGTGGAAGTTCTCATGCTGTTTTTCCATTGTCCGGATATGATAAACCCAAAGCACGGCATGACACTCCTACATGCACATGCTCTCTCTCTCGTACACACACAATGAAGGAGAGAAATGGTGACTTCAAAGCCACAAAAAAATCACAAATCACAATAATCCATGTGTAAGGCCATAAATAATGACAGAAGAGGAGAGGGCTTCTACTGACAGTAGGGGAACCCTGGGCTCCAGCTGTGTGGGCATTTTCCCTTCACCACTGCCAGCTCAGTGGGATATACCAGCCAAGAGGTTGCCAGGTGGCTGCCAGGTGAATACACAGACACTAAAACACACTGGGAGTTGAGGTGAGTAGATAATATGTACTACATAGCAATGAGGTTGTGTCATAATCCAGCTGGAGTACTCTTTAAAACTTAATTTCACTTTTAAATGATGAAATAAACTATTTTTTATTATGAAATCCAAAAGCTGTAAAAAAAAAAAAAAAAAAAAAAGAAGTGTGAGTATGTCTTACCTGAGCAGCTGAATTCATGTTTCTGGACCTCTGCCACATTCAGTCCTCTGAGCTCAGGTGGGGCGATACACTGGGTAAATAAACCAATGGTAGGCCTCTGTCGGAGCCACTGGGCCAACCAGGCCAGATGACAGTCACAGTTCAGGTTGTTGGAGTGGAGGCGGCTGGTAAATGAGAATAAAATTAAATACTAGTCCACTGAGTGAGCTTTATTTCAGTTCTTCTTCTTTTTACATGTAAAATACAACCAGCAGAAGATGAAAATAGCATGAAGTGTCTGCTCTTTCCTGCAAGTCATCATGTCAAATCCCTGAGGCTAAACACACTAATTGATATGCTGCTTAGACAATAGTGAATGGCACATTCTAAAAAAGAGAACATCTCTATTTTCAGTAACTCCAAACACTACATTCTTAACGCTGTGAAGGTCCAGAATAACTCTTCGTTGTGCGGCGGACCTCTGGCACATGTATGCTTGCAACTTGCAAACCCACGTGCACACACATAGTGTGCTGACAAACAGAGAAGCATTATAATATAACCCCACTGGGATTGAAAAAGGCCAAAATGTGACCATAAGAGCAGTGCAGTCACAAATTACAGTTTCAGGCATAATTGTTTTAATTTGTGCATAATTTCAGTTTTAGCTATCACAACTAAATCTGTGGATATTTAAGGTCTTTCTGGGCTAGTTGTTGTCTTTACATGGCTTGTGGCATTACTAAAGATGCTTCTGTGTTTTGTGGATGTGGCTGCCACCCAGCATTGCCAGGAATGACAGAACCTGTTAACACCCGCTTTGCCTTTCGCCCTGCTTTGTCTGCATGTGGCTTTTTTTTTTTGTCAAGAATGTCTCCACAGAGCTCGAGATTATTGAGGTAGGATATTTGTAACTTACAAAGTTCGTAGTTTGGGCATGTGGTTGAAGCTGGAGACTGGTATAGCGCTGATGTTGTTGTTGTTCAGTGTTCTGAAAAAGAAAAGAGCAAAACAGTCACATTTCCACCATCTCTTTTAAATCAATCCTTTTTCTTTTCTGTTTTGTTTCACTTTGTGGTCCACTGGGAATATAACACCTCATTTCACACAGATGGGAAGCCCTCACACCTCCCACAAATCCAGTCGTGCATGCAAATACGCAGATACACACCGAAGCACACAAGCCTGATTGCAAGTGCGGCTACTTGGACTAGAAATATAAAATACGGACATGCTTTCATCAAACCTGGGGCATCAGCTGCAGCAGGAGACTCAGGTCATTTCAATCAGCCTAATAACCCCGTTACCATTTTTCAACCGTCTCTTGCTTTCAACACAAGCTGTTCACCTCCCCCATCAAACCCACACATATCGACTCCATCTAAACAACCCTCAGTTCCTCCCACATCGTTATTAAAACCTCATCATGATATTAACTCACCCATGTCGTAAAGCAACTTTCTCTCTCCTATGCGTGCATATATATATATATATATATATTGTTCCACCAGCTCTTAAATGTCATTCTGTGGTCTTTTTAACAGCAAAATAACAAGACTAAAGTGCTTTTGTTGTTCAGCTTGCACTGATGACCCATTGTTTCAGGCTTGTCATTATGATTTTTGACACTAGATGATTAATTGGACGTTAAAAAGCTGCGTAGCTTGGTCACCAGGATGGAATGCTAACCTGAATGGGGTTTTTAAACTAGATAATAGAAGGAGCCCCGTTGAAGCGCTGGATGGATTTGGATGGAGGTGGAGTAGTAGGTGGATTAGTAGTGGGGGGTGTTAATGTGATGGAGTGGAACCCTGCTGTCAACTGTGACTTAATGGAGCTTGGTTTCCATGATGCAGGCCCCCTTCATGAGGCCCACAGGGGGTGTTATGGTATAATGTGCAAGGCTTGAGCGATGTGTATTAGTTACAGTTATTAAACAACATCTTAATTTAACTAAGTGCTTTAATGGAATAAAATGGCATTTGACTGGACAAATAGCATTGCTTCAAATACTTACAGAACTTCCAGGCCTCTCAGAGCTCTGAAGGCTCCATCCTCAATGCAGCTGATGTGGTTTTTATCCAGCTGGCTGCAGAGCACACACAAAACACACACACACACACACACACACACACAATCATTGTGTCTCTCTGGAGGGAAGTTGTAATCAGTGATACAGTAAAAAAAAAAAAAAAAAAAAAGTACAGTGATGGACAACTGTAAATCGATATAAGTTTAGTCATCTCAGGTCACATAACCCCACGAGTAGTAAAAGCCGACTTTGGAGATTGCTAATTAATGTGCACTCTCACGTTTTACGGTTCAATAATTACAGAAAAATAACACATTTAATCTCAGAACATTTATCAGTGTACAATTTACTGATACACCGACTGATGCACACTTTAGACTTCGGCTAAAAACTTAGCGCTTTGGAGCTATATTTGATCATTTTTCTGACCCCCCTAAAGAGTCTACTTAAAGAAAAGTGACTATCAACAAGTCTCGTGACTATTTCTGTGCTACTGTAAATGTATCATAAATCTATGTAGGAATATGAAAAGGTGCATAAACCATTTGTAGATAACAAAGGTACTAGCTCCCTGCAGGGCGATGTGCGTCCATCTCTGCCGGACAGGAGATACTCACAGGTTTTTAATGTCTGTTGCTCCTCTGAAAGCCTTTCTGGGGATGGACTGGATAAAGTTTTCACTCAAATCTCTGCAAAGACAATAAAAGGCAAATGTTATACACAGCCTTATGCTGAAACAACCTGGTGTGGTTTGTGTGGTTCAGCAGGGTGTGTGAGAAAGTCCTTTATTTCTTTGGAATCAATATTAACATCTCACAGCCATTTCCGGTGTTTTTAAGCAGGTTTGTCAAACTCCAGAATTTTCACTCTATTTAGTGTCACTCCCTCTTTTAGCACACTCATCGATGCAGAACCGAAAACAAAGTGTCGTTTTTTTTTTTCCTCCTGTGTGTGTGCCAGCACCCTGAGGTGTGGTTCCCACTTGGAAAACTCCACTCACAATTAAGCTGTTATTTAATGGTGGCTGTATTATTCACTGCTCACTCATGCTATAATTTGTTTGCTTCACTTTGACGATGCTGTGGGGAGAGGCTCAGTGCCTGCATACAGAGCAGGGCAGCGGGTCAGGGACCGATGAAGGGTCCTCTGTGATGCGATAGGTTGGATTCATTTGGAGGCTGCGCCACAGAGGCCGTGAACTTTTGATATTAGACTGTGTGTGTCCAGCGTTCAACAATGTGTGCGAATTAAACGTCTGAAAAGTGGATGTGTGTGGAATGCAAGAAAGTGAGAAAACAAAGGGGAGAGGAATCGAGTGAGCGAAACATAAGAAGCTGTAGTTTTAGTTAGCAGAGTGTTTTGTTGGTTGTTTAAATGGTGAGCAAACCAAACACATTAAAGCACTGTCCTCTTCACACAAACAGCCAGAAAAAGCTCCTGCCTGGAAACACAAGATGGAGGTTCTCCCACTTTGCACACATGTAAACAGAACGCTCATGTTTACCCACACTATGGCTAAAGCACAACACCTACATCTAAAGAATTACACAAACCAGCTGTTAATATGACTTTTATCACTTCAACATATTTAATCCTGATGCACACACAGCACATTCACAAAAAGCACACAAGTATTCACAGCAGTGTTCCTGCTTTCCTTGAAACACTGAGCCAGACATTGTTTCTGTGGGATACAAAAGAGGGAGGCCAAACACATCACAGAAGCTGAGTTGTGCAACCCATGTAATGAAAGGATGGTTGTGTATTAACAGCACAGCCCAAATTAAAAGAGCACTGTAAATATACCACAATTAGAAGAGGAATTTTTTTGTTTAATGGGGTTTAATGTTTAATGGAGATCAAGCTGTAGGTGAACAGTCCCCTGAAACTTGTGGGGACATTTTTATGGTCCATGCTCCATAAAAAGACAAACACACATTGGCATGTTAACATACTGTAGAAACTAAGTGTGATCATACCACTGATTGTCTAAGTTCACATGCAACAAAGTAAAGCACACATCTGAAAATGAAACACACACATCACAGATTCGAACATAATTATTCAGTCTGGCGGCGCATTCAGATTTTATTGTGTGACTTTTATTTCCTTTGCAGGTCTGCATTACATCTATTTTTAGTGCGATACATGGCAACAAAGTTAGCGGTTAATTTAGGCAATTACACAACAATAATTTATCTCCTCCGCCAGTGTGTCGTATTTTTCAGGATCATATCACAAACATCAAACCACCCTCATGTCTCCAAACGACTAAGCATGTGAGTCAGAGGAGTTCTCCCTCCAGCTCCTTTGTTCTTCTTTTAGCAAAACAGCCTGATTGCAGAGTTGAAAGCAGAGTCAGTCTGGCACCTGGGCTAACCTTGGTGCAACTTGTCAAAGCAGCTGAAAGCGAGAAGTCTTTTGGTCTGCCTGGCTCTGAACTCTATCTAATCCCTAATTAGTCATCTCTCTTTTCTAACAAACTTTCTCATTAGAATACCAAAGAGCTGTGGTGCAGATATTCCTAATGGCATCTAAATCTCCATCCAGACATATAGGAGAATGTCTTTCTACTTGAACATATGTGTTCACTCGTAGATTACAATAAGGCATTCTGACATATTGCTGTGGTAGGATAGTGTTGTATGACTGCCAGAGGCTATAACAGGAACAAGGCAAGAAAACAAGGGGAGAACAGAGACAAGGAGACAAGACAGGGAGGCTCTAATGGTACGAATACAATGCTAAGTATGTAAGTAGTAAAATGAAAGCTCTGGGGTAAAATCCGCACACTAAAATCCTCATAATCCTGTTAGCACGCTCTAACAGGATTGGCTGGATGATCTATACACTTCCATTTATGGTGCTGTTTGAATGAATTAGGTAGTGAAGCTGCTGGAGGTCAGTTACAAAAAATAAAAAAAACGTAGGTCTGTTCTGGGACAAATTTTTAACAGAAAAAAGAGGCAAAAACCATGACAATCCTAAATGATGCTACTTATAGTTTTTTTTTTTCTCTCCCTTTGCCACTGTCACATCTAACAGAATAATCACAGCGGTCTTGGTTTGGAGTCTGCAATCTATTCTGCGTCCTTCAAGAATTTATCGAAGGCTTCTACTCCTACGGGAGCCAGAGCAAAATTAAATTTAGTAACGCAACATTTCTGCATTTAAGCATTCTTAAAATGGCAAAAGGGACATTTCTGTGGGAGACCACCACGCTGTATTTTACATAGTCTGTGGTTACCCCTTATTGCTATTTTCTAAGCTCAACCCCAACTGTGTTGGCTCAGAGATATTTGACAGTTCAGATTAGTGAGGAAACTGATTTGCAGTGAGGCACTGATGCTTTAAAAAACTGACACGAGTAAATGAGAAGACTCACCACAAATAGGCACACTGGTCACCATGGTCTCTAAAACTTAGTTCTGATAGTAAATCTAACAAAACGGCCCTTCAGCAACTACCACAGCAGTTTATCACTTGTGCAAAAACCCCAAAAGCTGGTTACCAACCAAGCTGGAGAGAACTGGTAAGTAAAAATCTTTTTCCTAAAACTGTCCTGCCTCGAAGTCTGAATCTTGTTCACACTCACTCAAAATGTGAGTCTGCACCACATCAGAAGCAATTAATCCCCGGGCCATCAGATTGGGAATTACTGCAGGAGCCAATGATTCATAAGCAGAGGTCATCTTGCCTGGATGTTGTGGTACCTTGCAGTTCTCACTGCTGCCTAGACTCACTTCATCCACTCATTACCAATCCTGTGAGTCCCAATCCTGGCCTCCATTAATCTCAGAATGCTATAATGATGTTAGACCTGCAAAGTATTCCTTCCCCGTTTCCTGCATAAAGCATGCTTGCCAGTTTTTTTTTTTTTTTTTCATCCAAGGTGTGTGAACCACCGCCTGAGTGAGTGAGAGTAAGTGTGGACATATCAGTGGTTCAAGCAGCCAAGACCTGGTATGGATTTACCTTAATGCACCACATACCTTACAAGCCAGCAGTTAGTTTATTAATATAGCCTGGCTCTCTGCTCACAGTTCATTCCCATTGTTGCCCTAATGAAGAGGTAACACATGTTTTCAGGTGTGTTCTGGCTTTATGAGCTACAGCTCCTGCATGCTCCAATCAGGCCAATAGAATTATTTCATAAAATGTTCTGACAATAAACTTAGTCGCTGTTTACAAGAATCTAAACACAGCCTATATCTGGCATAATTAGAAACGTTATCAGACATAGCTCAAGGCGCCTGGTCAGGAGATTAGCTGCTCACTGAAGGTAATGTCTGGTTCCTGTCTGATTCCCATCATTAACCTCCGATCTGTATCTGACTACATGCAGTAATACTTCACACAAATATCCCACAATTGCCTTCTGTGGTTGCATAATGATAATCGCACCACTCAGAAAAGTAGCGTAAAGGGATTAGCGTAGCATTTTGTGGTTCAGCCACCTGAGGGAAAGACAACCCTTTCCGGTTTAACCTCAAGCTTCGGGCTGCATCAAGTCCAGGGCTGCAGATGAGTAAAATAGAAAGACATTTGTGCACGTCTACATTTAAAACCAAACAACTGACTCTGTCACATTGTTGAGATTTCATAACTTCTTCTTGGATGTCTCCAAAGCTGGCTGACAGTGGTGGTTATATGTGATCATAAATCAGCCGGAGCTTTCTAAAGTTCTGCCATCTTTCATTTTAAATGGTGTTACCAAGAGTGGGGTGGGGGGGGGATGATTCTATTGCATCTCTAATTGAGTAAGTAAAAGTGCGTAAAAGCCTTTCTTTTCTTCACTGTGGCTGTCCGCAGCTACTGTTTCTTCTCTCTGTCTTTGTTTGCGTTTATTTTAGTGAACTAAGTAGTATTAGAAATGTAAATACGGCCTTTTCCCTCTAAGTTCTAAAAGGTGAACTAAGATGGCTTTTGCATGAGCCCAAGGACAGATCTGATTTCAAAAGCAAAGCAAAGGGACCTGCAAGACTGAAAGTGCAGCGTGAAAAAACCTTTAAGAGTCAGTCACATCCCTTTTCTGCTGCTTTGACAGCATTATTCTCTTATTTCATCATTATTTCATCAACTGCCAAAAATCTGTACATGTATCTGTTCAGAGAAAGTTGAGCAAACACTTAAAGATAAAAAGAGTCATTCTCAATCAAACTAAACTCCACTTGAAGCTGCTGAGATTTCATCCGGGTAAACTGCTGATACTGAAAGAGTTTCTAAAGTCGCTGTGTGCATGACTCTGGGTTAGTACATTCATTTCAATGAGGGTTTAAAATAGTGTTTATTTACCTGATTTCACTTGATTCCTAGATAACAAAGTGTTTATTTCAGCCAAATGTTCCTAATTTCTCTTAATTGTATTCTTCTATTTAAAGAAAGTAAAAAAAAAGAAAGAGGTGGAATGTGTCTGATTATTTACTCATTAAGAGGGTTAATGAGGTGTGTAAGAGCTGTTAAAAGAATGGCAGTGTGCTGCCACTAAATGCTAACTACCTTCTTCCTCTCTGCATGGCTTAAAACTCATAAGCAGATACACACATAAACGGTGACGTTTGCAAACCGAGGTCATTTAGACAGAAGTTACTGGACCTGGAAATGATCCAGTAAGCAACGCAAGATACCACTGAGAATTAGTAATGCACTCAAATAAACAAACTATATTAGGATGACTTTAGTTAAAGTCTGTATCTGATCAGTAAAATTGATATTTAAATTAAAATTTTATTGATCTTTTAAAACATGAAGAGGAAGGAAAAATGTTTTCACAAGTAATGCATAATAACTTCTGCATTCCTATCTGGAGGCTAAGTTTAGGTTGATCAATGTTAATTTTATTTTATGTTAAAATAATAATGATAATTAAAAAAAAAAAAAAAAAAAAAGTTCCCTCCTCCCAAAACCCAGTCTTCTCTGATTGGTCTGCTTGTATATGCTACCTAAAAGACCATCATCAGTAGCTCTGTTGATGTCAAAGAACGTTTTTTAATTGGAACAAATAATTAATAAAGAATCGTGGAAAGTGTTTAAATGATTTTCCATAAAAATAAAATCGAAAATACCAACACACACACACACACACACACACACACACACACACACACACACACACACACACACACACACACACACACACACACACACACACACACAAATTCCCCATTACTGGACCATAAAATATATAGATGTTGCTTATTTAATAAGTTGTAATAAGAAATAATAAAGTAAAAAGAAAAAGTTAATGGAGTATTTTTCATTCCATTCATTTAATTTCATACAGAGAGCATCAAACTGAAAACTCCTTGCCTCACCTCAAAACATAAAATACCATCTCCAGAGTTTTGCTTTTGTCCATTCTTGGCTACAATATTAACAAGACAATTCACCATGACGATTATCATTTTCATAAGGATCTGAGGTAAAGATAGGTAAGTTTCTACATTGGTTTTAAACCCACAGATCTTATTAAGTTTTATGCACTGGAAGTTAAACTTGAGTTTTATACAGCAAAGCAGCAAAGAGGAAAAAAAAAAGATTGAGGTGGTAGAATCAGGACATGCGACAAAATATGTCTTCAGCAGTTCTGAAATTCCCACAGAAAAATGTGATTAAAAACAAGAAAACAAAACAAAAAAATGAATTAGAACTGACTACGCTGACAAGCTTCATTTATGTGCAGACATGTCTTAAGTTGAGTTAGAAGACAACAAAGCCGCAGTGTTAGGCAGATTAAAAAAAAAGAAAGGGAATGTGTAAAGAGTGGGCGATAACAGAAAGAGAATGAGGTGAGAAGGCTCGTAGATCGATGCCACAGGGCCTTTGGGCACTTGCCAAAACACAGGCTTGTGTGTTAGTGTGTATTTGTGTGGCCCACAGAGAGTGAATGAGTCTCGGTGTGCAGCCAAGAGTATCCACACCTTCCTTCCTTCTTAGTACCCCCCCGCCCTCAGCCCCCTTTTCCAACCCGTCTCTCTCCTCACCCACACTTATCTCACTTTCTCTCTAAAATAAATGATGAAAGTGCCTCCCAGCTGTGTCTCCCCTCACCTGCTCTCCTGTCTACTCTAAATGTTTTGCACCTCGATATGGCAGTTAGTGGGATCTCTACAAGAGAGCCAGACACCACCGCTTTGACCCCGATTATCACCATAATCAGGAGGTCAAAACACAGTCATGAACTGTAAAACACACCATCCCTGTTGATGCAAATGATCATGCAAGGATACATGTGTGGAAGGTGTTTCTCTGGTCCATTTGGGGTAGAGATGAGTTGAGGAGGAGAGAGCTGATGCATGAGGAAGAAGAAACTGCTGCCTTCTCGAAGGAAGCCAAAAGTGTGTTTTGCACACACACACACACTCACACACACAATCAAAACCCAGGAGAGAACGTTTCTTTTTTCAGACCTCTCTCTTATCTTGGACTAAATATAGGCTCCACAAAGTGTCAGAATGAAAAACAAACACCGGACTAATACAGAATTCAGCATAATTCCTCTGTTGTTTTTGCTTTCGTTTGAAAACTCGTGTCAACACCAGTCTGCCATTACCAGAGACAGCTAATGATTGAGTAGAGCTGCATGTCAGCACATCAGATGTCACTCTGTGTTCCTTTTTATGGCTGTCAACGAATAAGTCATCAAGCAGCGTTATCTTCTCTCCATCAGACCTCACACACTGCTATAGCAGATTGCTCACCTTTACATCCCCCTGCCTTACACTCTTACACAAGCTGGAGGAAAAAGGAGACCTTGTGGACACATCTCAAGAGGGCTTGTGATTTATTTCATTGCTGAAAAATATGGCCAACATATCACCCTCTGTCTCCTCATTTCTCTTACTCTCATAATACACACATACGCACCCACAAACTGCCTGTTTTTCGATGGGACCTAAAGGGGATTTCATGGATGGACTCCACTCTAATCATCAACAGTCCCAAACCAACGAGAAACACAGAGCAGAACCAGACTGGAACACTCAACAACCACAAAGAGAAAACACAATGTCAGTGGAACTTATCGAGTCCACATGAGGACTGACAGACACGCACACACAGTCGCATACTGAGAATCAAGACAGAGCTAGTTTAGCTGCTGCCTGCATCTCTTCTTTCACTGTAAATGATTCATGATGTCTGTGTATCTTTGTAGGGCTTAAAAGTCCCACATGAGCACATGCATTTGGCTGCGCGCTCTGCCGCCACCCGTGAAGCAAATCTATACTTTCTCCAAGCTCCCGGTACACTCTAATTTCCTCCTACCATTATGTCTACTTGTGTTTCTGAGTGTGTCCGGGCCTTTCATCGGCCGTCAAGCTTAGCGATGGAGCCTGGCTGAGCTGCATCGATCATGACAAATGCTTAGAGGCACTATCAACAGATGTCAGAGTGTATGATAACCCTGAGTTTGCGCATGGAAGCAGCCAAGCCCTGTCCATCCATCATGCTGTCCACCTTCTGGACAATAGTAGAGAAGTATGACAAGAAAAGAAAGAAAATACCTCTATCCAGGACCATTATCACTGTCATTATCTATCCCTACATTAGCCAGCAGGCTCCTTCCATCCAGAGAAAAAATGATCTCCATCTCTGAGACCAGCCTGGAAATCATTTGGTCAGTTTGGACTACTATGTCACGCAGAACGAGGGCAGGAGTAAAAATGGAGGGAAGCAGCCATTTAGAAAGACAACAGTGTAAATTGGGTTGGCTAATCTCACACACACACAAGCTCACATACACTGTGTGGTCTTATTAAACTGCTTAAAGATGCCGTCTTTGTAAATGGCCAGCTACCTAGAAGGTGGAAAACCGATCCTGAAGATCAAATGATGGCTTTTCCTGGAAACGCTGGTCTGAGGTCAGTGTTATTGAGCCACTGTGATGACAGATCCACCACACCTAACCACAGGCAGCTGATTGCAGATCAGACAACCGCCACGGACACACATTCAGGAGCTATTTCTATCAACACCAAAAAAACGAACGCTTGAAGACACTTAATTGACTCCATGCAAAGATGCGAAGCCGGGATCCGACGAATGCTGACCAAAATGAACCCCTGCATCGATCATCTTCTGGTTTCCACTGCTTTCGTTTGTGGAACTTGTACGCTGCCTGCTCAATTCTCCAGAGTGACTGAAATCGAGAGTGAAACCAGACATTAGTTTAAGCGTTCGCAGTCACCACCACACATGGAAAGCATTAGGAGAGGAGAGAGGAGAAGGACAGAGGAAGGTGAGCAGAGCAGCAACCTTCATGTTGTGTCTGTTCTCCTTCAAAAATCCCTTGCAGTCTAAACGTACACACCCAGAGGAAGTCAAGGACTCATGATCAAAACACAAACGCTTTGGAAAGAAAAACTCATAAATTACCTTTCAAGTTATCGTGTTGAATATGCTATTACCTTTCTAAACTATTAACCAGTTTGTGGTCAGTCTGAACCACAAAGACGCGCAAAATACGGTCATAATGCTCTAACTGGGAGAGACAAGGTGGAGAAATCACTCTTCCTTTGGTTGCCTGCTGCCTCCTGCTCACCATGATGCATTGTGCAGGCTGACACCTAGCCAACAATTCCCCCCAAGCATTCATCACCTTATCTCGAACAGAACACACTCGCATGCGGGGAAAACATTGCCTTCAAGACATGCATACATACATACATATATGATACTTTTATTTCTACACAGACGTCCCCGCTTGAGACGGAAAGATAACAGTACCATGCAGAGTAAAAGAGAGACCACGCTGTCATCTAACAGTGTAATAAAAAAAAAAACAACAACAACAGAACAGCTAAAAGCAAAACAAGAAAAGCTGCACATTCAAAGGCGGGACGTTCCTTCACCGTTTCAATATTACCAGAATTTCATCTGTTTTCTCGCTTTGTTACAGTGTGAATGTCTCATCAATCTTGTTTCTAGGAAGAAATATTTATATCTTTTAATTTAATTTGTGATAAAACAGAACAGTCTGACTTGGGAGAAATTTAATTTTTTTCCCCAAAGGAAGCTAAAGATGAGTTTTCATACTCACAACTTAATCAGTTACCTCCCATCCAGTTGTGACCACGGTTGCAAAGGTATATTATACTATACTGTACTATACTATACTATACTATACTATACTATACTATACTATACTATACTATTCCATTCCATAACATACCATGCCATGCCATGCCATACTATACTATACTATACTATACTATACTATTCTATTCCATACCATACCATACACCATACTACATTATACTACACTATACTATACTATACTGTACCGTACTACACCATACTATACTATACTATACTATACTATACTATACTATACTAATCTATTCTATACCATACTATACTATACTATACTATACTATACTATACTATACTATACTAGTCTAAGGAATTAGGGATTTAATTCACTGAAGAAAAAAAGAAATAGTCTGACATTGGCAGAAAGGTCAAAAGGTTCCTTTAAAGCTTGGTTTGTGTTTCTGAAAAGAATTTCTTTTACTACCTTCTTCCAAATAAGTAATCTCCCTCAGCACGGGAAGTTTGTGGAAGAAGAAGCAGAGACTGCACAAGCTTGCAACCGACTGCAACGCAGCATCTCTGGTTTGTTATTTTGTTAAATGAGTCTGCGATGCCATCATAAAATGACTAGGATTATATTAATTGTGTGCAGTGAATGAATAAAATCAAAACAAAACAAAAAATGACAATATTCAGGTGAGAATTAAAGAGATTTGTTATTCATCCTGTGTGCTCAGGAGTATTCAGGCTTTGTGACTATTTGCTGAACCAGACTGCACTGTTTGTTCCAGACAGCCTTTTACATAAGTAAAGAGGTAAAGGTAAACCACTGGTCAGCCGGCGCCCAGTGTCTATGTGGGTGTGTGAAGGGATTTGAGGAGGCAGCATTTCCTTTGACAGGTGTGTGTGTGTGTGTGTGTGTGTGTATGCATATGAATAAATGACTGCAGGTCTTTGGAAACGTAAGGATCTTTCATAAAAATTACATGAGGCTTTCAGAAGAGGTACACTCACAAACCAATAAAAACATAGTTTCTTTTCAAGAACTTCTCTTGAATAGTTGTCTTATCTTTGAAATATTCATCACTGACTTTTTTTTTTTTTTTTTTTTTGTGATTTTGTCAAAATTAGACGTTGCCTGTGTAAATACTGACATGCAAATGTTTGGGCATCTTCTAAATGTCCCTTTGCGTGTACTAAGCTGATATTCTAAAGGTCTGAAGCTAAAGGGATACTGTGCAGGTTTTGGCCATTAGGATATCTAACCTGCACCCACAGGCCACATGACACTGTCACAAAATTAAACAGTAAAAACACTCAAACAAAGCAAAAACTGCCTCAAAACCATGATTATAAATGATAGTTTTGAGTATTAAACGAAGCAGTAACTGTGGTACAACTTCTGTCAATAACTTATTGTTATGGAAACATCAGGATAAGCTGAACAGTACAGTAATACCACTTCCTATTAAACAGCATATGAAGACCATAAAACCAAACCAGGACAGTCACTGATTGTTCGGTTACTCCTTTGATATTTACATGAATTAAGGGAAATGCATTTATGTCTGGTTTCTGAACAGGGTAGCCTCCTCGGAGCGCCAACATGCATCAAGCACTGTATATTAGCCCCAATAATCATCATTTTTTTACTCACATTAGGCTAATATTGCAGTCAAAAGTTGCACAGTGTCCTTTTGAAGACGACCTCTCTTCAACAGTTAATGCAAAATTAGTGCATCAATTTTAGTGTAGTAACAAAAACAAACATCATGCATGATTATGAGCATCTTTTGATATTTGAAATCTCAGGTAACTTCTTTTAAAAGGGTTCGGCCTTTATCTATTCTATTCTATTAATCTATACTATTCCAATCTATTCCAATGATCAGATCAGTCTCCACTTTCCACGATCAGCCGCACCGTGTTGCCCTGCCAACTGAGGAAGGAAGAACAAACAGATAACTCCAGGCTTTAAAGTTATTTTTGGAACTTTTCTTCTTTCATAAATTGAACTGGTGAATGTTTCCTCCCTCAATAACATGATTATCCGTGAGCTTCTCCTTTCCAGCTCTTTTTTCAACTTTCTTAGGTTCTCTTCATTTATCTGCTGTCCTCCCTCTTCCAGCTCACCAGCCCACCTTTGATGAGGTGACTTAAGCAGCTGCACCTGTCACGGCCATGTCGACCTGTGGGAAGTGTAGTTTAAGGCCCGGCCACCATTTTATGCTTTGGAAGCTGCTGGACTGGAATGTAATGGCCATCTACTACATGACCTCTGATGAGGTCACATTATAAAAGAACAAACAGCTACATACAGAAAGGGAGGTGTTAGCTAATGCTGACAACACTGTTTGCCGAAGCTTTCACGTCAGGATTTTTACAGATGTTGCCATTTTCAAACAGTAAAAGTCCAATTTCATAGAAATAAATCTTTCAAATAATGAGGAAAAGTAACTTCAATTTGCTGAAATAGGTTTGTCTTTCAGCGGAGTACTTACTCTGTTCCAGAAAGACTGACCAAGGACCCCAACTTTTTGCATGCCATTTATTATGTGACATTTTTGAGGCTTTTAATTGGTGTGGCAACGACAATTTGAAAAGGATAAAACAGGGAATGAAAGTTCAATGAGCATTAATCAAAGCCTCCAGGCTTTCAGTTTCTTGCTGTTCTCCATTAACTTCACTTTATAGAGAGAAATTCTTTCTGCCGAAAAACATTAAAGATCAAATTTCATGCAGAAAGCACTCAGCCAAAACCCACCTCTTCTAAATGTCTGTGTGCCATCCCTGTCCAAGATGAAGGTGGAAGGGCAGAAAACTGCAGAGGTGCTGGTTGCTAGGAGACAAAAAGGTAGCTGGAACTGTGACTAAGCTCAAAGGGAAGTATGCATCTGCAAAGATCCACATCTGCTGTGTTTTTAGCAGGCGTTGGCATAGAATGGTGGAGGAAAGACAGGACAATGGGAATGGTCCCAGCTGTGCTGCTGTGGGTGGGTGGGAGTCACCAGGAAAAAAGGAGCTTAACAAAGGACAGCAGTGACTTCTCTGGGTGTTTATGTTGCTCTCATACTGACAGCCCGCATACAGTGATGGCCAACAGAGTAAATTAAACAAACTTTGCAACCTCACCATAATGACAAAAACAGTGTTTTCTTTTCAAGAATTTAAATGAGCTACAATTAGCAAAAATACATTTATAGAAATATTCAGCATCGTTTGTATGTTGTTTTCTTTGTTACCATTTTCATGACTAAAAATTGTTTCAGTAAAAAAGTTGTTGATTAAACTTTCTCTGCATGACACAAACTCTCACAGAGTCCACTTCTAGCATGCCTTCTTGATTCATTTGGCATTTTGTGGTATTACCCTCCGGCAGTCCTTCAAATATTTTAGAAGCATCACATTTGGCCTTGAGGTGTATTCATTAATGAGTGACCGGCCCTAGAGCTGCAGATGGGATTTGCAATGCTCGAGAAATGAGAAAAGAACATGCTTTCAGGAATAATGAACGCTAGCACTTTCTCATCATAAAAATCTATATGACTGAAAGACAGTTTTTGTCCCTTTAAAAACAACAACAAAAATAACATTGTCTAAAACAGTAGAGGTTTATGCACATCTATCATAATTTACAAGAATTAGCATAAAGACTGATTTACTCCCAAGGCTGAGGATTGTCTGCTAGAGTAATGAATACACGCCGGCACCGTTAGCATACTGTCGCTGGCCAGATGAGGCCAATAGCTTCAGATAAATGACTAAAACAATGACAGCGCTGATGGATAAGTGGGAAAACAGAGACTTTGTGTTCCACATGTGTGAACACTAAATCAAGTCCATTTGCTGAAGTTGAACTTACAAGCCACTGTGCCTGCTTGTATAATCACGTCTCGCAGCATGATCTCTGTATGACCATGCTAGCAACCTCATTGCCTTAAGTTCTGCATGGATGCAGATGCATAGTCTGGGCCTGAGAACATGCATACTTGCGGCTGTGTGTGCGTGTACGTGCATGTAGAGTGGAGTTTGTGTGTCACAAAGTCAGCTTGGCACTCACTAAAGGACCGACTGCCAGAGCAGGGGGCATGAAATTAAAACTCACCACCCAGGAAAGAAAGAGAGAGGAAAAGTGAGAGGGAGGAGGTTGATGATGAGGAGGAGGAGAAGCGGTGAGGCAGAGGAGAAACAAAGGATAATAAAGAGGCGAGGCAGGACACAAAAGGCAATATAAAAATCACACAAGTCAAACAGGAAACAAAAGAAATTTGCAACAGCGGGGTGGAAATGTGCTCTGCATTAATGATGTCTGCCGCGACCCTCCTGTACCATATCAGCGGCACGGACATAAAAGAATGAGAGAAATAAAACCTGACAAAAAGAAAATGTTTCAGCAATGGAAAAAAACCACAAGAGAGACCATGAGAAAATATGCTGCTGACCCTCAGAACTTCCATCATCCTATGTGTGGACTTGTCGTGTCGCCAGACATACATTTGGTTTCTGTTTCCTGCCATGGCAGCATCACCATGCTGCTAAAAATCGAATTAAAACAGTGCCCGTGCACAAATGTTTCTATGTAGGCGTATTTTCTACCATTTTTAACTCTCACCTTTGGAAAGAACAGGAGGCCCAAAGAGACTGTGATGGATATGCCAGACATGGAGTGTGTACGCATGAGTAACATCTGTATGTTTACCTGACAATGCTACATCCTGTGGCTGAACTTTCCTATTTATTTAATTTGGGGCATTTTTTTTCCTGCTCTGTGTGAGCTGCTCTTCCTCCAACTAAACAGGTGTTTACAGAGAAAACACTACATGCATGCATACATGGTACATTTCAGACACAAACGGCTGGGAACAACCGGGTGATGTCCTCACCCCGCAGTTCCTATCTCGCTCCAGCCATGACCTTTTACCCCAGCTCTGTGAGTCAGGCTGGGAGGGCCCTGAGCGTGACCGATCCATTAGACTCCTCTGACAAGGATGAGGATGACATTTGAACCCTCAGAGGCAGGGGAGGACACAGATCACAAACAGAAGGACAGTTATTTAAAAAAGCTGTAAGGAAAAGATGCTCCCTAAATTTTAAGTCAGTCATAAAAGACTGAAAAAAAAAACAAAAACTCTGTGCTGCCTTCCTGTTTAAGTTTAAGCTGGAAAACCAGTTGGATCAGGATATAAATGAACTAAACAAATAGCAGAATTTCTTTTTGCTTGTATTTAAAGAAGATAAAAATCTAAAAATATTTTCAAACAAGAAAAAAAAGGGGATTCAAGCCATTTTCAGCTGAAAACTATTTTAGGTTTATTGTAAAGGTCAAGTCAGCTAAAAACAGTAAAAACAAAAACTAAATTCTGTTGCTTGGAATAGATTTTTGTCTATATAAGTAGCATTGTAATTTTCATTTTGCTTAGTTCAAGCAAGTTTGGCAAATTTATAAATAAAAGCAATCCTTCCTTAATAAGTCAGATAAGATTTAGAAGTGATAATAACAGCAGCGAGATGTTGCTCCTTGCTGAAAAGAGAGACCTTGGCAGGAAATGAAGGAAGGATGTTGGGGGGGTGGGGGGTGTTTAAGGATGAGCGAATGAGAGTGAAAACCTTGTTTGGAATGCTTTTGTCTGCAAGGGCTAATATTTGTTCTTGGATTTAGCTTTTTCCCTCGTATTTGCTGTTGACAGAAAGGAATGAAAAGGCGGACAGCCAGCAGGTTACCTAGGAGCAAGACTTTTGCAAGTGTGTGCATGTAGTCAGCGGGATGGTGAGCAGAGGCAACGTATCAAGTGTAAGAATCGTATTTTCTGTTCTGACGTTCACTTGATGAACATGTTTGGAACCAGAAACCGCAGCGTGTGTGGGAGATATTAGAGAAGACGGAGAAACGGATGGAGACATTCAAATTTCTCGCACATGGTGCCAAGATCTTCTCCACCTCCGTGCACTACTCTCACCCCTCTCCCCTTCTGGGGTGTTAGGCACTGAAGCAGCCTCGGTGTCTGCCTGAAGGCCAGTCTCACAGCAGGCCAGTCATTGCAGCAGAGCTTTGATGTCTTTGTGGCGAGACTCCGCGCCTCATGTCCACGCTCATTAACTTTGTCAATGACAGATCAATGTAAGCCTGCAGAACGCCGCGCTGCCTCAAAATTACAACCCATTTACCATTCTGAGTCTGGTCGGGCCTTGGCTTCACTCTGAATAAACACACAATACAGCAAAAACGGGGAGAATGTTCACTCATGATAGCCCCCATTTAACAAGAAAAGCAAGGAGGATATGGCTCCACTTAACTCCTCACGCATCCCGTCTTCCTGCCGCTTAGTGCTCACAGACAGCAGTCACATCTCCTTACATCCTGCAGGTCTCTGTTTAATGATTAGGAGATTACGGCTCCTGTTTTTGCCCCCCTAACACCCGTCAGACAGATGCAGCTGTATAGAGTTAAATCAATGAGAGTTCAGGCTTTTTTGTTCCAACATGACCCACATTGTGAAGATCTGGCACTTTAAATTACCAAGAAATCTCTCTATTTTAGAAGCTATGTTTTGCATGTTTTAATCTCCATACTGCAGTATATGTGCATATTTTCTGACTGAGGTATCCTTCGCATTTAACATAACTCTGATCATTTTCTAAGCTTAGACATAAACATGCTGGAATGGAAGATATTGAACATCTCTACAGCTACATGTAGTTCCATGTTGACAAATATGTGACATTGCAGGTACCATGAAATGCAACACATACAATCCTCCCATGCAGCTACATAAACATGCATAGACACATAGACATGCGCGAACAGAAAGCTTTCCACAAACAAACATACACAGCCAGAGAGATCATCTGCACTCTAAATATTTAAAAAGCCTATTCCTCTGTCTGTAATTAAAACCACTGCAGCATTCCACTGTTGTATCCCCTGCCATCACCCCGTCTCTCTGTCTCTCTATCTTCCTCTTGTCTCTTGTTCTCTTCTTCCTTCCTCTCTTTTGACCTTTGCTTCAGTTGCCTAGAAATGGGATGTTTGAAAAACTTCCAAAACCAGTTAAACTGTGGGAATCCTCAGTGCGACGATTGCCCACGAAGGCCCCTTTCTCTCCCTCAGAAGCATCCACCCAGCTCCCGTTTGCACGTTGAGGACGGCATGGCTTCATTTACCGTTGGGAGAAAGTAAAAGGTCAGACTCTGTCTAACAAGACGACGGCCAATCTCCCGAGGAGAACGTTGCCTTTCCTGAGAGAAGTAATGATATGTTAGGACAACCCGCAGAGCAAACACAGGAACTGTGAGTCAGCGCCACACACTGTTTGGTAACAAAACTGGGGGCTTCAGTCATGCCCGGGCCTGCAGGGGGATACCGGGGGTAAATCCTTTCCCTGCCTCTCTGCTTCCTCCCATTAGAATTTGCCCAAATCCAGCTTTTATCACTATGTTTGCTCTGTTGAGCTCACTAATGCTCTCCAGCTTCTCTCACAAGGCAGGTGTTTATATGCAAGTGTGAGAGTGTTTGCTTTGGCCGGCGCTGTAATGCTTCCCATCCCTTCGCCATCAACATGGAGGGAATCAGACTGAAGAGTCTGAGAGTGGGAACACACACTTGGAGGCTCACAAGACTGACACGTTCCTAGAAAGGAGAGTAACAGTACATTTTCACCATAGATGTAAACTTGTGTGTGTGTGTGTGTGTGAGAGAGAGAGAGCGAGAGAGAGAGAGGGAGTGTATGCTGCATGCGTCTGTGTTGAGTTGTAAACAAGCACTTCTCATGATGTGGAGATGGTCTAGAGAGAGCTGCTCTCATTTCAAATATAATTTATTTATTAGACCCCTGTGTGTGTGTGACACACACACACACACACACACACACACACACACACACACAGAGTGACAGAAATTCGGCAGTTTATTCCATCACGCACCAGCGATCAACCTTATTCCCCCACCCTTGTCTTTCCTCCCCCTCCTTCTTTCCTTCCTTCCTTCATGTCGGTGGAGCGTTTTGTTGCCCAATGCTGCATTTTGTGAAATATTCATCTGAGGGAAAAAAAAAAAAAAGCTCATCTCACACTCAATGAATTTTCTTAAACTCTGCAGGCACTCATTGGTAAATGAAGGGCAACAGGCTTGACACACATGAATGTGAGGGGTACACACACATCAACAACCCCATCACCAATGCTTCTGGTGAGGGTTTTGTTTCGTACCACTGGAATCTGACAGTGATTTATGGAGAAGGGGAGTCACACTACACCCTGATACACACAGGAACACAAAGCAAGGTTACTGGCCCGAACATAGGCACAAAGAAAGGTTACTGCACTACCAACAAAGCCGCACTGACAGCCATGCATGCTGTGGTCCAGGGTCAACACCACATCAATGCAGCCCAACAGCTGAATTCAGACAACCCACTAAATAAATGCCTCGTCTACGCTCAACAAGATGCTTGACAAATTCCATGAATATGAAACTCTCTCGCTTCATAATTCCTAAATTACTCTTTTGAGAAAGTGTACGAGTCTCAGAAATGGTACAACTGACTCCAAATATATCAGACGGATTCCAAGTTTACAGTATATACCTGGTTCTGGAGTCATTTTCAGCTGCATTACCGCTGCGGTAAGGTCAGAGCTGTGAACCTTGAAAGACCTGACACACCCTGCCTCTCAGTGCAGGTATGCCCTCCAAAAGCAACCAAGATTTCTTCGCCTCTTTCTGCATGGACATGTTTGATCTGCTTTATACCAGCTATCCGTTACAGCGCAGGTGAGAACATTGCATTCCTTCTGACTCATTCCAAGTGTTGAGAGCATAAGGCAGCAATTTAGCTGGTAATTTGGGACCATTTTAGTTCCATGGTTGCTTCTGGAACACACACATGCAGACGCTGCAGGAGAAGAACAGATTCCCGAGGGAATACTTATTCTGCACTCTGCAACCACAGACCTTTTCTGCAGAGCATTGCAAAAAAAAAAAAATAAATAAAATTTTTAAAAAAGTCACTCCGGGTGCTAGCTTGTTGCTGCTCACATTCTTGTTTGGACAACTGTGATTTCCTTTAATGAAAAAAGGAAGAGATAAAGGGAGTGGGTTGGACGGGAAGAGGATGAAAAGTTTGCCTGTAGCATGTGCTAAAAAGGTAAATAAAACACTGATGACTCACAGACACATAACACTGACAGTGAGTCATCCTTAATGGAGCTTAATTTGAGGGTGAAGGAGTCATTGATGGTTTTGCTCTAAGGCCTCGTGGATGCACAGTAAAACTGAGTGATGTTAGAAAACATGGATCTGCAGCTATACTCCTGAAGCTGCATGCATAAATAGGAGCTCACTTTCCACAAACATCCCTCTCCATTTTGCTCATTTCACCACTCATGCTCACTTGATACGTGCTTCAGTTTGTGCAACAATAGCAATGGTTTATATATGTGTGTGTGTGTGAGTGTGTTTGGTGGAGGTTTCTGAAAGCCACTCCAGGGCTCTCCAATGTCGAGCCAGCCACATCCAGCTTGACGACTGAGGATCGGAATTCAAGAGGGCGACTGACAAAGACGCTCTCCCCTGGTGTGTGTTTTACAGGATGAGAGGAACACACAGCTGTTTGTATAAAAAGAATAACAGAGAGAGAGAGAGAGAGAGAGAGAGAGAGAGAGAGAGAGAGAGAGACTGAGGAAGGGTGAGGGATGAAAGAGAGAGAGAGCAGGTGTGAGTGGCTGGAACAGTAGTGACAACTCAAAGGCAGTCGTCTATTCAGCGTTGTGTAATTGCCGGAGCAGCAGCTGTTTGTTTCTTTAATTTCCTCTATAGAGCAATACAGCAGCTCTAGTGTTGCACATTAATTATGTTTTCTGGGACCCCCACCCCCCCCGCACCTCCCCCTCCCCCTTGACTGACAGCTCCGCTGCCTCCTGGACCAGCCTGGCTTGGAGCAAGGGAGTGGGTGATTGAATAGGCTAATAAATAGTGAAGGAGGGGTTGGTCACACCCCACACTATTGTACCGGCGCTGTCACGCCTGACCCTTAACCAAACACGTACACACACACATATACATGCACCCACACACACACTTTGATGGCTAACAATGTGTGCATACAACCCTGCGCATCGTCACACATACACAAACATGCACACACACCTTCACATCACCTCTGTCAGCCCTGACCCCGTACCAAATACTCAGGCTCCCCACCAAATGAGGCCCCAGCTATCGCCTAGCAACCGCGGAACAATGAGCTCCAAGGAGACGGAATGGCTTGAGCAAAGAGCAGGCTATTCTCCAGGGATGGAGGGAGCAATGGAGGGATGGGAGCCAAGGTGGGGAGAGGGTGATGGGAATGGTGTTAGGACACATCTTTAACCATGTCACAAAGAAGGTGCCTGCCTGGGAAACAAGGCAGTGCTTCTCTAACCCCACTGGATATCTCCGTTCAACTCTGCTCAACTCACTCTCACAACTTGTGACTTCGACTCTTCTCGTCTCTGTCCTTCTCTCCAGATCAGCCAAATGTTTGAGGGGAAGTTGGGGGAAGAAGCCAAACCAAAACTAACTCAAAGGTAAAATATTAAGGCATCCATTCTTGAAGGTGGAGTACTTTTTGTTCATTTCAAAGTTGACACAAGCAAAAAAACTTGACTTTTATTCATTTTAAATCGGTTCTCCATCTCACCACCCTGCAGCGAAAGTGTTTACACAGATGTATCACGACTTATCAGCTTTCCACATCCAGAAACACAGGTAGGAAGGTGAATGGGGGTTAGATTGCTGAGAGGCCACACACAGCATAACAACACTCTGCCAATTCAGTCTCCATAGAAACTATTAGGAGCTATACTATAAAAAGAAAATGAAAAGAGAGAAATAAAGCCCATCCAGATGACTGCCTCAAGCTGGAATCATTTCACTGAGAGATTTATCGCACATCGATGCTTGTTTAGCCTTCTGCCATCTTCTCCAGCCAAAGTTTCTGTCAGTAAAACCACTTTAATTAGATGTTTCCTCTTTCTCTTCTTAAATTATAACTCAAGAGCTATTTTTAAATTAAAATAAAGTATGTTTTTATTAATCAATGAAAGCCTGAAAAAGAGTTAGGGAAGGTTCAGAAGATGAAGCAGGGAGGGAGGCGAAGAGGTTGTTGGTCTCCAATCTGGTAAGAATTTTTATTAAACACTATTCAGAGTTGTTTTATAAAAGTAAAACCTGGCCTTATCCTGAAGCACTCACATTGAACCGATAGACACACCGTAACCTTTACTCCAGCATATGTTCTAAACCACTGGAAGATGGAACGGCAGTTTTCAGGTACATAAAAATGCATGTCTGATTTATAGCACTCTCACTCTAAATCTGTCAAACATGAAAATAATTCTTAGCTGCAACAATAATACTTATTAACATAACGACAAAGGGGCCATATCGCCCTTTGTGAAGATCATGGAGGTGTCAGAGGGCTAGAGCTATACATGTTATGTACTACATATTAGAAGATGCAAACACTTTTATGAAGTGGTTTAAAGGATTCTGGGGGCTTTAAAAAAAAAGACTTGAAGGAATGGTAAGCTTGCTCCTGGGTGAAGTCAAATTAAAGAAGATCAGACTTTGTTCAAGCATCTGCTAAGCATTCTTTTCCTTCCACTTATTCAGATGGCAAATTTATGAGGTGTTGACACTCTCAGAGAGCAAGCGGGGAGTAATAGAAAACGTTGAATGAGTGTGTGTGTCTGCTATTGATTTCTGGTCTATACTGTTGTCCTGCTTAAGGTATCTGACCTTCTGTGGCCTGTAAATATCAGTAAAGGTCCCTGCTATAATGCATTAGACAGCGGAATGCTATAACTTACATCCTTTGGAAGTTGTGTGTCTTTGTGTCTGGTTTTGGACTGTCTGGACTTCATGGGAACTGTTTGTATCTCCAGATCTGGCCTGGGCCTTCTATTCTACAAGCCCCAATCCTGTGCTGGGTAATATCCACTCTACTAACACCAGAACCAATAAGATCCACTGTAGCCATTGGCTTGATCTCCACATGAAAGGGTCTGCAAGCTCATTATCACAGCCTGGGGCTCACCAGGCCTTCCACTCCCCGGGCCGTTTATAAGCCAGACAAAGATAAAGAAATTCAGCCAGCGGGGGAGAAAAAAAAAAAATCTCATATTGGGCTTCCCATCCAAGCAGCCAGGTGTTAAAGATGCAGGTAAGATATAGAGAGGAAATATCAGATGGATGGGAAGAAGGAAAGGAGGCGATGAGGAAGCTAAGACACAGCAGATGACAGACAGGAAGTAAATGACAATAAAAAGGATGTGGTGGAGATGATGGAGGGAAAACGGGCAAAGCTGACAGAAGCAGGAAGCCTTCTACTATCTCTGTGCAGTGTTTCATCCTCTGTTGGGCCTCAGTGTCACCCTGGCCTCCTCCAGCAGAGTCCAGCTTTGAAGTGATAATGGAGCTTTTGGCTAATGCTCTCCTGCAGGTGCCCCTGGCTCACCCTGCCGCTCTGTCTCCCAGCACAGCCACATAGATGAGAAGAGATGAGAATCCTTTCAAAGTCTACAAATGAGGGCAATCTTTCTTCTCTGCACCTCTTTTTCTTTCTTTCCCTTTATCTGCCAACCCCACTTACAATATCCCCACACGTTTTATTGCTTCCCAGGCACAGTCCGTCACTTTAAGGTCCTTCTGTTGCCCTCTAACTCATTTTACCCTCTTTCAGCTCCTCTCATTCTCCACCTATTTCCTGGATTGAATTGCAGCGCAACACTAAATTTGGGAGAAAGGTTTTAAACCATGCCAAAAAAACAAATTTAAAGTTTAAGTATGTGCTGCAGACAATGTAGAAATCATATGGTTATCACGATATCAATATTAATCTACAACATCAATGTAGCAAATTTGACATGAAGTCTAGAGAGAAAACTCTGCAACTGATCAGCAGGTGCAGCCTTCATTAATAAATCTGAGATTTATGTCACATAGTTAAATAATTCACATAATTAAAGCAATATTCACAATATGACATGTCACGTTTTCCTACAATTTGCAGCCAGTCCAAGAGATTTAAAAAAATGCCATCCATGCATTTTGTATCCATCTCTGATTCCACCTTTTCTTTCACTGCCTGTCGCTTACGTACTTTCTGCTTCCCAACTGTGCTTTCAATCTCTCTGCGACTCCCTCCTCTTCAGTCAATACTATGTGTCTGTCTCCTCTTCTTTGCTCCCTTTGAGGTGCCAGATTGGTGTGACTGAACAACAGGTAAACACACACAGGCTTGTGGTATCTCAGATGCTGCACTCATTTCAGGAAGCTTTGCTTGGGTGGGGCAGGCATATGCGTGTGTGCATGTGTGCGTGCGTGCATGTGTGCCCATTGCTAAAACAGCAGGGAGGAGAAATCCATTCCATCCCCCAGTGCTTCCTTGTTAAACTGCACAAAACTAAGAAGGAAAGATGCCCCCTGCACACAACACCATACTGTTTCTCACTAAAAAAGAAATATCTCCACAACAGACTTACACGTACACCCAGGCTAATGAGATCACCATTGCATGCTGCGATAGCAGCAGGAGAGTATCGAGAAAGGAGAAAACAAACAGTGCTTTTTGTGCTGGAGCTGAGATTTTACTCTTTGCTGCTCTCGCTGACACTGATTTCTATGAGAAAAGGATGTCGGTGGAGGAGGGTGGAAAGGTTACAGAGACGAATGGCTGAAGCTGCTTTCTGGATCCAAGATAAAACGGCTAAATGAAAGGAGTGCTTAAACTTTATCTCCCAGGTGCTGTGTATGTCATTAATTATTGAGGATAGTTAGATGGCGTACATGACTCGTACACTCATGACTGAACAAGGGTAAGTATGTGGATGTTAATGTGTGAAAAATAAGTTTAAAACAAATGTTCACAAGACCAATAATAAGACACACTTGTTTCAAAGTGAATAAACTATTTTACAGGGTTTTGCAGTTTATTTTCATCTCTATTGAAACTGATCTGATTTGCTAAACTGGAAAGACTTTGATTTAGGTAAGAGGTCAAGATTGCATGGAGACAAAAAGGACCATCCATGATGCAAAAAGTAGACAGATCCCTCATGTAATGCAAGTGGTTCAGGACTGAAAGCACGAATACACCGACGTGGTTTCTAAAGCAGAGTCGGATGGTCAGGCTGCATCGTCCTTCACTTCACACTGAGATGTTACTTACCGCATCTATTCGCTGGGGAATTTCAAGTATTCCATGTCTGCCTGAAAGAAGTTTTAAACCTCAGATTTAAGACATTCGGGGTGGAAATAAGTTCTTTTTTAGGTATGGAGCTGTTTCAGAATAGACTGATTCACAGCGCTTAATGAATATCTGCCATTAATATACTGTAATATCTAAATAACTGTAAACTTTTTAGCTTCGTATTTCATTGTTAGATGAATAATTATACATTTTTACTCATACAAGTATTACAAAAATACTATTGGTAGAAAAATACTAAACAGTCAGTAGTCCTAGGTGTTACGAATTAAACTAACAAACGTTCCGTTTAGGCAAACCTTTCTTAATATCAATACTGCACTTATACACCTTGAACAGTTACTACATTAAATCTACTAACTACCCTTTTAATGTTTGATTCATGATCTCTTATTTGTTGCCACTTTTTCTGTATTTGAGCAAACAACTGCAACAATTGTGAGAAAAACGTTCTGTTAAAACACAATGAAGTCTGACGTGGTACAGACTTAACTGTAAAGCTTGTAGGTTTCTTTTTTTTTTGTAGCAAAAGAACTTTTATTAAAATAACATGTGGATTCATTCAGACATCACACAGTTTTTTTCTTTCCAAGCATGTAAGTTCAATGGATAAATGAACAAATCAGTCAGTTTTCCCTTTGTAGGAGCTCTAGGATAGAAATGTTTTGGTAATGAAAACATAAGTAGAAATTACAGAAAGTTTAAAGTTCATTCACATTATTTAACATGGAAAAACGGGATTTTACAATCAATGATTATAAACAGGAGAACGTTTTTGCTTCTGTCACCTTCGGCCTGAGAAACCCTAACCTCATGAACCAAAGGCTGTGATGTTGATTTAGTCTTTGTGTACTGAGTCCTAGTAACCCATAAGGGATGGTTTGGGTGGGTCCATGAAAAATTCAATGGGTCCCAAATTTCAAATATTTACAAAAAAATATTTCTTGTTCTTATATTCTTCTATTTATTACAATGGAATAAAAGGGACAAGGGAGTACATCATTGAGATTCTGTCAGTAGGCTGATCAGAGTCAGGGGGGAGTGCAGAGGTAGCAGAAGCAGAAAATACCCCTGAAATAGTCTGCTGACCAGTGATACTTTTCATCTTCTTCTTCAGTGGCATTTGTGCGCTCTACTTTTCCTGTTTACTTGAGAAAAATGGGATCTCGTCAGAAGCAGCATGTATGCGCAGTCGCTGTCTAGTGAGTATTTTCAGTGTAGTTTTCATCACTGCCACCAGAGCATGTTTTATTTATTTCATTAATGTACATCCCCTAAAAGTTAAATAATCTACCGGTACATGAATGAGCTCATTGTCGATTAATCAACTCTTGACTTAACTTACTATAAAGTCAGTGTGTTTAATTGCTAAAGTGAAATGAATGGTGACTGCATACTGGTTCTGGTTGCAGCTAAGTCAGCATGATGCGAGACGGTGTGTACAGAGGTCATGTCTGCGTGTCTTTTAGACGCATGGAGGGTTGACACAGTGCTTGTCTGGTCTGCTGACAAAGCTTCTTTTTTTTTTTTTTTGCTGGTTACTGACAACACGAGTTGTTGTTCACAATGAATCATTTTTCATGGGAAAATGAGGTGCATCCAAAGGATGTATCAATAGGGAGTTCAGATTTTGATGCATCACGGATGCGTACCGAGCAACATCACTGCAAAGACCCGCTAAACTCCATTTTTATGCTGTGAAACATGCAGTAGCACCAGCTCTGTAGCCTGGGAGTCTGGAGAACAAAAAGCCTGGAGGTACACTAAGTATAAAGCCTTAAGAATGCTCACCAGACAGAAAAAACATACATTTGCACAAACAAACAAAAGTACAGCCACAGGGAAGAGGAAGGAGTTTAACCCAGGCTCTCCTTCCAGAGGATAAAGGGATGCACCAAAAGCCTATAATTACACATACACTCTAAAAATCCAAAAATCTCCTTCCATCTATTGCAAAGCACTTTTGCCAAGCAGTTGGATCCGATTTCGTCAGAAAATATACACGAGCCACTTTTTGAACTGTTTCACCTCCCAGTTCTTTCTTAGTGCGTCTTCCGCTTGTTAAGAAATGGTAAACATCCTTTGTCTTTACGCTGCATCAGCTGGCTGGTACAGCAGCAGCAAATCGTCATGAGGTGGGCAAAGTGTGTGTGCACTGGCATTAGTGCGATTGTAGTGTGTGTGTGTGTGTGTGTTTCTGTGTGTGTAGACATATGTTTTTGAATAAAAACCTTTATCAGAGATTGACCCCGAGGCCACAGGATAGGGTGGGAACAATCATTTACTGTACACGTGTAAGTTCGCTGGGCATGCGTGGGTTGTGTGTGTCTTTCTGCTTTGCAGGATGTTAGGAAGTTGTTTTTTTTTTTAACCCCTTCTCTCCCAGCCCAAAATATGAGAGGCTGTTTGGGTCTGCTTGGGCTACTTCCAATGCCGAGCTGCAGAGTCTACAGTCCAGACCCTAACAGCTAATAACTACAGATTACACACAAATACAGCATTTTTTTCTGCTAAGCAGCACGAACACACAACACTTCCAGATGATGATCCAGATAGAGCTGATCGAATCCCCAGATTTTCAAATGAACCGTGACGAGATGGACAGATGCACCGAGGAAGGGAAACGCCCATCACAGGGAAACTGAACTCTGCAATGACTGATGAACTATGTGAGTTTCTCATTTTGATTATTGCTTTCATACTCCATACTTCTTCACTGCAGACCTTTTATGTACACATGAAAGCATTGAGTGTGTGTCCAAACACCCCCAAACAGGACTACCCTACAAGTATCACACTGGTTGTTATTCCTGCAGCATTCCTCAAACCCCTGCTTTGAGATTCAAGAGTAAGTGTGTGTGTAAATGCTTGTGTGTGGATGTGAGGACATGAGGGTAGCCTTTTCTCCCGTTTGTGTCAGTTCCAATCTGGAGGCGGCAGAGCCAGCCGTCACAGAGGCAAACTGTCGGCAGCCGCTCAGAGGGGACGAGGAAAAGGAGGAGGCGCCCCTCCATCAGCAGCTCCGCGAGTGAAATCCCTGTGTGTGTATACTCATGACGGATTTAGACCACACTGTGATGTCTTATTCATGCTGTATCAATTCATAATGACCAGACCTGTCCCCAGTGTGGAGACGCTCATGCACACACACACACACACACACACACACATACATCAACGTGCATGTCTATGATGGAGATGGTCATCACTACAGAACTTGTGTGCATGTATGTTTGCTTGTTTGAATATTTAGAGCAGCGGATCCGGCAGAAGTGTGTATGTAGAGCAGTGTGTACCAGACACTGGACAAAGACACACAGAGACCACTGATGTCCCAGCGCTTCAGTGTGAATATTTAACAAGCCTCAATCCATCTTTTCAATTATTCACAAGGAAGGATACAGAATCGTTAAGAAATATAAACACTGCCCCCCCTTACTTATGCTGCATCTTTGCCCCACCGTTTTGCACCTCTGACCATCTCTCCTCTCTGTTCTTCAACTTTATTCTCCTCTTCTGTCTGTTCTTTGGCCTCTTTCTTTCTTAGTCCCCTTTGTGCTGCGGTTGTGAATATTTCAGATGGCAGAGTGGTTTTTAAATTACCCCCTTTTGGCTTCCGCTCCGCTCACATGGTTTGGTCTGCATTTCTCTCTCACACACGGTTTGACTCGTAAAGAAAACAGTGACAAGTCATAAAAGCCACTTTTACCAGCTGACAAGGACACGGGCAGGAAGAAGGGCAGGGGCAGGGAGTGAAGTCCTGCCAGGTATTTTCTGGGTTGGCCGCTGGGTCATCCCCCTTCTGAAAGTCTAAACTCAAACCTTACATTTATTTGGTTCTAACAACGTTGGAACTTAACAGCATTAGTTCTTCCAAGACAAGAAAAATATACCACTTAATATTTATCAATCATTTTTTTAAACTGATGAGAAGTTTCATTCACATCTTAATGTAAATATATTGATTTGAAACAAAGATCCACAATACTAAAGTAAACTGCCTGTCCATTTAAACACATCTAATACTTATTCAGCTGTAGGCAAAGAAGCATGAAAGAAAAACAATCTTAAATGTCTTTACCGTGTCTTATCTATGTGAGCTCCAGAGGAAAGACCCACTAGTCTGACTGAGGGAAGTTATTCCAGGTGAAAGACAGAAAGTCATTCCATGATTTTACTTGTAAAAATGTTGCAGGGATCAAGCAGCTTGAACTCAAGAACATCAGTCGTGTGTGACTACTGCTGGTTAGGATTAAAAAAAAAAAAAAAAATCACCTCGTCTCGATGAAAAACTAATTTTTGCCAGCAGGGAAGAACATGACACTGATTTCTAAATATTTTCAGCTGTTATTTTAAAGAAATAACATTTTTCTGTTTATAATATTTTGACATTATTCAGCCAAACTTATATCTCTCTGATGTCAGTCTGCCTTTATATCATCTGTTGTTGTTGATCACATTTTTGATCCAGAAAATAGAAATTTTGGTAACACTGTTTTTTTAAGTAAATGAATCACACATCCCAGAGATGGACATGTAAAAGTGTGGGCAAAATTAATTAAAATATTATATTAATGTAGAGAAAAAATGCTGACGAATAAATAATAATTTTGTTTTAACTGAGACATTCAATGAAGCTTTTTTTTCCCTCTCTCTCTTTTTATCATGCTTGCTAGTTAAAGTCACTGAGGTCTGACTTGTTAGTGTTTAGTGTCAAACAAGCCACAGTCAAAAAAAAATCAGGATGTCTGCCACTGATGGCACAGAAACCTCCTGATAAAGACGGGTTGCCATGGCGACTGCTGTCAAACGGGGACCCAAACAGTCTTCGCAGGGAAAGCGAGAGAGAGGGAGAGAGAGTGTGAGAGGACCCAGCACACTGAGGCAGGTCATTCATCAGCAGAGACAAAGAGAGGGAAACAACAAGACCAGCTTCCAGCATTAACTGCCTGCCAGATGCACGCACACACACACACACACACACACACACACACACACACACACACACACACACACACACATATGCACGGACAAATACAACCCAGTGTTATACAAACACTTTAAGTCGGGAGTAGAAAGAATGAAAAAAGAAACCACATTCACATCGGCCTTTTATGCAGTCATACACAAAAAGTTGATGTCAAAAGAGTTAATTTGCTTTGCCGTCCTGGAACAACAGAGCGAGTTTACAAGCCAACCAATCTGACAGAGATGAGAAGGAGAAAAAGCTGCTTATTGAATGATAACAAAGTCAAAAAACAAGTTGGAATACGGCGACAGAGAAATGATTTATAGGTTTAATGATAGTGCACATTATTTATTCTAGACTTCCTTCCCCCAAACAGCTCTTTCTTCTCACACTGAGCTACTGTTCCCTAAGCATCAAGCGATCAACAAACACAAAACACAGCATCCCTCCAACACAAACACAGAGGAGGCAGCATTAACGGCATTAACACACAGCGACGCGGCTCTTTTATCTGCAGTCAAAGCCATATAAAGGGTGTAATCCCTTGTGCGTGCAAACCATCCACACATTAGGACACAGAGTTGTAATTATAACCATATTCTGTGTGAGTTTGTATCTAATTATTGTTATTTACGTTTCCCTTTTTGTGTGTGTGTGTGAACGTCTCGGTGAGCTTCAGCGTGTGTGTTTGGGGTTTGTGTACATCGGGACGCCCGTTGCTAAGTATTAACTTGAAACTGAAAAATGAAGCATCTCAGCGAGTGATGAGACACGCCCCCACTTCCAAATACTTTGCCAGGATTTCCTCAGCTCCCCTGTAGAGCAGGTACTACCACACCCTTCCCACTTCCCTGCTCCTCCTCCATACCTCCCGGGGCGATACACAAGGGAAATCCTCTCCCTGCTATCCCCCTTACCCCACGCTGGCCATTAATGAAAGCAACACCCCTTCAAACAAACTTGTGTTGTTGCTGGTATTTGTTTGTGGCAGCAAGAAGCAACATGGTAATCAGAAAACCACAAAATACCCCTCTACCTCCTCCTCCAACCTCCCATCCTGAGCTGCAACCAGATGCTATTCCCTGGGGCCAGCTATCAGGCTAACTGCTCTCCACTCCTCCCAATCTGCTCACCTATGCTTCTTCTCCCCTTCATCCTGCAGTCCTTCCTTCCTCCTGCTCTCCCACTGCGAAAAGACACTAATTACAACCATGGATGAGTAGATTACAGATCTGAAGTGCAGTGGAAGTGGGATGAGGAGATGTCAAGGGGTGGTAGGTGAGGGGCAACAGGTCGTTAACAGTGATGAATGCAACTCTATTTTCACTGTTATTGTTCGCAGCGCCTCTCGCCTCCGCAGTAGCTTTCCCATACCTTCTTGTTGGTGCCATCCATCACAGGCAGCTTTAACTAACCCTAACTATCGCTAATCATCTCCAATCAATTCTAATTATCTTTCCTCTGCCCCTCATACATCACTCTCTGTGTCTCTCAGGCATGCAGAGATGCAGTGGAGCAGAAGTGTATATGGAGAGCTTATGCTTTCAAACAGAAAGCAGAAAGCTAAACTTTAAACACGTGCTTGTTTAATCTGCTGTGTGCGCATGCACGGGAAGGCTCACTGCATCTGCAACTTAAAAAGTTTTGAGCTTTAGAAGAACTAGATGAAAAAAAGTCATTATTTCTGCATATGAAAATGTGCTTTTCCTTTTTTTCCTTTTCATCTCGGTAGGTTTTAGGAGGGCCCTCTTTCCAAAATTAGTGCCACAGCAAGAGCAATTGCATTAATTCTCCATCTTCCCTTTGTAGTGAAAACTCATTACCCCATGAGCTTAATGACTGCATGGGAAGTGTTTAAAAACTTCCCACAAAACAACACTCAGCTGCTCATTTAACAGACAGTCTTTTATTAACCCAGTAGCTTTTCCTCTAAAGTTTAATGAGAACAACGATCTCATGTGCTATCCTCTTGCTCCTCCGTCTTCTTGCCCTTCTTTCTGTTTGTCCCCTCAGCAGGATGTCGGCGACAAATAGCCACTTTGTTAGACAAGTTTTCCCTGGAGCCCTTGCTTCAAACTGAGCGCAACAAAATAAAGAAGAGAGAAGAAGAGACGGCAATGGTGCAAAAGTAAAGAAGAGGAGAAGAGGAGCAAGTAATCCTGCCTGCAAGAGAAGAGAAACCATCTGGGTTAGGGCTCCACCTCAGGGCAGCGGGCTTTCACATTAACCAACATTTTTTGGGATCATAAAGGTGGACCTTAATAAGCCCCGTTGAGCTTTTTGAGCAAGTGCAAAGACAACCCCCCTACACACACACACACACACACACACACACACGTGCACAAACTCACACTGACTCTATTTGAGTGTCTTTCTTCCTTTCTAAGTCACCCTCAGACACATGTGCAAATACACACATAAAATAGCATCAAAACTCTTCCTCTGGGAGATGAGGACCTTTTAAGTCCATTAACAGCTTCTGGCGAGTGCACAGCAAGGCTGGAACCGAACAGCTTCAGACTTCAACCAGAAGCCGAAGTGCGGTCCAGACACACCGGACTTAAAACACACCTTAGGAAAAAAAAAAAACCTTTGTCTTCAAGTGCTGCTTCGAATCCCACATTGCCAGTATTAATCTTTAACAAGCACTGGAAGTCTATAGCAGAGTATCGTCTGTCAATCATCCACATGCACCATAAAAACTGAGTTATTATCAATTTCATGGTCCTTGATTGTACATTTGCTGAAAATATTAAACTACTGGCATTTTTACACCTGAAAAGCTCCAAGCTCCATTCCAGATCTCTTTTATCCAGGCCAGGACGAACAAACGAGTGTAAACTCAGACACATAGCAATGTTAAACAGTGTCTCATTCTCCAGATTATTGCAGGAAAGCCAGCTCTTGGTTTAGAATAATGACCATGAAGTTAGCTTGGAAGAACAGCAGAGCTGCGTTCGCACAATCCTCTGGCTGTTGGCAGGACCTGCTGCTCCAGATGGACTAATCACACTTGCTCAAGGCCGTCCACCGGTCTGGAAGGCCTCGGCCTGCTCTACATCTGAATTCCAGCTCGACAGACAATTTAGTCCTGCCCAGTGTTAGCGAACCTGGAGAAGGTCATCCTTGCCCTTGAGGAAGAGACTTTGCCCTCCAGCTGTGGAGGCCAGTTTTGGCATAAATATAGGTGACATGGGGGGATAGTTACCAGGAAGTGACAGATAGATTCAAGATGGTGTTAAACATCAAACAAAGGATAAACATATGGAGAGCTGGAGCTGGGGTCATTGGTTAGCCGTACCACTATGAGGATAGACAGGAGGGAAATGATTTTTCCATCTCCCACTGTTTCATTATTCCCAGATGCTCCAGGTAATCTGAACTGAAATGGGAGCTGGAATGATCAGCTGGTAACAAGGACAATGATTATCCCAAAGAAAGAAAAAAAAAAAAGAAGGAATATAACTGTTAAGCCGTGCAGCAGATGGGAGTAAAGGTTTAGCCTTTCTTTGGGACATCTAACTGCACAGGCTGAATAAGTAGAATGATGTGTGAGTGTGTGACAGTGCAGGACTGGTCTTAGAATGAATTGAAAAGTGTGATGACACATTCATTCATATGATGGAGGAGGAGTCCACTGGCAGAGGGATCTTGGAGGATTTGAACTAGAATGACCTGATTCTGTCACGAGGGTTGTGGAGGTGAGGACCCAGATGGAGGAATCGGAGCCAGGGATGCAGAATATCAAGAAGTTTTAATGGACTGAAACGGAGGGAAGCGGAGGAAAACACAAACAGATTCGGTGCCGCAGACGTCCTTTGACCCAGTCTTAAGTTTGAAGTCCTTTACAGAAGCGTGTCTATTGAGTCGCATCAACTACTCGCCACTCGTGGATTCTCTCATATGCAGAGTGACATTGAGGTGACTTGGCAGGAAGACCCAACAACGTGCAAACAACAGCTCATTCCTTTATAATAAGATCTGACACACTAATAACTCTCACAAAGCCTCGTTGTTCCTTTAACAAACTTAAATTCCATCCAAATCTTTCTTTATTTGTGTTTAAATCAAATCAAACCAAAACCAACGCTGATCAGATTCACATCTTTGAATAACATTTGGCTGTTTGAGCAATCATGAAAAAGGACAAAGAGAGATGTTGTACTGTTTGCACTGATTTGAAAAATAAAAAAACAAAACAAAAACAGCATAGATTGTACTTACAGTCGAGACAGTGCAGGGTTCTTCTGAAACAGCAACTCAGGAAGCTGCTGCAGTTGATTACGGTTCAGCCGCCTGCGGCAGGAAAGACGTACGATCAGCCGGTGAGTTTGCATGCGTGTCCTTGAGTGAGTATGGCTGCGAACAATTTCTTTTCTAGCTGCAATGGAATCAGCTTAGCCACAGGCTATTGTGTTTCAATGTGCTCTGAATGTCACATAAATATCCAACTGAAAGTTCAGGGGAATTGAACTGCTGGTCAGAGACATTGCCGTAAATTGTCCCAGTACAGTTAAATTACAATGCTGCGCCTCGCAGGACGCAGTGTTCCGCTGACTTCCCCAGAACAACAGAAAAACTACATTTCCATTTAAATAAGAGAATCACATTTACCAGTTATGTGAACATAAACTCATTTCGATCTGGGAGAGGCTATCAATACAAGATTCCTCAAAACAGAGTTAGGATGTGGATGAGCAAGATAAAGCCCCTGCAAGTCCATGTCAAACTACTAACATCCGAGACTCGCGGGCTTTATGCAAATACAATTGAGTCAATGAGGAACAGACTGTTGCTAATCTGTTGGAAACCACAACTCTCTCCTCTCTGAAAGGCCCATTGGAGGCACAAAGGAGTGAATGCAACGGCACAGAAAGGCTGCAAATGTGAAAGGCAGGCCAGTATCATGTCTTTAGATACATTCATACAGATGTTGGGACTTATGCCCCTGACTGTATACTCTGAGAAGAGTGCCTGGCCAACTTGAGAAGGAGATTTAGAGCATAACAGACATTAATGTTCTGCTGCTGCAGTTTATGGTAATGAGCCGCTTGATCTCCTCACTGGTGTGGCACATGAAATTATCCAGTGAATATCTGGATCGGCTGAATATCGAGGAGAAAAGTAGAGGTGTGCATTGCCACAAGATTAGTAACATAGCTGGTAAATGTGGGTTTCAGATCAGAGAAAAGACTTTTTATACGTTAACCACCGTGTCTCCCTAAGAGGGAGTGTGTGTGTGTCCATAAAGTCATCTGCTGTGCAGGTTTCCATGTGGGTAGCGCAATTGATTTACTAATGAGCAAGTTGAGGTGTGGTTGATTGTGTTTGTCTGTGTGTTTTCCCAGCCACTTTACAAGCTGTTGAGAAATCCTGGTGGTGTCCAGATGAGCCAAGGCCTGCGGTGGGGGAGGCCTTTTAAGCCCACATATTCCACAGAGGGCATTCCTGTCAGGCAAAGCTAATAAAAAAAATACTTCCAGCCATCACTGTACCCTCTCAGCACCATCAAACCACAAAAGACTGACAGGGAAGTGCCTGACTTTTTATACAACTGGTCCCTAATGTTAATGTCATTACCTTCAACCAAATGCATGTACTGAAAGCAGATCAACAGATGTGTGGGGTTCTCCTTTCAAGTTCAAGTTTTTGTAAAAGAAATAATGTATCCAGTCTGTGTACGAAAACCTCCAGATGATACTCACAGTCGCTCCAGTTCCTTCATGTCATCAAACGCTCCACGCTCGATCACTGTAATCTGATTCTCCATCAGCTGCCTGCAGAAAAGGGCACAGAGAGAAACTGATGACTTTGATGACTGTACAAGCTTTAATGAGGTATAGGAGGCTTTAGGTGTTTGGGTGATGAGACTTCTCACAGCATCTTTGACTTCAGTATATTTAGCATTTCTCACTTTCTTTAACACACACACACACACACACACAGGGCAGCGGCGGGGACTGGGGGCACACTGTGGAATCCTGGCAAAGGATGCTGGGATAGCAGCCAGGAAAGTTTCCAAGGTGGCTCAGCGAGTGTAAGTGTGAGCTCTAGTGTGGTCCGAAGGGTGTAACAACTGAGATGAGATGAAAAGTAAGCAGGGGATCAGAACGTGCGGCTTGAGTTCCAGCATCTCAACAATTGATGCAATCAAAGAAAAGCAGAAGACGTCCTTGTTGGACGGCAGCACTGGAGTTTCAGGCGCTACATCGGTGCTGTTAACCATACATAAACAAACATAAAATGCATCTGCACAAGCAGAAACACATCTTTTCCTCAACTACACGGCCAAAGCTAACAGCCAAAAAGAGGCTTGGATAGTTTTGGAAGTGTTACAATAACACAAAGTCAGGAAGGAGAGAAAAGTGTCCAGCAGCATTAGAAGCAACAAGAGCTTTCCTTCATTAGGTGCACAACTGTTCTGTGTTGAAGCTAAGCTCTCATGTCTCCTGTGAACCTGTGGCGAGCTGCAACTCAGCAGTCTGGGCTTCCTCCCCATCGAATATAAATGCTAATCACTGTTCACACTCCATAAACATGGAGAGAAAAGTGCAATTCACTTCAGATCTTTTTCCTCATGAATTTAGATGGAAATAAAAAAAAAATAAAAAAAAAAGTGTGATGAGTACTTCTGAATAGAGAAAACTTTTTTTTTTGCAGACACCCCGAGGCCATGTAGCCTTCAATTTCTCTCTGGTGCCTTTCTATCTACTTTTTCTCTCTGCTTTATTGTCCTAACTTTCCTCACTGACATGCAAAGAAACAACACAGAGTTTCTGCTCTTTTAGAATGGTTAAACATCCAGTGTCAAATAAATGGAGGTAAATCAGCTGTGTTGATTTTAGGCTGACAGAACAGACGACAGCTGACTGTAAAGATAAACCTCCGTTCCTTGTTTTTTTTTTTTTTTTTTTTTTTTTTTACCTACCAAGGGTTGCCCAGAGGTCAGCAGGATCAGAGGTCAACCTGCTGTTGCTTTTAATGCTTTTGCCCCACAGAAGCAGCTCAAACAGCAGCAAACCTACAACATGTCATTCCTGTATTATATACATGGTTGGCTAATTTTCAAGTAGTGAGTTGTGTGTGTGTGTGTGTGTGTGTGTGTGTGTGTGTGTGTGTGTGTGTGTGTGTGTGTAAGAGAGAGAGAGTGAAGTGCAGGCGGTGCAGGAGAATCAGAGCCTTTGCAGCAAGGGAAGTTCTGTTTTTAGTCCTCCTACAAGAAGTTGTTTCCTTTCTACTTGCTCGTGACAAGCTGGCGACATGCAGGCATTTAACCTCCAGATGGGGCGTAGAAGGTGGAGCAGAAAGGGAGGCAGATGACGAGAGGGGACGCAGACCGTTGGGATCGCGGCTGCGAAAAGAAGGGAAGGACAGGGGGATGGGCAAGTAACGATGAGGCTTGAAAACAGTCAGGCTTTGCTGGGTTGTAGGAATTATGCTCGGCTCGTGTTACATTTAAAACATATTCAGGTCTACACGGCTTCCCCTCAGGCAGTGTTTTTAATACCTATCGCTCCACTCACAAGTGTGTACACACGCTTGTATGCGTACAGACACTTTTACAGCTACTTTATTACCTGAAATCACAAGTGCTGTTTAATTTAACCACGAAAGGAGTCAATGGCTTCACCTGAATGTGTTAACCGTGCTGAGAGTCTATGGAAGCGGCGCTCGTGTGCAGCTAGCATGTGGAGGTGTGGGAACAGAGGAAAAGTAAGTGTGTGTGTGTCTAAGGGACAATCAGTGCAACCACAACAAGCAGAATACGCTGAGAGATAAGTCCATTACTTTGATAGCTGCAGGCACTCGGTAGCTTAATGTACTTCTGAGTGGGGCTCTTGACGAATGCGTTGCCATTTCACTGGGTTTGTGCTAATTTGAGCAGCAACTCAGTAGATGGCGGATTGCGAGGTCACACACAGCTCAGGTATGCATGAAGAGATAAACTCAAAACACTGACATTTTCTACGCATACAAACGGTCTCGTCACCACGCATGAACACAATGGCAAGTACTTACAGAACTCTGAGGTACTTGAGTCCAGCAAAGTCACTCTTGGTGATGCGTGTGAGGTTATTTCCATTCAGCTCCCTGCAAAAAGAGACACGCAAACATGAATTCATAATTCATCATTGTTCTCCCACTGGAACTGTTCAGCCATGGTGACTAAGGAAGCAGAAAGTGGCATGGAGGCTTCTTTAACTACTGATACCTGAGTCACAATCTCACACACACAGTCACACACTTCAGACACAATTGATACACACACTGTCAGTAGAACTACTCAGACAAAAGCCCAATGCAGGTATAATATATGCAGAAAATGTCTGTAAACGGCAACGTTTTTTTTTTTTCTTCTATGAAATGCAAATTGCTGTGATGTCAAAAATAAAACGCCCTGCTGGGCAGAATCAGGAGGATTACGCTAAAGCGAAGTTCATGCTCCGTTCCAACTGGGAGTTACGAAGTCCTATTAAAATGGAAGCCACATTTTAGCTGCTCGATTGTATTTCTGTTTCAACTCTCTCCCACCAAACCCACTCAACACCTTCCCTCTCCACCCCCTACCCCCTCTGTGTCTGCCATGTCCTTCTACGATTGCTGGGGATTAGCAGGAGCCAGCAGAGGGGATTTGGGTAGGGCCACAAGGCCAGAAAGCTAAGTGCTGTGGATATAATGGGAGCAGCCTCCCTGCTGAGAGCTGGCCGTAGCTGCAAAAAGGAAAGACATAATAACTGATAAACAAGGGTTTTGACAGAAAACAAAAAAGCCTTTTAAAAGTGTTGCTCATTTAAATCTAAAAGGTGCAAGATGAACTTGTGAGACGGGCTGGTCTCAACCTCAGTAGCAGATCGTATTCTTACATAAGAAGGGAAAACAAAGCGTAAAAACTACTCAAACCAGCTAGAGCACATTGAAAATGAGCTCCTCTCACTTTTGCACATTTTCTAAGTATAATGTATCCACCCTGTCCTGAACCCCAAACCTTCGTTCCAAAGCAAAACCCAAAAAAAAAAAAAAAAAAAAAAAAAAAAAAAAGGTTTTCAAATTCATACTGAAAGCACAGGTCTCTCTCCCTCAGTCGCTCTCTTGTCTAATGACCACTCCAGGGACTGTAACGCTATGCAGTATGTAAGAGAGCGGTCATTACAGACAGATGGTGCACGTGTGTGCGTGCATGCATGCGTGTGTGTGCGTGTGTGTGTGTGTGTGTGTGTGTGTGTATACACAGGTGCATCGACAGGCAGAGCGTCGCAGCTACGGGAAAATAAATAATGGACTGGGCTTCATTAGCCTGGACTCTGATACACACATGTGGTGCTCATTACAGGTGCTTACGCACAGACACACATACACTTCTGGATTTCCAATGTCTTATCTTCAGGGTGGTCACTGCGGATGAGACTCAGAGGACATTAAAAAAGGGGGGAAGATAGAAGATGATGGGAGGGGGGGGCATGTATGTGGACATATGAGTCACACATAAACAAGAGAAACATCCCTCTCCTGCAGCTTTTGCAAATACTGCAGAGCTGAGTTGTTGAAGCATCAAGACTTCATCCTTTGTTTTGCATCAGGTGACTCCAGATAATGAGCTGTCCTGGGAGGTTTAGGTATGCACCAGTTCAGCAAGACATTTGGGAAATGCTTAAATGCCTCTTCCAGCCTTTGATAGTTCACCTAATCAGAGTAGGTTCATGGATTAAACAGCTTTATGCACACAAAGTTTTCGCATGTCATTTTGCAGCGTACAGTTTGGAAAATTTCGCCAAGTCTTCCTGAGTGCCAAACTTCTCAGTCTGTGCAGGTGTTCTGTTGTTCTGGGACAAATCTGGACACTGAAAAAACTTTCGTGTGTGAAAGCATGTGTGAGCTTAATCTCAGTGGGACACGAATGCTCAGTTAGCTCGGATGCTTCAAACTGCATTTACTAAATTAGCTGAATCTGTTTGACTCAGAAAGTTTAAGGAATACAGACCCTAGACATGCAAACAGTCTAGACCCATCGATGCTTGTCTCATTGTTAATTCCACATCTAAACAATGCAAAATATGTCAAACTCATTTACAATTTATCAAAGGAGAAATCTGCTGTTTATTAGCAACAGTATCAGTCACCAATCCCCCCCCCCCCCCCCCCCCCCCCCCTTAAATCAAAAGGAGCAAAGCAATGACTTTTGGCAGAGAAGTAAAGGCGAGTTAACTCATTTCATGGGCAGATGTTTTGCAATACTGACTCTGTGCAGGTTTTTACATTAAAGCTCAGCAGAATTACTTTAAAAGCTGAAAATGATTAGGTATCGTTCTGAGTTCCTACAGCAAAGGATTTCCACCTCTAACTGCTTCAGTCAAATCCATTCCATCCTCTGGAAACCTCGGGAAGAATTCCCACTGCTGACACACTTCCTGGGGAGAAAGTGGATTTATGACATCACTATCTAATCCCTCTTCATCTTCCATCCCAAGCTGATTGATGCTTGAAAGTATTTCCTGGTGCACCTTCCCTCGGGTGGACACGCGGCAGCTATGCTTCACCGCTCCACATCTCTATAATTCAAAGAGCCTCGGAGCACTGCTACAATGCTCAAAAACTCATTACGTTTATTTCTGCCAGCTGCCGGGGTCCCTCTGCTGTGCCTGTTTCAGACCTGTTTCAAATTGAGCAACGCTACATAAAATGAAGGACTGGACTAAAGGGAGGATAAGCGAGTGGCTCACTAAGGGCAGAATACAGATTAAACTCAAGCAGACACAAATGTTCACATGGGCTCTGACAATATAAACACGTTATTGCGAAACAAACTCAAGCACAGCAGCCAGCGGCTATATACACATAAACAATGCTTATTGTAAACATAATTGTTTTTTGCCCTGAAAGCAGAAAAAAGACAAAAACATCTCAGCAAGATGTGTAACTTTGGCTGCTCTAAAGATGCTTTTAAACAACATTGATTAATATAGAAAGACAAAATAACTATTTGCTTCCATACACAGATGTAGCTCATGTCTCACCACGTGATCTGGACATTCAGCGTTTTGATGTGTCCATTATATCTGCATTTAAGGTCTCACTGCATGATAACACACTCTTCAGATCATGTTGAATTGCCTGTAAGTTCTCAAAAAGAGGAGGTTAAAGCTTGTGGTCCTCCATATTGGAGAGCCAAAATCAAAAGCCAGAGTCTTTTTACTTTTCTGCTTCACTCTCACACGTAATGCCACACTTTTGTACTTTGCTCTCACTTGAGAAGGGTTAACATTAAACGTAGATTAAAAACATGATTAGAAAAATATACACGATTCGGGGGTTTTATGCATTCGGTTATTGATGGATTGTGGTTCCTTTCATGTCACGTGGACGTTGCCCTTCACAAAACAACTGGCTATGATTATTTCCAACCATGGATTAGGACACCATGTTTGATGTCGTGATGTATGTCTCTATTACTCATCTTCTGGTGAGAACACGCTGCTATTCAAGCCAGACCAAACTAAAATATTAAAATATTTCTTCACACAGGGGCAACTTTTAAAATTGAAAAACTTTCTTATGATAACAAGTCAAGGTGTATTCAGAGTGAACAAGCACAACAAATTTTTATAATAAGGAATATTTTGTGATGGAGTTAGATTAAAATAGCACTTTCAGGTGTTTTTTTTTTTTTTTTTTGTTTCTTTGCAAAGCAGTCATCTGCATTGCTGCAGGGATCGCCACAGGACCATTTGTACTGAACAGCTTTAGCCTGGCAGGGAAGACTGAAGACAGCTGATTGAGGATTGGTGGCATGTTGCGATCCAACATCCACTCTGTGGAAACAATCTGATGGCCACAACCCTGACACACCACAATGTAAAAAAAACTGGAACGGTCATCAGACTGATAATGCCATCAATTATCCACACTGATGAATGAACAGGTTGAAAAATCTGTAAACAAGCGAAACAATCCTCCTTCTGCAGATTGAACAGCATATGGAGGTGACAGCCGTGAAATGCAAGGATGGAGAGAAAGGAGTGGAAAGAGAGTCAGCGAACGACAGGAGGAAGACAAAGACACCCTGACACGGCTGTTAGCTGTCTGAAAGTGTCAGTGTGAAGCAGTGTGTAGCAGTGTGTAGCGAGTGGCCAGGGAGCAGTGAAGAGCTGACAAAGTGTCCAGGAAATGTCAATTGATAGATGAAGCCTGAAGGGCAAGGTGGACAAAGTGCTTCTTGATTTGGCATTACAGACACCTTACAGTCAGCTTTATTTGGCTTCATGACGGGTCGACATCAAACGTGAGAAAGAAAGACAGTCAGTAAGTAAGAAAGAACCACCCTGAACAAAATACCTCTCTTAAACCCAACTGGAACCCTTCTATCCACACTTAGAGATCAGATTTCTGCTCAGCTTGAACAAAACATTCTCTCTACTGAAATGTGGCTTTTAGACAAGCAGCTAATGTCCTCAACTGTACATTTTTACTGTGTGTGTGTGTCAGCAATCATGGAACTGCTTGTGTGTGCAGCACATAAAGACTGTCTGAGTGTGTTTCCCCTGCTCCTGGACTCCTCAAGGGCTATTTACAGTTTTCATTCTGCTCAGTCAGGCCTCAGGGGCAAGATTACTGATAGGAAAGTTAAACATCAAGTAGAGTTCACACAGGCATTGCCACAGTCACACACACACACACACACAGCTCCTTCTCACAGCCTTGACCAGTGTGGGGTCCATATACAAGTTCATCTCCTTGTATAAACAACAGCTTGTAAAAGTGCACATGTTTCTTAAAAGTACAAAAGTTATTCTATTTAAATGTAGCTCATTTACAGGCAAAAAAAAAGAAACTTTGCAGATACACAGAAAGATAGAAAAGATTTTGGGGGTGGGAGCAAAAAAAAAAAAAAAAAACCCATAGAAGCTGTGATCAAACATGGATTTCTTGTGATGCTCTGGTAGGTTAAAAATGAATCAATTAAACATCTGTTCCAATGTGTGCTATTGCCACATGATGGAAAAAGAACACACACACACACACACACACACACACACACACACAGGGTTGTAGCAGAAGTGGGGACTGAAGGGGTCTTTCATGGTTTCTACCGTATCTGTAGTTTGTTCAGCAGCAGACTCTGAGGTTCTGTTGTGGTTTGATTCTGTATGGAGGCATTTCGGCTGCGTTGATGTTCACTTTAAAGCTCATCATGAGCTTTAATGTGACGGAACATCTGCGCTCCGTCACATTTTGTTATATTTTAAGTGTTGCAAACAGGACTAAAAAGATCTTTGCTAAGCAGATGTGCACTGACAGCTGGATGCTGCACTTGAACTTGAATCTGTCTGCCTGCCCCTATAAAGACTAAAACCTCCCGCTCCGATCCAGCAGATACATATTGGCTCATCTGCTACTAGATAAAACACCTACTATAGAAAAAAAAATGGCATTTCTAGGCCATTAATCCTGAGGAGATTAAGTTATTGATTAATTGAAATAAAAAGGAATAATTTTGTTAAAGATTTTACTATTTATAACCTAGTTAAGATGTTGTGAGTTTTTTTTCCTATTCTCATTCAAAAGATAAAGATAATAACATTTCTGACTTTTAATTGTTCTGTTATTCTCAAGATCTTAAAATGAACTAATGTTGCTAAATGCATTAACTCCAGTATGACATTAGACATATCTCAAGTGGATCATGGAAGGGTATCGAAAATTTGCTCTTGAACTGGTCTCAAAGAGAAGCGCATTGACTACTGGGAAATGTGGATTACAGCAGTGTTATGGTATAGCTGAGTGTCCACTGATGTGCATTTTAACACACACCCACACACACACGCACTTCACCAAACCACCTTTGCACTCCTGCTTCTTGCTGTAGAGCCTGAAGGGCTAAAAGCAAAGCTGCTCTTCTGAGAGATGAAAGGCGATCTAGGTGGATTCTCCAAATTCAATTTTCATAGTCTGCTGAAATACAGGCCCTCTTAGACAGCCGTGCAAAACAATCACGCACGTGCATGCACATGTTCACATGCACACATCCCATTTATGCACGTCAGGCCTGTCCATAAAAAAATATGTGTACGCAGTGGTTTTGAAAGGTGTTTTTTGACAACACGCACACACCCTTGCTGAAAGGGTCTTTTCTTAGCTCTCATGGGAGCAATTAAACACATCCCCAGGGACGCTGTACTCATCTGGAGAACAGGCCAGTGGGTCTGTGGTGCACATAGACACAGAGCAGCTGGCTTTGATGCTTAGCGGTCACCCATCATTCTGCTTAAACAAGCAACACTCAGCCTGTACATGTCCGTTAAGTGTAAAAAGGTGACCAGAGTGTAAAAAGGTTACTAAGTGCTCAGGCTAAATGAAAGCTGGATACCGTAGCATGAGCTATGACCTGCATATGCTACCTGCGTGTTGCCCCCACACTTTGACTGGCAGAAGAAAAGACAAACATCACATAATGATAAATTCAAATTTAACGACATCCTACTCAAGATTCAAGAGCGAAGCCCACAGCTGTGTTGCACAGGCCGTAAATTGATCTGACTGAGTCCCAGGCCTGCAATTTCACAATGCTCCAGTGTGCATAAACATTCTCTGAATGATCTTCATTCCAAGCAGTATTACTCCTTGCAGGATTATCAGCCATGAGGATAGATATATTAGACTGTAAAAAATGGCTTGAAGGAAATTCAATCTGCCTCCGGGCTAGACCTCTCTTGCCCTTTGTAATAAATAACACAATCCTATTTATTCATTTATTAGCTTTGTGGGTTGAGTTAAACCACTTGCTCTTCTGCGTGGTAATCCTTTCACCGGTGATTACCGCCTCCGTTTCTGTGCTGTTCTTGACTTTTTAGGCACTGACCTCATTTCTTTGTGTTTTCCCATCCTTTCCCCTTCCTCTTCAGCCACATGGAGCTGGCAGGTAGTGGGCAGGCTGCGCTCAGCCATGTCAGGGTAAATTAGGGATCAGGTGGCTGGTGAACTGTCAGTTGTACCATCTATAGGCCTCTGCCAAAAACACTGCAGGCATGCCCTGGCACAAGCACAAACCCCCTCCTGCCGCCAACCTTGAAATCCATAGTTATCAAAGCAACCGAAGCCCTCATCATCAACCAACACTAAACCTCCTGTGTGTTGATCTAACATTACTTATTCACCGCATGAAGGCACGTCGACATACCGAGGCACATGATCAAGTTATGAATAAACAAAAGAGAATACATGCATATGGTGAGCAGCCTCCACCTCCTCTATCCTGGAGGAGCTCCAGCATGCCTCCAGATCTCAGCACCGCTACAAGGTATTTTCTGGCACATAATAACAGGACTTTTGCAATTTACACGAAGGCACACACAGCTCCTCCTCCTTTACAAATCAGCTCATTCACAGATAAGACACACATTTAATGTAAATAGAACAGCTGTTATAAAGATAAGTAGAGAGAAGTGTTGCAGTTTGGTTTGATACCTGTCCAACAAATGGTTGTAAATCGCTTTAATCAGCATTACAGTTTTCTTTTTTTTTTTTTTTTCTCAAAGGGGTGTGATTTCAATATGATTAAAAATTAAAATGTGATTATCGAGTGTATGAATAAAAAGGCACATAGACAATAGAGAAGAGGGAGAAGAGAAGACACAGGATGGATGCGATGAGGACACAGAGGGGGAGGAAGCAGCCAGAGGCCCATACGCAGCGGGGTGTGATTTTAACACATGGAGCTCACAGTCTCATTACAGGCTTCGGTTTGGGGAGTGCAGGGGTCAGACCTGATCCAAACCCACACTGACAAGTGCAAATGGGATTCTGCTGTCTACCTCAACAGCTTCCATACACACAACCTGCCCCCCAAAACACATACACACACGTTCCCCAAAAAACCAACCCCCTCCTTTTTACGAACACACACACTAAAGCATCGCTTTGTTTACATAAGTATGAACACACACATCCATTCACTCACATATCCATGAACATTGAGAAAAGCAGCCTGGTAAAGTGAGGCGTAGTCCGTTGTATGCTAAGCTTTCTGTCTTTTCACTACACTGGTATTGTGTTGTGATCCATCCACTAAACGCTTGGCAGCATCACACACACTTTGAACTGCTCTAATTGATACACATCTGCATAAAAGGAAAAGAAAATCAGAACACAAACAAACCCTTGTAACTTTATACAGTAAAGACAAGAACCACTAACCTCTGGAACAATTCCAAGAAGTCATTATTCATTTTTGACCCCAGTGGTGTTTGCATAAATTCACCCCACACAATCAGACATTTTCCAAACACACACATAAATCTAGCTATGCACATGGGAGCATCATGTGGGGCCGGTCGGGCTGTGTTGATTTGTACAATCACCTTGATGAACCACCCTATACAACCGCTCACAGAGGAGAACAGCTTCTATTGTTAAACAGAATGTCTCAGCAGAGACCGGCTATATTCTAAGACCTACACAGACACACACACACACACATGAGTTGCAAAAAAAAAAAAAAAAAGACCCATGACCCAGGAATAAATTACACATGACTGTTAAACAAAACATGTTTAAAATGCGGAGCACCAAATGTGCTTCATGAGAGCCAGAGATACTCAAATGATTTTCAGCTCTTTGTGCCCCACAAATGCACAGACAACTTTTAACACAAGAAAAGCTCTTGAGTGGAGGAGCGAGGGATATTTCCAGTGTGAATGGCCATTCATGTAAAAGGAAACCACAAAATGAAAACGTTTCCTCTCAGGTTCACTATTAAACCGGCATGTGCATCGATGCAACCTGGAAGCATGCAGGCTGCCAGGCAAGACAAAAAAAAAAAGAAAAAAAAAGGTGTTCTTAGAAATTAAATATGAAAAGCATAAAATATGCAGCCAGCTTCCACTATGCCAACGCTCCCTCTGACACAGGCTTTCGCTGCTCCGTTCCCACTGCATGTTTTATTCATGACTGATATTCTAAAAGCTGAAATAGAACAATCTATTTCCCCTTGCACTCCTCACTTCTGATTTACTGATGAATTTTTCAGAGGAATGTCAGAAAAGACAGAAACTCCACTCTGCAGGCCAGCGTGTGGCTTCACCTCTCCCTCCATCACCCATCTGCCCACCTGTTTTTTGTTTTTTTTTTTGTTTTTTTTTTAGAAGACAGCAATGTGATCCTTGTGCAAGATTCATTTAAGCAGCAGATTTGCTTAATTTTGCACATGATTTAACAATTTTCTGGAGTGAGAGCTCAGAGGCATGGCAAGGGGAGAGAGGAAAGTCACTGGCCTTATCTCTTATACAGAGATAAGTAGAAAAGATTTGTGATATGAGTGATGGAGTCAGATCCCCAAATATCACTGAATTTCAACTAACCACAAGCAGATGGTTAGTTCTGTTTTAAACTGAGTAAAACTTTACTTTTTAAAGTTATTTCTCTAAAGTGAAGCAAAAATGAGACACAGTCCATTTTGTCTCAAAGTTTAGAAAGAAGATCACATAAACCTGCAAGAAACAAGTGTAAACTAAATTATGTACACATGTGAAAGGCACACATCTGCTCCTGCTCTTTCGAGTCCCTCATGTCTATTTATACCTGACTGGAATGCCAGTGAGTGACTGACACACAGACACAGGCGCGCGCGCGCGCACACACACACACACACACACACACACACACACACACACACACACACACACACACACACACACACACAACAAACACACACACACAGCTTTACAGGCAGGGCTATTGTTCTGTTTCGGTCTCAGCAAAGTCATGTGCACTATCACAGTCCAGTTTAGAAAACCAGTAGGGAAACGGTGGGGAGAGAAGATGAAACATGAGAGTTTCTCCGTTACAGACACACACATAAGGAAGTAAACAGAGTTGGTACTCACAGTCTTTCAGTGTTGCGGGGGATATTCCTTGGCATGGTTTTGAGAGCCAGTCCGTGGCAGTCTACTGTGGTGCCGCTGCAGGTACACAGGGCTGGGCAGGCGCTGGTGTTCCCAGTGATCAGAGCGGAGAGCATCAGTACCCACATCCACAGCATGGCCAGGCTGCTCATGCTTCCCTCAAAACATTTCCTTGTAATGGGCATGTTCACCACCACAGCAGCTTGCTCTTCTTCCTCTTACTTTTCTGTCCACCTCTTCCTCTGTGTCTGCTTTCAGAAGTTCTGCTACACCTTATAGCTCTGCTACAATCATTTAATTGTGTGGTGAATATCAATAGAAAGAAGAAGAAGAAGAAAGAATTTCTTCTCAGCTGTGAAACAGTAAAAATCCTTTTTGTTCTTCTGGAATTCTTTGGATGCAGGTTTGATATCCACCACAGTTTGCTGATGTGCAAAAGAAAAGAAAAAACAACCTCTTTTCTTTCTCTTGTGTTCTCCTTACAAACTCCTCTTCTTGCTTGTCTTTGTGGAGTTGGTGCGCTCTGGTCTGCACACGTCTGTCCTCCTCTCACTCAGTCCTGCTCTGCTTGCCTGAAGAGAGAGGGAATAGGGAAAGAGCAGAAAGAAAAAGGCAGTCTCAGTCTCTCTCTCTCTCTCTCTCACACACACACACACACACACATACACACACCAGTCATCCATCACAAGGATCTACAAATAGCAGAGCCCCCGACTCCACCCCTACCCCTCCATTCCACCCCCACTCCTCTGCCTCCTCATACAGCAACTACCCCCCCACACACACACAAACACACACCAGAACCCTGCCTGAACTTACTCTCATTCCTGAGATCCCCTTTTCATTCCCCTGACTCTCTTCACAAAACAAATCTACTCCAAATATCTCTCTTCTACCTCTTTTTTCTCAAGTTTGCCTGCAGGCGAAGCCCCCGAAGAGAAGGTCCCAACCTGCACGGCTCTACCTAGAGGGAGAGGCTGTGTGTGTCTCTAGGAAGGGAATCCACAGGGGGAATGAAGATTCAACACCTCGGTCCAGGGAGGCAAAAAGGCAGAATAAATAATAAGCAAGTGCGGCCACACAGACAGAGGTTGCTGCAGGGAGCTGTGGTGGAAAAAACACACACACATACTCGTTCATTTCATCCCCATAGATCATGAATCTTCTCGAGGGGTGACCACCGCCATAAAAATAAGACAACACTATATTTCAAGCACTGCAAAGCTAAAGGAGTGGAGATTACATCCTAATGCAGATAAAAGGACAAACAGCTACAGTCGTACCTGGTCTGCTGTTTGGATTTATGAAGGCAGCTGGAACACAAACCCACTCCTAATGCCAGCACCAGGCGCTCCTACAAGGCACTCAGAGCATAAAGACATGAACCGGACTCTGCTGAAAGGGAAAACAGAATGATAAGCTGCGTCTGTAGGCTATTATTTAGTTTGATGGAATTTTTAATAAATATTATTTTGCAAAGGTTACCATTTAGTGAAAACAGTTTATATATCATAGTCTGGCCACTGTTGACAGTGTAATTGTAGCTTTTAGGAAACTTTTCCTATTTCATATTTTCGCTGTGTGGAATTGCAAATCGGTGTTCAGATGTTGGTGCAGAACTGGGCTCTCGTTGCTTTGAGTTCAGGTTAGACACAGACCTTACATGTACACCATTACAGTTTGCAATGGGTCCGGTGTGTCACTCTGTATATCGGTTGATATTGCAGAACTCATATAGACGCCTCATCTTATAGGCACTGGTGCTCGGCTTGAGTCAGTACTAGAGAACTATTCTGCATGTGTATCAAACATAATAAAAATAAATAAATCACTTAGCTAGGAACGGTATAAATTGTTAACTGACCAATTAGAGGAGGAAAAACAAAACTGAAAATCTTCCTGCTGCGTTGCTTAAATAAATCTGTCTTTGTGCATATAAGTGTGAATGCAGATGTTTTAGACATTTATATTGGAAAAATGTCAGTGTAGTTTAAATCTTCCATCTAATTAAAGATGAGACAGCAGTGTTTTATGGTTATGGGGGGTGGTAATATCCCTCTGCTTTCACAGAGCTGTAATAGGAATGCACACAAATGCACAATAGGAATTATTCTGCAGCTCTCAGAAGCTGTGGGAGGACATGGCAGCAATTACAATCGTCTGGTGGGGGAGAGTTTGCAAAACATGAGACCTCAAGAAGAGCCGATACAAACAAGCTGCAATTAATGTGGAATATTAGCCAACTTATAACTTTGCATCACTGCTGGAGCCGGTGAAGTTTAATAAGCACTTTCTAACAACTCGCAACCAAAGAGACAATAAAGTTTATCAACACAAACTAACTGCTCCAAAGCTGAAAATAAGAATTCATTCTGAGACGAGAAGGAAAATTTTTTATCTGAATCATGCTTCTGAATTTCAGTTAGCTCAGGAGCTACACGTGCAAAGTCTTCCATGTGTATTTTAGTCCATAGGCTTCAAGCCCAGTCACATCCATTCACCATTGTGTGTAGATATGCACACACCATTGAATGTGAAGTTGATTACAGTTAAGGCAAGTCATTTTGCAGTCCTCACGCTCATTTTGGATTAAGCACACTAAATATAACTTCTCAGGAGATGTAAAACAATACTTTTCCTATTATGGAAGCTGTCTGCTGTTTATTTAGAGAACATGAGAAAAAGCAGACCTATTCTCCCAGATGTTTACAACATATACTTACAATACCAAGCATGCATTGACATGGACACCATAATGACAGTGAAACATTCCTGCTGTTCTGGATAGCAGTCTTCATTCTTACTAACCCCCCTACCCAAATTCCATAAAAATAGTTTCTGCAAATGACTAAAAAATAGCATTTGTGATTTTTTTTCCTTTCCATCTTTTTTTCCCCCCTTTTGGTACCATTAGTCATAGTTTGGTTATAAGCCTACAACTGGTGTAGATTTAAATTGTATTTGGCATTTCTTTTGCTACCGCAAGCGCCTAAAGTTTACAAGCAGCTTGCTGCCTGCTTGCTGGCGACAAGACAGTTACTTACGGTAGAAGATGGAAGCCAGAATGAGGGAGACGAGGGAAAGCAAAAAGCGACTTTTATTGTCTTTAGGGAATTGTGACTATGTACTGAAACAGCATCATAAACTGGACGCATAGATTAAAGACATGTCGCTTTAAAAACTACAATAAAATAATGGGAATGCATCCATGCACTTGCAAATACAGTATATAGTGCAACATAGAAGTAGCAGTAATGTGAGATTTTCTCACACTGACATATTCTGGTCAGTTGATTTGACTCAAGACGCTGTGCTCAACGGTCCCCGTTAACCAATCATTTGCGACTAAAGAGCATCACCTTGTGGCTAAAAAGAAATCAGCATTACACAGTTTCATACATGTCGCTATGATCATAATGAAAACATTTGGGAAAAACAAACTATTATGGCTCAATGTCTTTATATTACAGTGAGTTGCATAGCTTCACAGTAGCACCAATGTCATCTGTCTTTAATTAGCTGACAGGTTATAGTTCAGTTGTAACAGTTTTGCAAAGGTAAGAGCACTGGGTGGTTTTAAAAGTGACAGAAGTGAAAGTTTTCCCAGTAAACATTTGTATTTACAAACACATTAATAGAGAGGAAAGAGACAATTCTTTTTCAATATGATTCAACCTGCCAATGAAATTGAAAAAAATCTAAATCATATATTAAAAAATGTAAAATCCCACAATTATAAACAAAACAGCTGGCTAAATCTGTAAAACCATGAATGCATAAAGCTTTAAATTTGTATTTACAGTTATAGAAGACTTAAAACCAGCTTGATGAGGGAAAAAAATGCAGCAATACAAAATAAAATAAAAAACTTAAAATAACAGTAGTTTAGTATTAGCATTCACAGAGGATTACAGATAAAAAAAAATAGCAAAACAAAAATACTCATATGAAGCATCTGTTTCACTCTTGGCATAAACTCTCAGTTCAATCACATGACATGAGGAAGAATTCCTTATAAAGAGTTCAGAAAAGATGGGAAAAAAAAACTTAATATAAAAACTAAATTTCCCTGTCGAATAACTTAAGACATTAAGACATATTTACTTTCAGGCACATGACAGCCTCCTATGTTGGCCTTGCTAAAAACTCTCACAACCAAATAAACATTTGAGTAGAAAAGCTGTACGCCACAGTTGATCACAACAACTGCTGCTACATATTGAAGGGCTTGAAACACCCAGATAAAACAGAAAAAATAGATAAGTTTCAGGCAATGATAGAACTTAATACCCACAATTTCACTTGTGCTGGTAAATTGCACAAGTGCAGGTAAAGTACAAAAAGACAAAAAAAAAAAAAAAAAAAGCTAAAAATGAACCAACCTCTTGAAAAATCAATCACTGTCCATCCACCAGTAACATCCTTGCTTACTGCGGACAAAGACTCACATTAAATTTAAAGAAACCTATAAAAGCACAGCTTTCAGACAAAAAACTAGAAACAGAGATAAGAGAATAACTGCAGTGTTTAACACGGCATCCAGTGGAGAACAATTTTGTTTCTGTCAAACCCTGAAAACAGTTGCTGAGAAACCTTTGGATAAATCCAGCTTGGAGTTTCACCAGGTTTTGGAGAGCACAAACAGAATCCTGAAGGAGAGAAGAAGATGGTTTTCAATACTTAAGTTGACAACTTGGGACAGTAGTAATACTAACTCTGTGAAACTAGACCTGCTGAATAACTAGAAAACTGTTTCAGCTGGAGAGAAACTACTTCTCATTGACTGCAGCTCTGACATGAAAGGTTTTCACATCATTTTATTGTGACATTTTAAAAGGTTTTCATTTTAGGGAAAGAATAACTACTTGTGTGTTTCATATCATTCCAGCGGTTTCTACAGCAACAGTAGGAAGTGAGTCATTAGACCACGCAACAGCTAATGGCATTTAACAATCATTTTAGACACAGGCTAATTTTATTTTAAATAGCAATTCAGCTGCTACCCAGCAATAAACTGTGTCTATTTCTGGAGCTAAACTGACAAGCACTAATCAGGCATGCCAAAGTCTGGTTGTCCAGATCTACTATACTGTGATATTTGGATGAGGGAATTCAGCTGTTTGAGTCATGTGTGTTCAGGTGACACTCCTGACAGTAAATGATGGTTTCTTTTTGTCTTTGGAGTCCTTAAATTTCCATGCAGAGCAATGGCTCTTCTACAGAGCCTGGAAAAACGGGGAGTCTCCAGGGAACTCCTGTCAACTCGGAAGCTCTTGACCATCCGTTTTAAAAACCAGATTGTGACACCCAGTTCCCTATGCATCATTCAGGAAGGGCTGCTAGTTCTGTTCTGATTAATGCTCAAGTCCAGACAATCGCAGATTTTCAGTAAGTCACTGAGCTTCCTGCACTGTGTTCAGATTTTTAATTATTTTACATTTATTCAGTTCATTTTTGTCCACGTGGAAACACGTCACACAAACACATGACAGAGATGTAAAGACTGTCAAAGGTGTGGTATACCACTGTATTTGATAGGTCTTACATTAAATAATATCAGGTTGTCATTCAGATTCTTTCCATAAAACATTCATTTTGTGGTGAAATTATGCAGTACTCACACAGATGATGCTTTCTTCTTCTTCGTCAAACAGCTCAGGAGCTGGGTGAAAGACTCTGTGACGTGCCATTTTCTTTCTCTGTCAGTATCTGGCTTCCCAACACTTTCCTCTGTTATATAAATAAAAATTAATTACTGTTGAGAATATAAAGGACACATAAAATCAGTGACCATGTCTGTATGCAGGTAGATGTTGCAAATTTCTATAGCTTAAGAATAAAGAATATGAGATACATTATCAGCAAACCTTGATAATTCCCCCCAAAGAGCGCGAACGCCAGTGTTTCCTGATGAGTGGCACCTGTGTGTCTGCAGCAGGGGTCAGCGCAGGCTGCTTTTCAAACTAAACACAAAGATATGCTACATTATATGCTGGATATTAAAGTAAATTGTAAAGGATTCTTTTCCCACGATGATGGTGACAATCAGCTACCTGTCTGATGAGTTTCTTCTTCTTGGCCGACTCTGGCATTTTGTTGACATGTTGGTACAGCTCTTTGAGGGCAGATTCTGTATAACTCTGTGTCTCAGATGACTTGGTGTCCACGATGCAGGTCTCATCTGGGATTGATCTCATAGAAGGAGACGGGGAGGCAGCAACTGCTGCAACCATGTTTCCATTTTTGGTCCCAGACCAAAGAGTCAAATCATCCTATAAAAGATAAGAAACGCATGATAAGTTGCCTTACATTCTGATATCTTACTAAACCAGCCATCTTTCAACAATTCAATTCAGTTACAAATAGTTCAAACTAATTATAGCAAACTCATACCTTAATACTTCTGAATAAGTTTTTTTTCCAAGTTTGTTTGGAAATAATTAATTTAATTAAGCAGTAGCAAACAAAAACGCTCCCGGTTTTATTTTCAGTGCATAGAATTTTAAACTAATAGCACACTAAAGTTTGTACATGTGTAAGTCTGCAGTAAAATAGTTTTACAGAAATATACAATGCAGCACCTTGTGCTTTTGTCAAAATAAACATTTTTAGAAACAGAAATCGAAAGAAAAATACACTTACATTTGACTGAATAGCTTTTGACCCTGTGAAGTATAATCGGGCATATTCTTTGATATACACAGGGGCCTTCAATGACAGAAAACAGCAAAGATGAATTGTAATAAAACCTGTGTACTAAAAATGATTACATCTGTAATAAAAAGTTAATTAAGTCACTTCTGTGTGTGACATACCGAAGCAGCCAGCCGCCCACTTTAAAGAGGTGCTATTATGGTATTTCGAGTTTTCTGAGCTTTCTACAGTGTTACAGTGTTGAATCATCATCAGACATGTGAACGGCAGTTTTTTTTTTTTTTAATCACCTAAACGCATGTTTGAGTTTGAGTTCCAGCACTCTGGTTTCCATAGCAACAAAAAACGCGCCGTTTTAGAGTTTTTTCTACTTCGAAATCCTTGTGACATCCCGGGGAATAAGGTTCGGTGATTGGTTACCTTCTACTGGTTAACAAGGACATGTACAAATACATCAGGCGGGTGGACAACGTCGGATAAAGTTATTTCCAACGATAGCTGGTGAGTTTACCAAAGAGAGACATCCTGCTGCATTCGTTGCTGTTTTCCACTTCATTTTCAGGGTTTGATTCAGGTTCCAACATGTAAGGCTGTATGCTATGTGTTGACATGGTATTTTGTTTTTTTTATTGAGTTCATATTAGCCTAATTCTCCTGTTTATGAGATGTTACAATGACGGCGAAGGCAGGTGCGGTGCGCGCTCCCGATATAGTGCAGTGGCGGGAGGCGGGGCTTAATGCGGAAGAGTCTCAATCCACTCGTTTTGCCCACAGGCTGATCTGAGCCTACGGAGAGGGTCGGTCTGAAGTAAATAAAGCGATTTGTGACAATAACTCGATCCTTCTGGTCTCAGAAATAAAAATAAATTAGCCTGAAATGTACATAATAGTTCCACTTTAAAGGGCAGACAATGTGTGGCAGAGAAAAAGCAAGGCACATGGGTGTATTAAAAGAAATATACAGCTGTATATAACAATGGACAGTCAGTAAAATACCAGGTTTGGTATGGAAGTAATGGTAGCTAAGGTGTATATTAAACAAAAAACCGTAAGTATAGGTTTTGTGGTCACCGGTTAGTAATTTCCGTGGGGAAAATGTTTTCATTAAGGAAAGACTGCTATCCAGGATGCAGGCAAGCATGTTGCCTTTTCAATAATCTTCAAAATAATAAACTTCAAAAATGTAACATCAGAGGACTCATTACAAGATACCCCGTCCTGATGACATCAAACACAGAAAAATAGGTTTCAGTTCTCAAAAAAACAAAAAACAAACAAACAAACAAACAAAAAAAAAACTGGAAGGAATGGCCGCAAACTAAGTGTTCACAATTTCCCAGCTGGCTGACAATTCATTAGAGGTATGAAGCATTTGCCATGTTGACATTCAGCCACATGCATCAAAGGCAAAAGGAAGAACTTCTCAGTCAGCAGGACAATGATCCTAAACAGATCGTTAAAGTAGCCATGAAGCTATTCTAAAATATCCTCGACAGGCCAAGTAAATTCTTTGATCCAAGTCTGATTGTGCCTCATTTTGTTCATTGAAGACCAAAGTGAAGGCAGAGAAACACAAACACACACAGGAACCAAAGATGGCTGCTATAAATACATGGGACACCATAAAACAGCGGTCTCCAGCTCTGTTCCTTATGAGCTATTGTCCTGCTGGTTTTAGCCATTTTCCTGCCGCCCCACACCTTGTAGTTACGACATCTGTAATAATCATATATAAGTGGAAGCACTCAAAGTGCAGACCTTCGCCATGATGTTGTCTTTTTTTTTTTTTTTTTTTTTTTGACAATGGCGGGTATAATTTTTTATTTCAGAATAATTTTGCCATAAGGGCTTTTATCTCCTTACATAGTAAATAATCCTTTAAATAAAGTCCTACATCCAGGTAGTGATCTGAATAATTCCCAAATTCTCATCACTTCTTCTTTATTCCATGACTGAAATATCCTGAATATTTACTCAAAATCTGTCCATAACTTTTTATGTTGCTAAAAAACAAACAGACACACATCCAAAAGAAGATAAAATTAGTATCTTTCCATGTGCCTCATTTGCATTTCTTGGAACCATGGCAACATCCCTCCTGGTAGCACTAGGTAATCGAGTATTAAAAAAAAAAAAACATATGAAGACATAAGAACACTACGACAACACATGCATCACCATGGCTACCTTCTCTCTCGATTAAAGGAATGTGATCAGAATCTTCAGAAAAACTTAAAGTCTTTCATTACTCGTGCCAATAAGCTCAGTGACTATTGGCTGGATAGTTCTGTCCCAGTGATGGACTGGCGACCTGTCCAGAGTGTACACCACCTCTGGCCCAGTGGTTGCTGGGATAGGCTTCAGCTTCCCAGCAACCCATTAGTAAATTAAGTGGAGTGAGTGGGTGGATGGATGGATTTTTTGCCACAGAGTTGCAATGTTTTATGTATTGATCTTTTCATGAAAACAATACATGTTTATGATTTGTTATATTCTGACATAAAACTCACATCTAATTGAACATAAACAACATCTCAATATTTCTATGAAAAACATTTAGTGTTCAGCATTTATTAATAAACTAAGCTATAGATATTAATAAATCAGACCCCAAAGAAGCACACCATAAATCGAATTACCTTGAAAAGCTTTTGGGAGTGCCTGATGAGGAAAGCAATGCCATTATTCAGTTTCTCTATGTTTCCCTGAAGATCGCTTGCCATCACCTACAACAATAAAATACCGAAGAAGAAAACGTTGGTGTGAAAATTTAAGATGTCCGTGGTAAAGCGGATGGAGGGTTAAACAAAGTTCTTACATTTTTGGGCCAGATAATGTGAGGAGCAAACATTGTGGCTAAATTAATAGCAGACATCTTGTTAACACGCTGATTTCGTGCAGTGTGGTATAATAAGTCCAGCAGCAGCTTCAACAGGGTGCGGTTGGCTGGTGGGAGCAGCATGAAAAGCAGTTGAAATGCCTCAACCTGACGTTCCTTGTCCGGCACGTTTGTCTTATCACCCATATCATCAAAAAGAGTCAATTCTGGACACAGCAGAAAAAAGAATGATAATAAAATGGTTATGACAAGTAAGTAAGTATGACAAGTATGACAAGAATCTGCAAACAGATCTACAAAGACCTCCAATCTTAAGGTGAGCTTGGTAGTGTCTGTGCGTGAGCAGAGGCTCTGGCAGCTCTCCCAGGAAGGCTTTGAGCAATGTGGCTGCATCATTAGGGTGGAAGTCGCCTGTCTCTAGATCTATCTCAGCTCCAGCATTCAGCATCTCCCTCAGCGCTGCCTGCCTCAAGCTGTGACCTGGCACACGAAACAACCCTTCCACGTGAAGGTCTGAGGGAAGGGAAAGGATGGAGAGAGACGGGCAAAGAAGAGGGAGGGTAAGGGGGATGTGTATGCAGGTAGGCACAGAACGAAAAAGACATCAGGGGATAAAGACAGCAGCAAAGATAAAGAAATGGAGTCAACGAAAGTGATGGAGGGAGTTAGCAGGAGCAGAGTGCTTTCAGATGAATTATTGACTGAAACATTGCCTCCACTTTTAGCAAATGACATCATTTCTTTCTAGAAATAAACTATGACTTCATGGTCATTCACTGGGCTCCAAAGTTACAGAACAAGTGGGAAACATGGCATAATTCTTGATATCTACTTCAAATAAAAGAAGTGGATCAAATATAAAATTATGTCAAAATCAAACAATTACAAAACAAGTTACTGCTAAGATTAAGGATTAGTTTCTATTGTGGTTTTATCCATGTAGTCGTGACAACATATCCTATGGAAGATGGAATATTAATCAATACTTACTTTTACTCAAGTACTCAATGAGCTGATATATCTGTGCTATTCCTTCCTCAGTTAAGGGCGCCCCAAAAATGACTCCTTTTTCTGAAAGGTGCCACATAGCACAGTAAGATGATTATTACCTTGTGATTTATTCTATTACATCTACTTTACAAAGTATTAAACAACACCTTCTACACACAATGTAAAACAAGTGAAGAGCATCAAAGATTAAGACTTTGAGCATAAAACTATATATATATATATATATATATATATATATATATATATATATATATATATATATATATATATATATGTATGTTCTGTCTTCAGAGTTTATGTACTTAAAGAAACACTTCATTTCATATCATTTATATGTGATATAAAGGTTTTTGATTTTTACATGATAGATTAAATTTAAAAAAATGTCTGTGCCTTACCATGTCAATACAGTCTCAGATGAACAGCAGCATATGACATATTAAATACCAAAATGCAGAAGCAGTGTGTGAAGAACAAAGTCCATGGGTAAATAGCTTGCTAAACTTTAACAATAACTTTGACTTGATTTTCTGAATAATGACATTACTGTGGAGGGATTGTGGCTCATTGTTTTTGGCAGCATTTCAGTTCAGGTAATGGCTCAGCTCTGTCAATGCAATATCTTTATTCTTTCCTATGGAAGTCATTCTCATGCAGATTCGCTGCTGTGCTTGGGATCCTATTTCTGTATCGTGTAGCAGCTTCAGCCAAGCTTTAGCTACTAGTTCTTATGGACTCATATTTGACTTTTAGATACTTGGGTATACAGAGGATTTTATGACTGACTCAGTGTCCTGTGGCTAAAAAGCAAGCCCAAACCATTCATGCTCCTCTAACTTGCTTAACAGTTGGAATGGGGTTTTTGTACTTAAATAGTGTAAGATGCCATGTCATTGCTCATCCAAGGTATATTAACATAATTTTTAAACCTGCTGATAATTAAAAAAAAAAAAAAAAAAAAAAAAAACATTCTTATGTATAAAACCTTAGAAGTGAAATGGGGTTTACTTTCATTTTAAAATGCCAATGGGCTAGACAAAAAAAAAAAAAAAAAAAAAAAAAGCAGAACTGTGATGACACCATGTATCTGTTACATACTATCCAAATGGCATCTTATATTTCATGTTTATTGAGTGAGTTGAATATACTGTTTGGTAGTTTCTCATAAAGAACCAACAACGATTCATGAGCAATTGCTTTTGACTAAAACGTAGCTTCAAACATGTAATACTTATTCACATAAAGGACTCTTTTCGCATAACCTTTTCGTTTGAGGAAGTTGAAGGAGCGCAGAAACCCAGTGGAAGAGGGAACTTTAGGCTCCGACTCTCCCTTCAGCTGTGCAAACTCATCTCCAGGGAGATCTATGAGCCGAGTAATGTTACTAAGCACCAGGTCCGCGTGAGCTTGCGGGTGCTCGTGTCGTAGCCTCTCCACGAAGAAGTCCGGGTTAAAAATAACTGGTTGGTTTCCATTTGTTTCGCGACTGTTGAACACACTGCACTTCGTGTTCCTGTTACAGAGAAACACAAACACCACAGAATAGTGATGATGCATTATAAAAAACCTTTAAACTTGTACAATAATTGAACGATTCAGCCGTTTCTTAGCGTCTATTATCAGACAGGCAATGTTAGCGTAAGCATGAACGGCTGTTTAGCAGTTCTGGCAACAAGAGAGAAGTAGGAAGTAGTGGGGGGGGGAGTAGCGAAAATGCATTTTAATTGCAGCTAAACTGCTTAAAGCGTATATTACATTATAATCTGCGGATTCTTTTGTTGTATAAAAAGTGAACGAAACATAAGTACCTTCTGTCCAGTTTGTGATTGTTCTGTGGATTATTTGTCGTCGCCATTTTCCTTTTGAATCTTCCGCGGTTTCATCTTTCCCCCCGCCCACCGTGTTGTGATTGGCCCAAACAGACAGACGTTACGACCGTTAAACCAGTACCACCCACCCGCTTTCAAAATGAATGCGCAGGCGCGTTCAGACAGTGAGTTATGTTGACTTTACTGTAAATTAAACTAAATCAGTTCACATTTCACTTTGCTCTGCACAAAGACATATTTTCTGATCAATTATGCCGTACTTTAAAGCTATGATGAATTTGCTGAACTGTCTGTGAATCCATTGCAACTGCATTGGCAATGGTTAAAAAGGGTAAAATGTTTTGTTCATAATGCACGGTAAAAGAATATTGATTCAAAGGGAAATAAGTATTTTGAGACTGAAAAACTATTTGTTTAGTTGCCATTAAATAAAAGGTGGTAACAGTGACAATAACAGCTATTTTGGTATCAGAATTTCATTGAACTGAACTAAAATACACTATCAGGAGCATCCTCATGATAATCTCTAGACTTCTAGGTGAAATATACAGATCTTCTAAACTACTGTCATCTACCTGAAAGTATTACGGCTGAAGTAATCTTGTGAATTCTTATGAGAACAAATTTTCAGACAAAATTTATTCAATTGAGTGCAAGCCACCAATGTAAACAGTGTGAGCCACCTTCCCAAACCCAGTTAAATGTTACATGTGTCATTCACAGCAGTTTTACTGCTGCTGACATATCAAAATGTTTAATATGAAATTATTTAATAAAGAAATTGGGATCAAAGATATTAATTACACATTTGACAGATTTGACAACTTATGAAAACAGACTGTCTTTGTTCCAAGAGACACAGAAGTGTTTATGCTCTTGTGGTGTTTAGTTTCTGTCTACCTGACTGATAGTAATCTGATCATTTGTCTCATGTCAATAAATGAAGTAAAACATAAATCACATTTAAATTTCATTACCTACATAAGCACTCATTTTAGTACATCAAGTATTATATTTTAAGCTGAATGGTAGAGTATACACCATGACTTTCTTTTTTGTTTGTGCAACTTGGACTCTGTGGAAAGTGCAGTGACTCAGAGAGAGAGAGAATGAGTGAACAGAAAAAGGGGAAAATTGTTCCCTGCACTTAAATATGAAGATGACTGCTGTTCGCTGACATTTCAGCACTGTCAAACATTCATCACATTCTACCTGTAAAGGTTGTAACACACATTTCACTCTAAGAAAACTGCTGTTGGTTTATTCAAAATGAATAATGAAAGAAAGAAAGATTTCTATATTTGGATGTGATTTACAGTAATTCTTTCACATAAGATTTTTTTTTTTTTTTTTGCTCTGCATGGGGCAATAAATCAGACATGGTGCATTATCACACAGTGGTTGTAATCCTAATCAGCATCAATCTGTGCCCATGAACTGAATATTAACTTCAAATGTCTGCAAGCTTCAGGGTATAAATAGATTCTCAAGCATTAGATTTAAGGTGTGGGATGGTCTTTCCTGTGGTTGGTTGTCTTCACAATGTAAGAGATTTTTCTGTCCATCTTCAGACAGTTCTGATTCATGTCTAAATAATATTTATACATAAACACAGAATAAAGTAAAAAAAAGAAAAGTCATACCTGTTGAATGTAGTGTCCAGTTAACTCATGCTCTTATAATTATGTTGCTTCGAAAGAAATAAAATGCAGTTGTGAATAACATTATCAGCAAGTACATCAGTGCTACTCATTTTAATTAAAAACAAATCAAACCCCACACCTCTAGTCTGAATTGTTTATTCTTTTTTCTTTATTAGAATAAATAGATGGCTGACAGTTACAGCAAAAGAAAAAATAACTTCAAATACCTGACAACTTACAATATGTAAAATAGTCTGTTAACTGTACAGTAACACAGAGCATACTGGCAATCTTATCACATGTAATATCTTTGCACATAGTATTTTTCTTATGTAGTCAGTCAAAGAAAAGAAAACACTCAAACTTACATTATACTACATCACTGGCACATTCTACATGTTTTTATGCACAGGAAACATGTTTGGGGTATTTTGGAGATGCAAGGAATATCCACTTTATCACTTTTCTACAGAAATACTCTTACATTCGCAGAAACAAATGAAAGAAGATAGTAGTACATTATGTGTCTAGCAACATGAAAGGTTGAGCACATTATCCAGAGTGTTTTTTCTTTTTTATTTGGGGGTCACAGCATATGTTGAAAGGGGTTCTCACATCTTTCAGCAGGTGTCATATTTTCTTTGCACGTGGCCGTGTTTCTCTTTTCTCTCCATATAAGTTACCGTCAGTCTTCCCACTGGCCAATGTGCTCGGTTCCTCACTGGAATTTCGAGTCCTTAGCCAGGACAAGTTGCGATACTTCCAGGAGCAGTGAGGTCTGAACCTGCCTAAAGTTCTCCAGCATGCCCGGCGAAAGGTGTGGGAGGAAATACAGAACAGCAACGGATCCAGAGCCCCATTAATGTACCACAGAGGGAGTGACAGATAGGATTTCAGAACTGTGTAGACGGTAAGGACTGTGTCGGACCACACCACCACGTACACCTGCATCAGTGATGATGCAATGTCTGGAAAGTTGAACACAAAAAAAGCCAGCACAACTGCACCTGTAACACAGACAGGATAGTTTGAAGGCTCTTAAAGGGTGATGGTTCACAAAGCACATGCATGTGTTTACCAGACTTTCAGCTTTATGCAGAAACATACAATCGAATTGCTCACATTCTGGAACGACTGGCCACTTGCATGAATGGGATGGCACCATATGGCACATTCTCAAGATCGAAAAAATGATTTCATTGCTCACCCATAAGTTTCAAAGCCCTCTTTTCATTTAAAAGAAGCTTTCCATTCTGATGACACTGGATATCTCGTTTTCCCTCCAGATCTGGTCTCATCAGACCCATGTTTCTTCTTTGACGGCTATTCCTCTTTAGGAAGAGCAGGATGAGCATATACAGAGTAAAGATGGATACCAGTGGGACCTGTAGTCAGAAAACCATGTTGAGGATCCTTGTCTTATGCAGATTAGCAGATAAAAACCAAACAACTTTTGTCACACCAGAAAGAAGAATCCTGCTCTCAGAAGTAACGCTCCTTTGTAGATATGGGCAGGATCAGGTTCTGTCATTTCACACATAGTAGAGACCATGAAGGCATCTTCTGGGTTGGTGGCTGTGTAGTCCAGGATACAGGCTCGCGCCTGGTCATAGACCAGAGCAAAGGGCACAGCTGAGACCAGAGAAACTATCCATACAGTTACAAGGCATGGGAGTCGAGATTTCTTTTGGAAAAAAGGGAGGAAAATCCAGTTATTGGACCATTTCAGAAATTGCATACATTTAAGAGCTTGCATTTGTTGAACTCGTTTCAGACATCTTTATTTCTGGATGTCTATTTCATTTAACATATTCCACCTTCTGTTGATGTATGTTTTCTTTTGGACGCATGTAAAGCAAGCACAGTTAATTCCATTTTGTACTTTATTTTACCCTCAAATTAGGTTGTTTTGAATAAATATAGTTTGTTTTTCTTATGAAAATTTCTCAACAGCCAATATATTTTAACATTTAAAAAAAGGGCTTTTCAAGAATAACAGCAGTAAGAAAATGGAGTTTGATCTTGTGGGCTATTCAGGTTTGACACGTGGTTTATGATGCGGTTAAAGAAAAGCACAAGAAATCTCTGGAGAAAGGAAGCTCTTGTGAATAGTTTGAAGGATCTATCGGCCTCTTTTTGCAAAAAAAAAAAAAAGGATGACAGTTCTTCAAGCAGACTTTCAGCATTATTCTTTATTCAGACATCCAATCACATTGTCTAATGTTCTGCAAGAACTGGACAACTGGATGTTTGTGGAATCTTTACAGCCACAATCTCAAGATTATTTGCATTCAATACCAGAGATGTCTGGAAGTAAAGTGACAGTTCATATAATATTTGGTTAGATTTGAAACTGAAACCATTCCTTCTTTTCTGATTGGACTTGATTTTTCTTTGTTAATGCAAAAATCCTTGTTCAGGTGGTCCAAAGGATGAGTGCTTGGGTTTTGTTTGTCTAACTTGACTTGTCACACTTCTCCAGCTAAAACTTAGTAAGAATTACAACCAACAACCAGCTTTAGAAGTCTGACCCAATGACTGAGAAATCTGACTTGAGCGAACAGTGTGTAAAACTCAAACCTTCAGACTTGAGACAGACCACATGGTGTGGCAAATTGCTGCATATCGTTCTGTAGTGAAGGTCACAATAACCCAGCTTGTGGTAGCGCAATACATCTGGCGCACCATGAAGTAGACCTTGCACACAGTTTGGCCAAGTCGCCATGGATAGCTCTCCCAGTAATACCGATATAGAGTTACTGGGATGGTCAACAGCTGTAAAATGTCTATAAATGAGAGATAAAGAAAGACAGAAAAAAATATTTGTCAAACTTTTAGATTATTTTTTGCATAGTTGTTAATTGAAGCTGAGTTAAACATTGATTTGTTTGTAATTATGTATTCATATCAATTTGGTCAGTGGTTTTGGTCAGTGCAATTTAGTAAATGACATTTTACTTTGACTTCACATGAGATGATGGTATTACCTGATATAACCAAGCTGAGTAGGTACAAACGAATGGCACTGACTTTCATATGTGCATCCATGAGGAGGGTGAGTATGCTCACACCATTGAATAACACCTGGAAAAACACAAACAATAATAGAATAGAATAAAATAAAATATTTGGTACTATTACACCAACAATCTGTTTTACAATGAAAAATCTAGTGTATGTTAAATTAAAAAAAACGATTTCATACCCCAAACAGGAAGACTGTCGTGTAGAAGACAGTCATGGGGACAGCAATCATCAACGGTTCACTTTTGGTGACACTGATACCAAGCTTTGGCATCTCACTTGGGCTGACGTTACAGCTGAAGAGGAACGAGTTCTGCTCTGAGATGTTCATAATGAGGCAGCCAGATGCTAGCTGAAAAGATATAATGAAGGGAATGGTGAATAAAATAAAGATTAAATGGTTCAAACTTAAGTTACTCCTCTGTTAATGAGCAATAAGATAGCATATCTTTGGCTCTTATTCTGCTATAAAGCATGCAGTTGCTTTTAATTAGTCCAATTGTAAATGCTGCAAAATCAATTTAATTAGTCCAATTGTAAATGCTGCAAAATCAATTTCATAGTAATGATAACATTCTTGTGTAAAATTCTAGAGGCTAGATAAGAACACACTATGCTCATTTTTTCCACACAGAAAGATGTTTATGTTGGCTTGAAGATAAATCTGCTGCTTCTTGTGATTAGAATTTTTAATGTTTTTAAGATGGTACACGATTTACTATGCATTTTATTATAAATGCAATTAAGGTGGAGTTGATATAATTCATACTTTATTTAGCCATGAACTTAAAACACATCATTAGATTTATTTTATGAAAATATTTTTCGGTTTCCTTTATAAATGAACAGACATGTCCATTGCTAGAAATATAACTATTCAACAAGAAACACATCCATGTTTCAGCATCGAGGGAGAGGAGGTGTATATACTTGAGTGATCAGTGAAAGTCAACACATTTGCTCAGAAACTTGTATTTTCAAACTTAATTATGCTCTCTTTCACATGTCATAGAAAATTAAATATAAAACAGAACAAACCTCAGACCTGAGGTCTGAACAAAAGACATGTAGAGAATACAGCTGTGAATATATTAATCTGTCACACATTATGTGTCTATCAGAAGACAAGATGAAAATATAATCTCACTAAAACATGCACCCGATTGAGCCTGTTTCAGTACATGTACAGCATATATCATGAAGATTCTTCATTCCAGTTTTACTGCCATAATAGCAGAGCTGAAAGTGTTTAATATGTTTTGCATTAGAAATCTGTAAACTCACCTTTTTTTGTTGTCAGAAAATGCAGGACAAATACCAAAAGCTCTCCACCCAACGGGAAAAATACCACAGCCATGGATGTCTTCCTCCTTTAAATCAGTCACTCTCTTACTCCCTCGCGGACTCCAGTTTCCTTCGGCTCTCTCTCTCTCTCTCTCTCTCTCTCTCTCTACACGCATAGTTACAGCGACTGCTACAAAAACCTGTGGATGCACTAAATGCTGCAACTTAAACATGTGAAGCTTCATGAGATCCACAATTATCTTCTATGCCTCAATAAGATGATTTTTTCCTACACAATGTGACCGATATGTTCTCTGTCCTCAGCTCCTCCATCAATGATACATCATCAAAGTATCTGTACAGATGACAGGACTCATCTCATGTTTTTCTTAATCTGGTGTGCATCTTGTAAATGACAAACCATGACTTCAAGATTTCTTTTTTTTCCATTTTGAGGTAAACAATTCATTTATTTATTTATTTATTTTACTGGTCCTGTCCAGCATCCTGACAGCAGAATGATGGTCTGGCTGTCGTGTTGTGCTGGACACATTTACTCTTCCAAGAGGAGCCAGTGGATAAGAAGGTTCCCCAATGGTTCTCAAGCTTTATTCTTTTTTCTATTATTTGTTTCATCAGTCTGTTATTTCAGCTTTTATTGCTGGACTGGACCGGAGAAAAAGAGTTAATAGATAGAAAGGATGAGGGAAAGGGATAGAGGATGATGGAGAGAAAGATAAAAAACTGAACAAAAAGTAGAAAACAAGCCACAGCAACTGTCAATTAAAGACCTGTTGCTTGCAGCACAACCTTGAGAAAATCCTAGTTATGACATTGCATTTGAGCACTGTGTTTTATCATCTAAATCCAGTAGATAAATTCTCTGGAATAAACCACAAACACCAAAGTCAGCCTGTATACTTACTGCAATTTCCCAAGAAGTAACAGAAAAAAAAAGGATTTATTGCTGAATATTTCTGAATTCTTGTATTATTACAAAAAAAAAAAAAAAAAAGTAAACCAGAATAAACCTGAAACAATTTACTTTTTGCACCATCCTTGACAATCTGCTTACTTTCCCAACAGATTCTCCATAGAAGAGCCCACGTTTGAAAAGCTCACAGTATTTGGGGTCTGATAAAAAATCTCATATCCTCACCTGCACATGTTGAAATTACTTTTTCTGGGGAAGTTTCTGTCAAAGGCAATTCTGTAGACTCGCTTCACGCTGACCTTGTTTTTCTTCAGCACACAATCAAAGGCTTACATTGTTGATTTCTCTGAAATTATTGAAGTTTAGGATTATCTGTAGCTGAATTTCACAGTTTTATTGCTCTGTTTCGCACCACCATTTGGATAATTACAGAAGCTCTGGCTGCTGGTTTAATAAAAGCGGTTTTCCTGCCACAACATGAGGTTTTACAACTCTAAAACAAAAGAACATTGCAGTGAAGCATAAAAAGTAAACTACTATCAAGAAAGTGTGTATTTGCATGACCTGTGTATTAAAATGTACCTGTTGTGCTCTTTAAAGCTTTGAACAATGGATCCCACAGATCTGCTCAGGTTGGGTGTTTCTCATTGTTCTGCTTCTTTTATTATTGTTCCACGTCCCAGGACTTTATGAAGGAATGTGACACAAGTTTCCACTGAAGTTCTATTTCTTCGCCTTGGTTGTTTTCTCCGTCTGGGTCTTGCTCTCTGCCTGGGTCCTGGATGAGGTGCATTGGCTAAGCTGGATTCTGTACCAAGAACAGGTCCAGAATCTGGTTCTGCACCAGGTGTAAGAGCAAGGTATGACTGGTTTGGGTCCAGGTCCTCCATGTCAACGTTCTCTCCTTTAGTGTTTTATCCGTCTGGAAAAACTGGAAACATGAATACATTCTATGAACAAATAAGTAGCAGATTCTAGTTCTGTAGCAAGTCTGGGTTCTGGTTCTGGACCAGGTGCAAGACCTGGTTCTGACTGTGGTCTTTGTCAACCAGGTCCACATTCACATCCTCTCCTTCCAACAGAACCTCTTGCTCCTCTGACATCCCTTTTGAACCACTAATGCAGTTTCTCAGCTGCTTTTGTTGTGTGCAGTTCATTAGCACAAAAAGCAGCCTTTTAAGCTTTGACCTCTTGTGTCGCAACTGTGACAGCTGTGTTGGAGCGGTGCCCAAATTCTGCATCCGAGTGTTCACTTTTTGAATAGTGTGTGATGTGACTATTGATTGTGTTAAAGTGAGCAAAAATGTATCCATGCATTTCTTATCCAAACTTCTTCCCTCTATGTAATTACTAAGTATTTATCAGGAATGAAAAATGAATTGTGATGTCATTTGAATTAACTAAGGTCAAATTACAAGTCAAACAGAGGATAAAGTTAAAGGTGGTCTCAAACCAATGAGAGGGACTGTTTTCCATGAGAAAATGTAGAAAAACACCCGGGCTGCAGATCAAATGTTAGCTGCAAGCAAGCCCTGTGTGAGGTGCCAGACGATTATCTACCAAAAATGTAAAACTATCCCTTTAAAGAGTCAATCAGCCAAGTATTTTGAAGGACACAGACATTTAAATACACAGGTAACCAGAAATGCTTTTGAACATTGATTTATAATTCTACAAATACTGGCTAAGTGCTGATATACCTGATGGGATCTTTCAAATCACTGCAGTTCACTTAAAGATCTAAACCCCTCCTTCCTGTTTGCTTCTCACTGAGACCCTGTATGAACCCCTTCAGCTTAATTTTCCCGTTGAAGAGGTGGGCGGCATTATCATTTAATCATTTTGCTATTCCAACTCTTTCTATTGTTTTATATACTTTTTGTGCAAATGTTCATTCTTATAATCAAACCAACGTGTCTGTAAGTGATAATCGCAGCACGCTAATGGTTGTGGAGAAATATTTCAGGGTTGCCATTCTTAGCAACATTTTGTTCTTTCTCATTTGTAAAGGAACTGAAGTGAGCAAGTTCACATTGTGGTGGTTATTTTGTCTTTGCTCCTTCAGGTATAAGATGCCCGTAAAGTGACATGGTTGTATATTGTTTTCACACGCCCCCTTTTGTACAATTTTCCTGCTGGAGAGGAACTGGTGTGGGCAGGTTCCCACTGTGGTTTTCAATTTTCTTTGTTGCCTTCAGCCTTCAGGAGGGAAATTAAACAGAGACTTCCTCCAAAGATCACGCTGTGTCCCCCCAATCTCTTCATCAGGACAAGGCAGAAAATGACCAGTTACACATGAACAAGTATACGTTTTGTTTCAGAAAGAATATTTATTATTTGCATACAAAAATTACTTCTATGTACAGTTTGATTCACTCATATTGTTCCTTATAAATACACATCACAATGTTTATTTTGCATTTACAAAAGAAACAGCAAAGCAATTTAAGTAATCACATAATCCGTTTGAAAATGTAAAAGTTAGAGAGAAGATATTTGATCTTGCGTTATCCCAGCATCCTTTGCCATGGCATAGAAATGGCCTCGTTTTTCAAGCAGGTTGCTTGGAGAATCAAATTCTATTATTTTGCCAGCATCAAGTACCATTACCCTGCAAAAGAAAAACACAGTTTTACGACCCACTGAGCAGTAGTGATACTGGCAACGAAAAACATCCTGCTCATATTTGAAAAAGATAAAATATCTACACAAAATGAGGGAAGAGACAAATGGTCGATTTTATGCTTCCTTTCAGCCTGTTGCACAATCTTGCAGAGATTCACAAGGAAAAATAACAAACAAAATAGTTTTAATATTTCAGTTTGCATTTACAAAAACACAAAGTGCCGACTCATCTCACAATACCAACCTCTGAAATGTGCCAAGTCCATTTGCAAAATATATAAAATGTAATTGATATATACGTAAAAACCTTGTCCTAACTCCCCTCTCCAGATCTTTTGCACTATCAGTGAGGCCACTGGAGACTTTGAAGTCACCAATCTTTTCATGTCTGATTCTTTTTACACATACTGTGCACAGAGGGCGACATGGACCTTGTAGCCAGAGAAACATCTGATCCATGAAATCTGATGGTATTTCATTGTAGCCAATTGTTTGAGATTCAAGCAGAAGACAAAAGTCAAAAGAGAAAAACTAAAAGAAGGTACCCAGTAAAAAAGACACAATGCACAGATCAGCCACCTAAATACTCATATAGGGTGAAGTGAAGTGCATGCATTCTCTGGCTTTAACGCAATAATCCTCTGGGAATCACATAAATTTGTTGCAGACTGTGCTCACCCTCAATGGCAAAGGACCCCTGCTCCAAATGGGGCTGTGCTCTTTGCCACACAGCATATTATGAACCAGGCATTTGCAAGTCCATCAAATTACCCCACATCCTGTTCCTATTTAACATCTTGGAGTGAGCCTTCATAAATCTAATCACAGATGCCCAACTTAATCACCCCACAGGACTGAAGAATCCACTGTCAGCTTGTGAATAAGCTTTCATGTCTTTGCCTGTCATTTATCATTGCTTACTGATGTATACAGCTTCATAACTATGGAAACACATATGATTGTTTCAGTAGCATATACATATATAAACTGTCTTCCTCTTTATAACTTTGTGATGGACTGGCGACCTGTCCAGGGTGTATCCTGCCTCTCAACCAATAGTTGCTGGGATGGGCTACAGCTTCCCACGATGTTTAATTGGACTAGGTGGTGAAGATAATGGATGAGAGGATCTTTTAAACTCTCTTATATATCATATGAGTATAACCTGCCACTGACAGTAAAGTGACAATTTGAAACTTTTCATAAAAAAATTGTCATGAAAGGAAAAAAAAAATCGAAGCAAAGCAAACTCGGTCTGAAAGAGCAATTGTAGTTGCTTCACCGGCAGTGGAGGGAAAAAAAATGAAGAGATTAAAACAGACATTAAGACGTTTAATCAAAACCTTTTCAAGCACGTAGACTCACCTGGAGCTGTCCATGATGCTGTGCAGGCGGTGGGCAATGGTGAGCATGGTGCAGTGTGAGAACTCCTTGCGGATGGTGTTCTGAATCAAATCGTCTGTCTCCAAGTCCACAGCTGCCGTAGCTTCATCCAGTATTAAGATGCGAGACTTTCTCAGCAGTGCTCGAGCCAGACACAGCAGCTGCCTCTGCCCAACGCTGCCAAAGAGCACAAAAAACTTATAGACTGCCTATTGGGGCACTCAGAAGTGAAAATAAATGGTCTAAAAACACTCAGTAGAACTAGTTTAGAATACATTAAACTTTACTTGCGCAAATGGGAGACATTAAGAATTTTTGGAAATTGGAATAGTTGTTGCAGTTTTCTGCATTATTACATCTCTGAAGATAAATGGACATCTACAGCCATTTGCCAAAATATCTAGCCACTCTGTGTGTTTTTGTGACCTGTTAAAGGAAGTAGGTCTGGATGTCTGCATCGCTGTTCCTTTTTTAAGAATTTTTCAAAAAAGTGTTTTGTCACCTGAGATTTTCTCCTCCTTCTGCAACTTCATGCTGCAATCCTTCATCCAGGCCGGATACATAGGTCTTTAGATGTGAGAGCTCCAGTACCCTCCAAATATCCTCGTCACTGAACTTGTCAAATGGATCCAGGTTCATTCTAAGCGTCCCAGAAAACAAAACGGGATCCTGCACAAGGTGGGATAGGTTACGGTGGAAAATTGCAAACACTGCCCATGTTTTACTTCATGATGTTTTCATTTAATACCTGAGGAATGATCGTGAGCCTGTTTCTCAGGTCATGCAGTCCAATGGTTGCGATATCTATATCATCAATAAGGATACGTCCATCCGCTGCTTCAATAATTCGAAACAGGCAGTTCGTCAGACTTGATTTCCCAGCTCCTGTGCGGCCCACTATACCAATCTGAGGGCGGGGAGAGAAAGCATTGAAGCAGAGGAAAACACAATGGCTAATAAAGTTATTGAAAAGCTTTCAAAGCCCATCTGCTTGGGAAAGTAAACAAAGGGAGTTTGTTTAAAAAAAACAAAACAAACAAACAAAAAAAAAACTATAAATGAATCCACATATTTGAAGCTGATATTAAAAATAAGTGTGAAAGATTTTAAACCCAAAGCTACCGAGTCAGTGTTACATCTGACAAAGACAACAGAAAAGTCTAAAGTGCTAATCATAACGAAACCTATAATTATCTTGGTTGTATCGTAGACACGTTGAAAAGATAGGAAATGTTAAATGTTTGCAGAGTTCCTGATGTTTATGTATTGTACTTGTGTAAAAACCAAGGCAAAATAGAAATTTAAGATTTGTAAAAAAGAAAATTTAAAAAAAAAGGGCAAAAGCACATATAGGAATAATCTCAGCTAAATACACTGGAAAGAAAACCAAAGACAGCAGATCTGAGCAACCAAAGGATCAGAACTGCATCCCAAAGATGAAAGGCAGACAGTAAAACAGGCTCAGTGGGAAGTACAGATGTACAGTTTCATTCCCTTTAAGTGGTTTCTTATCACTGGGAGATGGCTGTATACGCTCCAATTTTTTTGTCGTATGACTTCAAAGTTACAGCGTTTATTGGAAAGGTTTCTCATCATGTAATGAGCACTATTTGTTAATGAAGCCGAGGCTTTGCTGACACAAATAGTACGAATACAGATGCAGCCATTACAAAAACTTCTAGTAGTACAAAAAATACTCATTTTGTTATTTTTATTCTTTAGTGATTTATCATTTTATTTCACTGGGTGAATAAAGTATTTTTATGTAAAATTGTCTTTACTTTCATCAAAATCTCATTTAATTTCTTATTTTATAACAACAGCAGTTAATTCTTATTAAAACTGGGCGATCAACAGATTATCTGAACCTGACTTAGGAAACAAAATAACCAGAAAATATTTCTTACAGAAGATGAATTAAAAAGTCTCTTTATTTAATTAGCTTTTTTTCTAATGACAAAACAGGGAAGTGGCCACTGGGTTTAAGATGGAATATTTCTTTTTCCTTTTGATCATTCTTATTTGATGTTAAGCATTAACTCCTCTGAGAATTTATCTGCTGAGATCCCTTGAGCTCATCTAAATGGATGGATGAAATAATAAATAGATTTTGTGTGGAAACAAAGCAAAAGTGTGGAAAAGGTGGTCTGAAATTTTAAAGCCTGCATGTAGTTCACATTTACTGAGAAAGATCTTTCAGCGAGATTTCCTACACACTCGAGCATATGAAAGGAACAGTGCGTTCACACTTACAGCTTCAAGGTTTTTAATTAAGGATGAGAAAAATGTCATCTTACAAAATCTTTCTTTCATAATTAAATTTCTATGATTGTTTTTCCTAGAAATATACAAACTTAGTTTCTCTCAGAATACTTGTTAAAAGTTGCAAGAGGGAGTATTTTAAAGTTGATCACAAATTAAATAAACTGCAAAGTTTCTTCTAATGAATTATTTGTTGAAGCACTGAAGATGGTTTAAACGATCAGTGTTCAGAGGATCTTCCTCTACATTTTTCCACAACATTAGTTGAGCACCTTTAACCACAGATCATTATTAATCAAGAGTTTTAACTGTTTAGTACAGTGTTAGTAAAGACTGACTGGCATTGAATTCTACCAGCTGTTTATACACATGTATTGGTAGTGACAGATATAAACACAAACCTTTTCAGTGCTGGCAATGTCGCATGTGATGCCATGCAGCACCAGGTCTAGTCCTGGTCTGTAACGGACCTTGTAGTCTACAAACTGTAGCCTTCCCGCCTCGGGCCAGTTCTCCGGAGGCCGGGAGTTAGTTATCCACTCAGCCTGTCGAAAAAAAAAACAGAAGACAACAGAAGTAATTGTTGTTTTCAGTTTCAGCCCCAATCTGCGTGATTCAAGTGAAAAAAATCGCTCTGTTTTTTAAACGAAAAGGACAATTGAAGGAATTTGCAAATATCCTGAATGATCTATGTAATGTGTGTGTGTGTGTGTGTGTGTGTGTGTGTGTGTGTGTGTGTGTGTGTGAGAAATTTCAGCATACCTCATTCTCAAGCTCAGTATATTCGCTCACTCTCTCCACTGCCACAATGTTGGTCTCCAGCTCTGACGTCATCCTAACCAGCCAGTTGAGGGTTTGGGTCACCTGCAAAATCCCCACATGGAACCAGGTTGTGTTTACACTGTGACTACTGTCACACCTCTATTACTACCAGAGAAGCCATCATCATCACTGCCGATGCAAACATTTCAGCAACTCACATTTAGAGCGTAGGATATAGACAAGCCAACCAGGCCGCCATCAATAGAGTCTCTGGAAATGACAGCAAACAGGGCAGAAAAGAATACCACCAGATTTCCCAGGAACTCCAGACGGATGGCCAGCCATCTGAAGAGTCAACGACAGCCATGGCAACACACAAAACACACGCACAAAAAAAAAGTCATCATGCTGGAAAATACAAGTAAAACATGTCATCATGATTACAGGTATTCGTCAATATCTGACCTGTTTGACACGATCCACGGGTAAACACTTTTGAGATTTTCATCGACAGTTACTTCGTTGTGTTTGAGAAATCTGTCTTGATGTTTGTAGGCTCTGATGACCGACAGACCAGACACAGTCTCACCAAAGTGAGAGTATATGGGAGAGCGAGACACCGAGTCCAGGCGACGCAACTGTCGTGATGTGGCCACGTAGAAGCGCTGAGTGTAGAGAAAAAGAAAAATAATATATTATTTAAGGTTAAAATAATTCACCGATACAATATCTAACCCTTAATTCATGCAAAAAAAAGTGTGTACTTCTCATCACTAAATAAACATGTCACGTGTGTAATGAATTATATGAAGTAGGCTGATTATCACCACTTTCATTCTTTTGTTTACAAAGAACTAAAGTTACCATTTTCTTATCAGAGTCCAGTTGTAGTGATCATCCAAGGAACCTTAATCCTGGTCCAGCAGGGACACTTGGAAAACTTGCAGAACATCGGCCCTTAAGGACCAGGATTGAGGATCCTCTGCTTTGCTTTGCTTTTGTACAGGCTCAGAGTCAGTTCTTCTGCTCTAGTCAGTGTTTCAGTAACTTTTGTCAAGGCTGGAAAGATTTTACAGCATTTAACTACCTCTTTAAAAGTGAGGAGTGTATTCCTGTCCCAGAAATTAATGGATAGGTTGAAAAAAAAAAGATGGCAAAAATATTTAACCAAAAAGCAAAACATGCGGCAATAAGCGTGAATAGTAATAATTTTCACGCGTCCCCATGGCAACAGACAAATAGTCCTTTTCCTTTTTGTGTCTGAAAGTACAATTACAATTTCCCTCAGAAAGAAGGTGCCTTTTAATACATTTTTGGACAAATCTTCATTAAATATTCACTAAAACCTTGAAATCAAAATGTTAATACACATAAAAAATAAAACCCTTCCCATAAAGTGTCTTTAATACTGATTAAAATTCAGTATTGTTCCTGAATTAATAAAATCGTAAATTCTATATCTTCATTATACTCATCAACTGCTGTCTAAGGGGTTTATAATTGGCATAAGTCTTTTCAAAATGTGTAATTATTATTTATGGCTCACGTGTTAACACTGTAATATTTTATTGTCTGCAGGTTTATTTCTATACAAGATAAAAACCAGAGGAGATTGTAAACCAGTAAACAAATGCTAAATGCTTAAAAGGTCCTAATTTTTGTACTAAAGAGTAATAATTCTCACGTTAAATCCTTCTACAACCTTATAAAAAAAATCTTGTTTGTAAAGAGTCTGTATTTTGTACTTTAGAGGGAACTGACTTGCACCCCAGTGCTTCCTGAAGATTGAAATGTTTTCTATTCAGAAAGCCCAAAAAAAAAAGGGGGTCTGTATTAAGGTAAGTCATATTTGGCAAAATATGGATTGATTAGAAACTCCGTATCAAATGAAGTAGCAAAGGTCCATCCACACATTTTCCAGTTCTACACCTGTTCAGGGTATATACCGTAGACAGGTCGCCAGTCCATCACATAGCTGACACGCATGCTCAATCTTAGGGAGAATTTGGATTGACCAATTAACTTAACAAGCATGTGTTTGGACCATGGGATGAAGCCTGGGAGAACCCATGCATGCATGGGAGCAACATGCAAACCCCACACAGAAAGCAGAAGCCTTGTTACTGTGAGACGACAGCTCTCACCATCATACCATTGTGCAGTCTTACAGCAAATAGCTACAAAAGATTATTAAATAAAGATAACATAAGACTTTTTTTGTCACGTGCACCACTGTCCATAGTACAATGTCCAATGATGGTTTTTTTTAACCAGTTACCAGTGAAGAAGAAACTATGCAGAATTATGTGTAATTAAAGCAAATTAAATGTTTTATAAGTTAAGTACAAATGTGAAATTATTTGATCAATAAAGACACGTTTTGGATGAGATGAATCAAACTTTCATAATTTTTATCATTTTTTTAGAGTATGAGATTTTTTTTAAAAAGTATCTTTTTAAATTATATTTGCATTTAGTATCTTCACATGCAGATTCATGCACACTGAGTCTGTTGCAACAATAAAAGAATGAGTGAAAAGTAAAATAAAATTTTCCAATTCAAAATCTCCCAAACATGCTCTGTTTGGTTTCTCAGATCATATTTGCTAGCCTTGATGTCTTATTTTTGCTGTGGCAGAACAAATACTCTAATTGACATTTTATAATACAATCTTGTGATGAAGAAAATGGTAATTTTTTCCTCACTGAAAGAAGAAGAAGAAGAACAACAAGACAAAAACAAACAAACAAACAAAAAAAAAACTCAGCATGGATAATAACAGGGGAAGCACTGATTTAGAAGAACATAAAGGCTGGTTGTCATCATTTCAGCCAAGATCTACTTTATTTCAGAAAGAAGAAGCTAAACTACATTCTGTATATATCCCAACAGCTTGGTTCTATGGTAACAGAATCTTTGTCCTTCAGTCAGTACAGCTGACAATGTTTTTATTTTTTTACTGGCATTATAAAATTTGCATAGCAAATATCTATAATGTATTGAGAAGCAGTGTTGCTTCACAGTTTAAGTGGTGGCCTTGGTCAGGCAAGAAAGAGATGAAGTTTGCCATCAAGTTTACATTAAAAGGTTTCTTCCATGATAAACAAGTCCGCAACCATTATTGTACAACTATTTATTTTGCTGTTCTACTCTGATATCTTTTATATCATGAAAAAGAATAAAAAAGAAACAGTGTGAAGAAATGGGATTTATTTACAATTTTATCAGCAAAAGTCCCAAATGTTTTCTTTACATTTATTTTTTATTATTATTGTTATTATTATTATTTTATTTTAAATGCCTTCTATTTAATATGCATCCATTCATTTTCGTAACCACTTAGGCTAAGTCTCAATTCTATCTTTTACCCCTTCCCTTAGCCCTAGCCCTAGCCCTATCCCTAGGCCCCCCAGTGGAGGGGTAAGTGTCAAGTGGTGAAAATGTTCCCCTAAGAAATGGGACACCACTACACCGTGACGACGTCATCAAGTTGCGGCACTCTAGCTGCTACACAGAGGCGACGAGTGATTGTTTTCCAAGATTCCAAGATTATCGACAGCTGTACTACTTTCTGTTGTCTGGGCAATCGGTATATCTCCCATTTTTTGTATGCTTGTTGGCCAGTCACCTTTCCGTCCAACCACACTTCTTTTATGAATGTTCTGTATCAAAAGTAGAATTTTTTTGTTTGTTTTCATTAGCCCAATGCATTCCATTACAAGGGTAAAATACAAGTTGTCTATGAGATACATATGCATAGCTTGATTTTTTTTTATTTTTAATGTAGATATAAATACAGACTGTAGTAGTAATTGTATAAAAAATTTAATGCTGTGTAAACTGAATAAATGGGAACTACTGTCCCTTGAACGTTTTTTTTGCAGACATTGTATTCACAACATGGGAATTGCACGTGTAACTTCTTTATGTAATTATAACTTAATAGAGGCTTTTTAACAGAAATTAGTACAAGAACAGGAACGTAAACAATAAACTCCTCTTTTTCTGCTCTGTAATGGATAAGTGCCCTCGTGTGTTCTGGTGTCCCTGGTTAAAACATATACAATTTAGCACTGTGCACAAAAGTAAAGGAAATGCTACAACATATAGATGATTGTCGCCAAAAGAAAACAGCAACAGTGGTTTTATGCATTCATATATCAAACCAGCAGTTCAGCAAATGCTAGCCTCTTGTGCTAACTGTAGCAAACTTTCACAGAGCAGAACATACGATCGTAAAATAAAATGCCGTAATTTCAGTCTTGTTATTAAATCATATTTTAATGCTGAAAATACTTAAATTTGTAAACCTCTTCTTCAGCATTGGTAGACATGTTGCCGGTGAACGCGCTGTACAGGAACGAGTAATTGGCAGCCGTACGCTTCTACCCCTTCTTCAATGAAGTGTGGTTCTGGAAAATCTTCACTTTAAGGGGTGTGTAGCCCTCACCCTTCCCCTTTAGCCTTTGTCCAAAGGAGAATTGGGATACCTCTTCCCTCCACATGATTGTGCAATATGGAGGGATAGGGCTAAGTGGAAGGGGGAAGGGGAAGAATTGAATATCTCCCTTAGTCTAATTCAGGGTCGCGGGGAAGCTGGAGTGTATCCCAGCAATCATTGGGCAAGAGGCAGGGTACACCCTGGACAGGTCACCAGTCCATCACAGGACCAACGCAGAGAGACAAGCAACCATTTACAAGTTCAATTACTCTTTGGGACAATTTAGAATAAACAATTAACCTAACATGCATGTCTGTGGATGGTGGGAGGAAGCTGGATTACCTGGAGAGAACCCATGCATACAATAATGTTCATGATAATATCTTATTCTTTTAAGTCTTCTTTTTTCCTTGGCTTGGTTAGCTTACCTGTACAAAGTAGTAGATGACAGCCAGGGGAATGATTATTATGGCGAAGAAAGGAGTGGCCAGACAGATCACAAACAGCGTCCCCAGTACGCCCAGCAGACACAAGAGCCAGGAGCGGAAGGATTGAGGGATGGCTTCGTCTACTGTGAAAATGTCCTTTATGAACAGTTTTGAGAAAGTTAGTCTGGATTAAGCCATAAAAAGGCAAGTTATAACAACACTTTCAAGTAGTTTAAATCGTAATAAAACAGTATAACCAAAATGAAAAAAAAAAAAATAAATAACAATCAAGGACAACTGAGAGGTAACAGCCTGTATAAAACACTGGGAGAATAAAAAAAGAATAACAATAAACTCTGTCAAACTGATTATTTTTCCAACAGTGGTCTTATTATAATTCAGTCTTAATGAAGTTATAGACATTTCACATAGAACTGATAACTACTTTAAGTTATGAAATTACTGCACACATACAGAGTAACTGATGTTACTTTGTTACATGTTCAATGCCAAAAAATTCACTTGTATGAATTTGCTGCTTGTACAGCTCAGAGAAATTCATTTGAAGAGAAAAGTCAATACAACCCCATGTTGCAAGCTCACATAACAAAGAACCTTTGTTTGAAACCACACACACAGAGGAACATAGGGGAAAAAATTACAAGAGCCAAAATCAGAAAATTAAAAAAAAAAAAAAAAAAAAAAAAAAAAGTTACCTTTGCAAAGCGGTTCACCACTCTTCCAATTGGTGTAGTGTCAAAAAATACCATGGGGACACGCAGTATGTTGTTAAGCAGCCGTGAATGGAGGATACGAGAAGCAGAAACCGAAGCATTGGCTAAGATGAGTGTTCCGAGGAAAACAAAGAGACCTGCAATGAAAGGAAATAGAATTTAGATTAGGCTGAAAAAAATTTAAAATGCAGAGATGGCCACATTTTTTTCTTTCTTTACTTTTTGGAGAAATAGTTGCCAGTATTGTCAACATACAAAGACATCAACATATTTTAAAATTCATAAGGAGATTATATAAATGGAAAAAAAAAACAAACAAACAGATAAAATACCATACATGATATCTATTTTTTTCCCCATGCTTGTTTTTATTTGTTACCATAGTAACTGTAGAAGTATTGTCTTTTCAATGGAAAAAGTTCAATCCGTGGGAATCCACTCTGAAGTACCATCAATATTCCAGTGACAAATGATCTTTTAGCTTTTTCCCTCTACAGAAAGTTCAAAGTGAGCATTGCAGACATTTGTGGTCCCACATTCAGAACATAGACTGTCTCAGGAAATCGTTGTTTGTGTGACAACGACTACAGAGTCTAAGCTAATCAGGGTGCCCAAGATTTACCATCCTGAAACTTTGAGGTCCATCCCTTCTCCAACACACCTGAATAAAATGAAAGTTGTTACCAGGCCTCTGAAGGGCTGAATGATATGTAGAAGAGAGAATTCAGCAATTTGACTCAAGTGTGTTTGACAAGGGTTAAAAGTTGTAAGATGGTAGATCTTAAGGACCATACTTGGACCCCCCTGACCTGAATGAACAAATATAAAAATATCTACAGGTAATGCGTGACTGGCTAAATGTGACATGTAGTGTTTGATTGATCAACATATGACCAGAAAAGCACTATGAAAGTAAAATATGTTTCCTATCACTTTATATTTTTTGATAACATAAATCAATTTAGCCACTAAAAAAATGTCTGTAATGCACAGGCATGATGTGACTCTCATTGAGCCAGTAATTTCTTTCTCAACATTAAATAAACAAATGTAACTACATCTACAGGTAAACAAAAAAACTCTTGTTGTGTTTTTGGACATCACTTGCAAAATGGTAAGTTGTTCACTGCTACAGTAGCGAGTTTATATCACTGCTCTGACATGGAATGATGTTATTTGAGCAGATAAATATTTTGTGATTTTAAACAGTCCTGAAAAAGTATAAATAATAGTGAAATAAAAAAAAAAAAAAAGACAGAAGAAACCGACAAAGTCAAAGTTTTGGTCAACATGATTTCTTGGTTTTAAGTTATGATAATGATTGTGTTCTGATGCTCTTTGTGTTCAGTTCCCTTGTGAAACTTGCCCCCCAGGTGGGACTCCTGGACTGCACAAGTCAGATGCCTGATTATCACCTGTGTAAATACTTCCATAGAGTCATTGAGAGACTGAAATATATTCCCAGCTTTTCAGTCTATGAGTTTAGGTTAAAAAAAACTCCACACATACCCCGCAGATTTTTTATATCCCCAAACTACTTGATCCCATTTTGGAAAAAGAGTAATGTATTAGTAGCTAAATATCATCCAAAAAAAAGAATAAATAAAATAATAATAATAATAATAATAATAATAATAACTAGAAAACCTCTCAGCAAGCTCATTTCCCCTCATTGCGATTTCCACCTAAATGCTACAGTTCTGCATCTATTGATCATGAATCCACAGTGTCTTGGATATATTGTTGTGTTTGAGGCATGTTTATATCCTAATTTGTTCTCTTTCAGACATAAATTCTAAAGATTCCCTATTTTTCCTGTTCTTGATTGTAGTATCCAGAAATTTGCTAAGTATCCAGATCTACCGTTGATATCTTGTAAAACCTGCTGGGATCTTAAGTTACAAACACACAGACAGACAAACCAATATTGCCGAACACATTGATGATAATCAATATCAGCCTTTTGCCTCGGCAGCACAGGGCATATGAGGACATTAATACTGATTATCAGTATCAATGTCTTTCTAATATCTAAGATAATCTTCTACAACTATATGTGGTAACAGAACATTGTACAGCCTATCAGCCATAGATGAACGTGACACATCTCAAGCATGAAGTAATAAAACACACATTTCATGGATAACACTGACATGTCATACTGGGTTATACTATAGCTTCATACTGCCGAAATAAGGTTTTGAATCACTGTGCAGTTTTCAACTGAGCTCTGCTTCCACAGTCTGTAATCATAACCCACCATTAGTACAATATAACATTATTACAACCTCCTAACTTGGTTTGGGGACAGCATAACAGTCATAGGAGTGAATACATCTGCTTCCAAACTTTCATTATATTCATCTAAATAAATGGATAGAGCCATCAAATGTGTAATCTGTATTTCAAATATAAAAATACAGGATAAAATTCAGGAACAGAAAGGCTTCACATGAATATTTGAACCTAGTGAAATAACTGAATAGCTTAAAAAATACTGTAAATTTACCCTGAGCCACTCCAAGAGCTCCAAACACCCCCACTCTGGTGTCCCTCTTCCAGCTAGGGTAGGTCTGGTTGATGTATACCACTGCATCATTTGTCCAGTCACTCAGCCACAGATTCTGACCGATGAAAGCAATGTTCTGGATGAAGTAAATCACGAAGACCAGAACAGAATATCCCCAGCCCATCGCACGCAAGTACTGGAGGTACATTGAGAACTTCACCTGAATGTCAAAGAAAGAGGACCTTTAGGGTTCAGCTTGGAATTTTGGAGCTTCAACTTTGTGCCATTTGTTAAAAACAAATAAACAAACCAAAAAAAAAAAAAAAACCAGAAACTTATAATACCTGTCCGGTCTCCATAGTTTCCTTCTCTATTAGCTTCTGGCCTGCCTTTTCATCTCTAGCATCTTCAGATTTCTTTAAAGTGCTATTTTTTCTTATTCTGACACTAGAAAAAAAAAAAGAAGCAAAAGTTAAATGACAGAACAAAACACAATGATATAACTGTATTTGTATGCACTTTGCATGGATAAATACTTTGTACATGTACAGTACCAGTCAAACCTAATGGGTCGCTGTATCCAAACGTTTGACTGCTACCGTATATGTTTCCCTTTGGCATCATCTGCCACTTCCATGAGCTCATACCTGCCGCCACGCTGGCTGCGACGGATGCTATTCTCTCTCTTCAGTGTGTATGAAACTGTATCTTCCAGAGGAGAGTCTGGCTGAGCGTCCTCTCTGTCATGAATAAGTTCCAAATCTTCTATGCCTTGGTTACCATCTAGATGACATTGATCAGAAAAGAGAAAAAAAAACTAAAATTGGTATCCACATGTGTCCAATGTGATGCCAAAATGCTATATCAGGTTTAGCTAGGTAACAAAAGGAGAGCGTTTATGGTCGTAACAGTTAAAAAAGGGTTTAATTACCTGTCTCTGAAGTACTTCGATTTCTTTGCTCTTTGGCATACGTGTTTAGAAACTCGGAAAAAGCTCCATTGCTGGCACGAAGACTTTTGTAAGATCCGATCTCAGAAACCTTTCCATTCACCAGTACTACTACTTCATCTACATAAGGCAAGAAGCTTATTCCATGAGTCACTAGGATACGAGTCTGTACACACACACAAAAAACAAATAAATAAATAAAACTCCAATTTAACTTTCAAAACACAAAAATCTCATTTGTCAGCAAGTAGGAGTGTAAATCTATCATCACATTATTCTGTTTCTGTGCTTGTTTTGAACTAATTCTTAATACTCTGAAAACTGCCAGAAATGTTGTCAAAATGTCTGATCCAACAGTTTTAATCAACACTTTAATGTGCAGCACAAACCTTGTTTTTGAGAAGCCCATTTGGTCCGATAACTTCGTCAAAGAGATGTTTTCCTACGTGAGAGTCCACAGCAGACAAGGGGTCATCTAACAAATAAATTTCAGACTCGCTGTAAGCTGCTCTGGCCAAGCTCACACGCTGTTTCTGACCCCCTGAGAGGTTGATACCCTAAAAACAAAAACAAACAGGAAAAGTACAGATATTTTTAAGGTAAACGCATCCTTCGTGAACTTGAGGAGCTCGCAGGTCATTTACTCTATTTAATACAGAGCAGGGAAATTCTCATCCTGTTCACTAACTCTGATTTCCAAATTGAATACACTTGAACTTACCTTCTCCCCAATCTCAGTTAGTTCTCCTGCAGCCAGCAGCTTCAGATCAGGGGCAAGAGCGCAGGCCTTTATCACATTTTGGAATTTCTTCTCATCATATGGAGAGCCGAACAAGATATTATCCCTCACAGTGGCATTTTGAATCCAAGCTTGCTGTGGCACAAATGCAAGGGACCCCTGGAAAGATATGCTTCAAGTCAGAATTCCTCCAAAAACAAGCTTATGTTCAGATTTATGTTAAAGCAAGCTCAGAGTTGCTTCAACGACCACAAATCTGGATGTTTCTGAAAGTTCACTTTGTAGAAGGAGCAAATAGTAGAAAGGTTCAGTTTTGTAAAGAATTTAGTTTTGTAGCTCCAACTGAAAAGCAACTTTATAGACTTCAGTATTGTAGGTAGAGTCTAATTCCATCACATTTATTAGAAAACAAATGTGTTGTGCTTCAGAGGAAAAATCTGTTAGATCTAGCCATATTGATAAGATATAAACACCCTTGGAAGTTAGAGATTGTTGTTTAAAAAAAATGACATTTTATTGGCTCAGTATTTCCAAGAAGCGTAAAATCAAAATGATTCAATTGTTCTCTGTCTATACTACTTTTACTACATAGTAACTTCCCCTCAAGATGAAAAGTCATTCTAAAAAGAAATAAGTGAAAATCCTAAAACTGATCACAGAGATTCCTGCAAATTTTGTACGTTAATCTAATTATGAGAAAAACTTCTGAACATAAAGGCATTACATGTGCTTACACTCCACGACAGTTGCATGTTTGCTAAGTTCTTCTTAGCAAGCCTCTTGAGCACCTTACATATACAACTCCTAAATATGATCATTTTTATACTTGAAAAACAGTCATTTATTGTTTAGACAAGCTGAAAACTCAAAGTAGCTTGCAAAACGTTTTGCATGTTGATGACTTCTAACAAGGCTAAATTCTTTTTGCTTGGCAAAGAGAACTAGGATTGTATGTGAACATGTCATAAATGCTAACATATTTACAGAATTCTGCCTAGATGTGAACAACACAGAATCAGTTAGTATAGAAAACTATTAAAAATTAATCCCAGAAAGAGACAGAAACAAAATCACCTGAATATTAATGAACCCTTTGGTATTGTACATCTCTCCAAGGAGAGCTGACATGAGCGAGGACTTCCCTGAGCCAACGGCCCCAACTACTGCTACCAGTCGACCAGGCTTGATATCCAGCGACACACTAGCAAAACACACACATAACATGTTCAACACTGAGAGAAATACAAGATTTCTATTTTTGCTTATTGCTGTAATTTGCACCCAAGTAAATTCATGCTTAAAGCATACTTTTTCAGCAGTGGTTCAGCATCCTTTTCCCAAGCAAAAGAAGCGTCATTTATGCTGACAGCGGAGCCTAATGGAGAAAAGAGAGATGAAACAAATGGCAAAACTTTCCTCAGCAAACAGAGATGCTGCAGTAACAAAGTGAACTGCTCAGTAGAGAGAATGTAGCATATATATATATATATATATATATATATATATATATATATATATATATATATATATATATATATATATTCATATATACACATACATTAATGATTAACTTACTGAAACTGGGGTCATGTCGCACAGCATCATTGTCTATATCTTCCCCTCCCAGAAACTTCTCCAGTCTCTTCTTGGATACTGTAGTCTGAAGCATCCAAGAACAAGTTCAGCGAGCTTTTCAGCTACATTTATTGTGACTACATGGATCATAAGCTGCTGTTGTTTACCTGCACCATGGCAGCGATGAGCATGGGCAACATTGCCAGGGGGAATCGTAGGATGTTGAAGAGAGAGATGGACGTGAAGGCTTTTTCAGGAGTTAACACATTGTCTGAGCTCACGCTTACAAACACTGCAAAAGTAGCCAGGGAAACCTGCCACCGCCCCCCCAAAAAACACAGAAAAGGCAGGGTCAGCAATACAAGATTCAGAGACTAATCTTGTTTTTATTTATTTATTTCAAAGCATCTGATAACTTACCACAGCAGGCGCACAGCTAAAGATGAAGGTGGAGACAGATGTCAAGTAGGCAAACTTCTTCATGACCTTTAGCTCCTGGCCTCTAATGCCTTCCACCTGAGCCTGAAAAGATGGCTCCCATGCAAAAAGCTTCAGGATCTGATGGAAGACAGAGGGAGAAGGAAAGGGTAAGATTCATTATGATGCAAGCTTTTTTATTTCTCCATGATGCATTAGAGAATGACTTTAAAAACCTCCACAGACTGATAAAAAAGGCATACTCACCTTGACCCCATTGAGAATTTCATTCATTATTTTGAGTCTCTTGTCTTTATATTTCATGTTCTCAATCTGAAAAGAGATTTAATATCATTAATAAGCTTATCAAGACAGAAATATAAGTATCTGAAATATTGTACGGCCATCAGTAGCTGCTACGACTAGATCAACTTTAAATTAAAATGTTGTTAAAACCTCTTGGTGACAACACCAGCTTTTATCTTTCACAATTTAAATGCTATTTAGTGGAGATAATATGAAATAAAGAATGCCACAAAGCAAAATATATTTTTTTCATGGAAAAAAAATCTTCAGAGAAATATTTAAAGTTAGACAGAACTTTTTGATTAAATAATGCATCAATTTATCTGAAAAATGGTGCAAGACTGTATGATAGGAGAGAATAACAATGATTAAAGGTCACATTTGACAAGTGTGTCATATAGAACAATACAGCAGCGTCGGCTACCACTGCTTGCACAATACATTCATTTCCAGGGCGTTTTTTAGATTCCAATCTATTTTATCAAGATTTCATAACATCTGCAGATCAGCTGACAGCATAGTCATCCTGTAAATCTACTATTTATAAAAAATCTCCTTTATCAAACGTCATATGTGGAGAGCTTGGATGATCTTTCAAATACATTTATGCACAAATTTATGAGCACGGGTAACAGGTTCACATATTGTTGCATCAGGCTGTTTTGATGTTGATAACAAATGCGTAATATCAAAAGTATTTTATTCTGTTCATATATATATATATATATATATATATATATATATATATATATTTTTTTTTTTTTTTTTTTTTTTTAAATTTTATTTATTTTTTTTTTTTAATTTAATTTAATTTTTTTTTTTTTTCCTTTTAAATCGGAAGGTCATTTTTGATGATGGTCTGGAAGTGTTTCTATATTATACCTGCATATCTGTGGAAAGGGATGCATTTGACATTGGGGGAAGCAGCACTTTAAAAAAAAAAAAAGGTGAATAACATCTACAGTAAAAAAAAAAAAGAAAAGCTGGATGGCGAATCAAGTATTTTCTTCTAGTAGATAAAATTAAAAACTATATTAGAAATTGCACTGGTCTTGGTGTAACTACTCTCCTGTTTATTTTATTAAATGTACTGACCTGGATTTTTCTGGCCTTTGTGGCTAGCAGCCCATTGATTGGCACCATTAGCACCATTACTGCCAGTCCTGCCAACACAGATGGCCCCAGTTCCAACCACAAGAAAACAATAGACACAATGATCTGCAGAGGGCAGGACCACAGCAGGTGGATGAAGTTGGTCACATCATTGAAGCGCTGGGCATCAGCTGACATAAGGTTCACCGTTTCCCCAACTGTCGACTCTTTGCGGGTGTCGTTAGACATTACCAGTGCCTTCAGGGGGAAAAAATGATCGAGAAGCAACAATAAATAGAAAGTAAAGGTGAAATCAAACATCACAATTTGAAGAGGTGGGAGTTTCACTTGCTTTAATTAACTAGGGCTGTAACGAAATGCTTTAGTCCCGATTTGATTCAATTCCGATTCTTTAGGTGCTGATTCAATTTAAATCGCAATTCTCACAATTCTTTAATATTGCTGATTTTTATAAAGAAAAAATGTACAAACTTTTTTCTCTAATCTTTTCTTTTTTATTTCAATTAGAAAAAAAACAACACAACAGCCTGACCATCATTCTGCTCTTATAATGCCCAAGAAGACAAGTAAAAAGATCGATAAAAACAATAAAAATGACATAAATCTTATAATTGATTATCTGTATTTATTTGAAAAAAATCTACAAATGAATATTGAAATGAATTTCTAAATGAATACAGCAGCATGGAACTTGAAAGATGAACAATTGTTCATGCCATCAGTAAGAACAGACTAGGTCTTCCACTTAATCTGAAATGGTACAACATGTACTTTTAGCTACATTCTGATGGGAAACTAATTATCTGCTCTGTCATGCATTTCAAGGACATGTCGGGACATTATCATGCATTTAAATGGTTTTAAGTAATTCTAATAATTTGTGACCATTTAAAATCCATTTTACAATGTTTAGTGGATGAATGGAGGTTATGGTCACAATGCGTAATTTATGCAGCCTTGTCATGCTTCAGAGTTCCCTACATGCCTGCAATGTTTGAGAGTCTGTACATTATAAAAAACAAGACTGAAAATACCTTTCAGGTGTCTGAAAGGAAGTCATTTTTCTTTTACTGTCAGTTGTTACCTTTTTGTACACAGCAGCCATAATTGCCGTGCGAACCTTCATCCCGAGCACAAAGCATCGCTGAAAGTATTGCTGCAGGAACAAGGACTGAAGAATGGCCACCACCAGCAACAGCACTGCATACAAATATCCCACCCAGTCGTAGCTGGATTTGTCCTGAGTGAAGGATATCATCAGTCTAGAAAAAGAAAAGTTAATAATCTCAGTCCACCTCATACTTGCTTTCATTTACATATAAATGGTGCAATATATGCTTGTATCATAACTAATTTTGTGCTCTGTATTGTTTTCTTCTCTTCAAATGTCCTTCATTTTTTCCAGCCCTGGTTTTTGTCAGCTGCTGTTTAAACTAATCAATAAGCAGTAAATAGTTAAACTACATTTGGCTTTTCACAAGGTCGGAGCACGTTATTGTAAAAGCTTTGAAGTGGATCTTTTCTGATCTTTTTGATATATCCGAAGGTCCCGTTTGGATTTTTTTTTTTTTTTTTTGTGCTTCTTAAATACACATTTAAGAAGCGCAAAAAAAAAAAAAAAAAAAAGAAGCAAACTGGAACTTTGCTAACTTTGCTAAGTTAACCAGTTTTAAATCTCTGCAGTTGTTATAGGCTGCATTATAATAAATCATCTTGGTGTTCTACTCTTCTACTCTGCACAGGAGGTTGGTGATCAAGAAATGGTTAACAAAAAATAAGTAAATAAAACAATATTAACATGTTTGAAAGACTCAGGCAGAATTCAGATCTGATCCCCATCAATGATTTATGAAAAAGCAGGTTAAAGGGGAGGAAATCTCCCAACCACTGCAGTCTGCTCTTCAACTCAGCTTCAACATTAACCACATCTGCCTCAACACAAGTGACGGTCTGAATTAATGGTTTTACAGAGCTGCATTGGGGCTGATATAATACAAAAAAAACTTACATCTAATTCAATTAGGAGAACAAAATACATCTTTTTCGTCATGCTGAATTGCCTAATTTATGTAAAATGCTGAGCTGAGAATGTAGAGCTTTGACTGGGGAAGGACAAATTGCAAAATAATTGTGCTAATTAAATCGGATTTAATGGCTGCAGTGATTTTGACAGAGTGGAGAATTCCACGGTAAAGAATAAAAAATATTTCCTTTGTAGTTCAAATTGATTCATAAAACTAGATACACATTCAGGTGCAGGACAGTTTGGTTGCTAAGAAGCCAAAGCAAAAGTGACAGCGGTCACCAGATGCTTTGGAGCAGGGCTAACTGTCCTGCAGGATTTACATGTTTCCCTGCTTCAACACATCTCATTCAAATTAATCATTGTGCAGATCTTGACAAGCTGATGGGTTTAATTGACTCGCCGAAACCTGTTGGAGCAGGGAAGTATTTAAAATCTGCAGGACAGTGGCCCTCAGACACCCCCCCCCCCCCCAAATAAACTTACTTGAGGAGTTGAGGGCTGGCAAAAGCCAGCAAGTCCTGCAGAAGTTTGAACAGGGCTGATTCAATCAGAAGCCATTTAAAGGTCTTGTAAATGGTGCTAATAAGCCATGAATTGGGATAATCCTCTTCCTCCTTCTTTTCATCCTTTTTCTTCTTTTTGTCTTTCTTGCCTTTGTCCTCCTGAATCAAAACATATATGTTACATATGAGATCTTTGCAACAGCAATTTCTATGACATGCTTGGAAAAAAGAGTAAAGCCCTGTCTCCACCAGTGGGCCCAGTATGGAACGGTCTGGTGCAGTTTGGTTTGATGAACCCAGATCTCTCTAGTGTTTCCACAGAAACTACATCTTTACCAGGTGGAAGACATATAAGCATGATAGCGATTGATGTGACAGTAGTGGAACAGTGTGATATTACAGAGTGGTGCACCGCCTTCCTTGCATGGAAAACAGAGACAAAGCTTGCTTTCTTTATTCTCAATATGAGGGTTTTAAACAAGAAAAAATCCACACAAAGCTGTTCTTGCTTTGTGCTGATTGCCAAGTCACACAAAAAGGTACGACTCTTTCCACCAATCAATGTCAGTCCGCCCTTTTGGGTCAGACTGGTAACACTGGAACCCCAACAGAAAGGTCTAAAAAACCCTGTTAGTGGAAGCAGGGCTTTAGAAATGCTTCTAAAGTTTAAAAAAAGAAAAAAAAAGAAAAGCCAGTTTAGAGTAAAAAGTATGATGAACTGTTCATCTGTTTTTCTACACAGGCTCTCACCATCATCAGTGCATCCTGGCTCACGCCTTTCCCAAGACCATTTTGTGAGGCTTCTTCTGGGGATTTGATTCTGCTTTTGACTGGTTTCTTCTTCAACTGCCTGTGGTACCGAACTTGGGCTTCAGCTAACTCAGTCTCCATGGACTGTTGGAAACGACTGCTAATGTAAGCAGTACTGTCTACCTCATTCAGTTCCCACATGTCCTCCTGAACCAGGGGCCGTTTGTAACCTTTCACCACCATACTGGGAAAACGAGAAGAAACCATGTTGGACATGTGGTATATATCAACTGGGATTCTAACTGTCACAACAAAGACTTTACCTGTTGATCCAATTAAAAGTGATCCTGCTTAAAAATGCTGCACCTGCTTCTGGATTCTGTGACAGATAGATGAAGATGGAGAGTGATTGTGATGGGTAAACGTATTGCATATTATTTTGATTTTCACAGTTTAAAAAAAAAAAAAAAAAGTAACAAAAAAACTATTTGGGTGGTCTGTTACCTTTTTTGCAAGCTCCCGAGCTTCTAAGGGGACGTCAGCTACAGCCGAGAGAATCAGTGCAATCACCTCCAGACCAAAAGAAATGTAGAAAAGGCAGAACCGAGGCAGATCACTGACCTCCCCCTGAATGTTTGACAGATATTACAGGATGAGGAGGATGCAGCACTGAACGCTGCAGTGCTGATAAAAATGAGAACTGGTAATTAACAAAGAGAGGAAGGTAAAGTTTATTGCTTTTCCCCATAGTTCTTGATTTAATGACTCTGCACATACCTGCCTGAGTGCCTCTCGTAGGAGAGTCTGGAAAGGGAAAATGTCACACACAACCAGCAGCAGCCAGAAGAGGAAGAGTGTGGCGGAGTCTACTGCTCCTTCCTTTCGCCTTGTTGCTTCTTGACATAACAGCACAAGGATCTACCAAAAGAAAGCATGCCAGGGGAAAATAGAGAAATAAAAAAAAGGAAATAAAAGCCCTTTTTTGTTATCTTGAGCAGCTTAGGAAATGTCTAAATACAAAGCCTTATATGTACCCATGTGACTGCAAAGAGGACAGGGTTTGTGAAGTACACAGCTGGTTTTTTGTCTGTTGAACTTTCGGGGCTAGGTTCTCCAAATGACACAGCCAAACCTGCGATGGCTGTTAGGAACAACAGACACACCACAATCTGAGGAGGAAAGACAGAGGAGAGCGGCGTAGAGTGACATCTGTCAGCACCATCATGTCGGAAGTCAGTGCTTTCATTTTAATCTCAGTTCATGCCTTACCATTTTGCAGATATACAGCTTGGACAGGTGTTTCGTGTTTACTTGTGACCTTTTGCAGATGGACATCAGGTGCACAGGAGCACAGAGCCACAGAAACCCCAATGGGATCCACACAAGCACAGTCTGCTCCACACATACTGGTAGGTCTGGGTCCTCTCTTTCCAGGTAGGACGAATTCTGTGGCACGTTAACAACATACATGCATTACAAACCATCAGCCTAAATTTTACTGCTAATATCTCTGTGTTAAATATGCATTCAGCAATGACTCATGATGAAGTGAAGAAGCTTACATGAAGAGTCTCGTGTACACAGCAATGAACCGTGCAATGAGTTGTTCGTGAGCCACTGCAATGGTTTTTACATCCGTATTTAATGCAGTGCTGCCTTCAGGCCAGTTAATATTGATTTTCAGCCTTACCCCTTGAATATGTTAGGAAGAGCTCTCCTAGATTTATAAATCTTTTAGTTTTATTATGTTAAATTAAATTATAGAGCACACTTTACAACCAAAGCGCAGGGATTTGTAACGTAGAAGTCAGAGGCTGAATATGTTGGAAAAACTGTTGCTAATGCACATACAGAGATTAGAGTGAAAACAGCTAAACTGTTAATTTCTTTTAGTTGACACTACTGCTGCCTGCCCTTTTGCTTGCTAATACCTGCGTGCCATCACACACCAGGGATTGGCTCTGCTCACCGCACCTTCACCTCCTGTCAGCTGACTGGAAAGTTGCCAGACCTATCATCAACTTTGCAGACACAATCTGGGAAATATAAACCGGCTGCAGCTGTGGCCTCATTGGCAACTGTTTTCTAAAAGTGTTAAAACTGTTTGGCTGTGTGTTCTCCTTTCTTTGCCGACTGTCAAATGGTCTTGTTTCTTACTTGTTTGGCATTAAATAAAGCCCTCTTGTCTCCTCTTTCTGCTAATCATTTTAGTTTCTAGTTAAAGTTGTAATGTGTGTGTGCTTTTTACTTTTTTTTGTAATTGTAGTACTTTGTGTTGTCTGAACATATTTGTTGAAGCTGCCTCACTTTCCGATTATATTATAGCTCAGCAGGCCAGTTTTTTATGTCACTTATTTACTTATTCTTGGTTTTCCTTTTTGTACTGGCTGGTTTTGAGTTCATATGTAGCTGTTTTTTTTATTATTGCTTTCTATGCTTTAAGCAGATTCGTTAAACCCAACACTTGTCATTTACCACCATTTCTTTGTTCCCTATCACTGCTTGTGACAATAAATTCTAATAATTTCCATTTTAACCCCTCTATGCCAGGGTTTTTCAACCACTGTGCCGTGGCACACTAGTGTGCCGTGATAGATTATCAGGTGTGCCCTGAGAAATGATCCAATTTCACCTGATTGGTCTAAAAAGCAGCTCTGTGCTCATCCAGGGCCCAGCTGAAAGATAATAAAATTTCTTTTTCTTGTGTTTATCTTATTTATATTCAAGACAACTTTGACAAAATAGACTTTATATTAAAAATATGGGTTTTTTAATAATAATAATAAAAAAATATATGTTTTGGCTTGGGGTGTGCCTTGTGAATTTTCAGTGAAAAAAAGTGTGCTTTGGCTTAAAATAGGTTGAAAAACGCTGCTCTATAAAGTATGCTTTTTAGTCAAGATAAAAAAATTTAAAGCATAAAGGTGCAGACAGAAATGCTATAAACAGACATTGTACGTGTGTGCGCATTTTTTCTGAATGCCATAGGGATTTTTTTTTTTAAATTTATTTTATGAATAACAACAACAACAAAACTAAATGAATACAAATAAAATAAAAATTGAAGTCCATGGATTAAACTGTAATGAAAAGCAGAAAAATCTTCTTTTTTTTTTTTTTTTTTTTTTTAGAAAGTAATTGTAATTGAACTACATCTATTGAGACATTAATAAAATCAATCCACTAAATCTTTAAGTTCTAATGCTCATAAACCTTTTTTTATTTCTTTTAAGTTAAAAAATAAAAAAGGAAAAAGCTTTTCTGGATGGAGAAGCTCCACCTGCTCCCTGTCCATGTCAGAATTACAGGAATGTAGCCTTAAAACTAACAAACACACTACGGTTGGACATGTCGAGTCCTGTCCAACCTGAGCATCACTGCGCAGTCACATGGTGTGTTCACAAAATATAACACTTCAGATAAAATCTTTGTGTTAAACTCCTCAAATAAGCTGCATCGTTTTCAAGTAACAGTTACGGCATTAAATGCCTCTTTCCATCTTTCTGTGAAAACAACGTACAGACAAGGATGAACAGCTGGAAACAATTCACCTCACTGAAAGAGCTCTTTGTTTCTAATCCTTGAATTTTTACAACATTATTACTAAATTGTCTTGAAATGTTGGAAAAATAAATAGCATGTTCTTTGATTTATTGTGTCCAACGTGTCTTAGCTTCTTTCAAGGTGCAAGTTATGCCTGAGCTGCAATTGTATCTGAAGCTAGTGTTTTTCATCTAGAGAGGACACAATGAATGTTTTCCTTCTTTCCTTTTGTTTCCTTTCAATTTAACTAGCCGTCTGTTCAACTTACCCAGAATATTGACCCACAGTACTCCTCCAGAGGTGCAGCACACATGGCTTCTGTGATGGCTTCAGACGCCTTTGAGGATTAGACAACTAGACTCCTTGTGCCCTTTACTCCACTGCTGCCGAGTGTAATTCAGACACTGGCAGTCTCTCCTCCGTCCACCCACAGAGCAAAGACAATTGCAGGATGTGTCTGCAAAAGACTTTGATCCATGAGCCTTTTAAGCAAAAAGGATAACTTACTTTCTCCCTGTATGGATAAAGTACATGATCTTAATAACAGTCTTTCATTGTCTGTTATTAAATATGCCAAAAAATAACACTGTAATAAGAGGCAAAGAGCCAAAGTTTAAAAGCTTTTTTCGTTCTTCTTGTTCTGTAAAAGATCACAAGCCTTATGTTCAAGACTCTCTGGTGGTCGGCTGTTGGCTGCAAAGCGCTTGTTGTCCTCCTGATGAGAAAATGAAGCAAACCCAACAGATGTGTTCAAAGTCATTGACAAAATCCAACTTTGCACCAACCCACAGGCACTCCTCAACAGTCATGTGTCTAAAGTTCAACACTTTAATGGAGATGAGTGCCTGTAAGGAGGGGGGAAAAAAAGGAGAGAGATACAGGAAAGCTTGCGTAAGTATTACTGTGCAGTTTTCCATGTGTTAGGGAACAGCCCTCCAAAAAGGGAATGTGTTTACAGAAAGGAAGGGAGGGGTCTCATCAGAGCCCTCTTCCTGTTGTGGCTCCACTTCTCTGCATGCCCTCACTCCCCACGGACTCATATTCTCTGAGACCCATTTTCCTACCTAAAGTCAGATTCAATTATATTCACAATTAACTTGATTAGATTGATAATGAACTGCTGAAGTGTTTCTTTTCAGAGCAGACTGCCAAGAGTAGCTGCTAGTGGGCGGGAATTTGGGGGAAGGGACAGCGGTGTTCATAGGTTGGCTGCGTCTGCCTTTTTATGTTTCCTTCTCTTAGCAGAGGGAAGTAGATGATATCTACTGATACAAATGTGAAAATCTGTATGAATGGAAAGAAAAACCGAAAAATGACCAAAGTAAAAAATCAACACAGAGAATTGTTTAGACAAATATGTGCGCCTGTTGTTTAAGCTTATTTACTTTTTCATTTTAAGAACAAATGGAAACTCAGTTGACTTGTATCTGCTTTTGGTGATTTTTAAAGCTTGATAGCTATTGTCAATATGACCTGAAGAAGAAAAGACGGGTCAAAAATGTAATTATCTATAGATGATGTCTTTGAGTGAGTCTGTAGAATCTGCAAGAAAATTAAAGTTAAATTGGAATCAGGCATTTTCAGTCAATGGAATGACAATCAAGAGTGTATAATAGATAGAAAAAACTTCATTTTGAGCACTTCAGAAAAGTTGTGGCATAAAGACAGACTGTGTGCAAAGGGGGTAATATGAAGGTCACTGTAAACGTCCACCAGGACGGTTGATCCCTGCAAGAGAAAGATGTGTAAAAGTACACAAAGGAACAAAGGATACTCAGAGTAATGGAAAGTTGGCCTGGCTTTTGGTTAATGATGATCATTAATCAATCAGGAGAAGATTAAACAACAATGACAAGACTGCATAAACAAAGCCACTGCTCCAAAAATAACACTGCTGTCTGGATGTAGTTTGTTAAAGAGCATGTGGACAAACTGGGAGAGTGAAGGAAACCAACTTTTCTGTTTGGAAATTGGAGGAATCATGCTTGATAATTTTCAGGGGGGGGGGATGTAAAACCTAATTCTGATTTATACTAATTATTCCCAAAGAAATCAGTATTTTGATCCATGAAGAAAATCTCAAAAGAGAGGTTTTAGTCAAACACAAGTCATCCGTGAAGGCTGATTTAATCTAAAAGAAAAAAACTCAAAAAGAAAAAAGTCCAGACTTTTACTAATTTAAATATGTTTATTGGAGAAATCTTGGCCAAGTCCCGGAGTTAAAGCTCCTCTGTTAACAGGATCCCACTTCCCTCCCAGCTGATGTCCAGGATTTATTCCCAACATTAGTGCACACGGATGTAATTTACTCAAGTTTACATATGTTTGTCACTCCAATATGTAAAACATAACTATGTACTATCTAATTGAATCTAATTGTAATTTATTTCAAATGTGTGTCCCTCAAAAAACACATAGGAAAAAAGTAAAATATCAACAACACACATACCCAAAAAAGGAGAAGGCAGATGTAATCATTTTATAGATCCTTTTGCTCGATTAATAATTACCATTTTTAAATCCAATAGTATTTTAGGTCATATGTAAGCAGAGCCACTTACAAGCTGCTGTATCCTAACTACTACATCAGTTTCAGAGCAACCATTACACAGTATTTTTAGCAGAGCCTATAAACAGCTCATTAAAAAAATCTCTTGAAAATCTTCTTGTGATAAAGCTCAATAAAAGTTCTGCTGTGGTAAAAAAAAACTCAGTGTTTGAGACACTTAGGTGGGAGGTCACTGATTTATGACAGAACAATTAGACCCTTCATTAGAATTTCACCATGTGTGTCTGTCATCGCCTGTTATGGTCAAAAACTGATTACCCTTACTGTGGGATAGTCAGCCATCAAGTGTTTGATAACACACGAGGACTCAATCTAGCTGACTCCCAGTGTGTAAAGTCTCAAGGACAGCCATGAGTCACATGAGAGCAACTTGTACACAATCAAAGAGCACAGCTAAGTGTTTGATTTACAACTGTGCTGCTGCTTTACATGACAGAGGGCTTGTTCTTAGATGACGAACCCTCAGGTTTTATCAGCTCAGGCAGACTGTTAAATCATAACAGAGAAAATTTTGACAAGAATTTGATGGATAAAGAAGTTATATTCACAAGCACAAGGCCAGTGACAGTAGGGAAAAGGTAATTCATGCAATTATGGTGAAACTAAATGTCAGAAACAAACAAAAAAAACAACAAAAAACCTAGAATATAAAATAAAAACTAACTAGCTCAAACAGCTTCATGTGGAGGAAAAACACAAAAGATTTATTTATAGCTGTTTTGTAACTCTGCGAGTTTCTCATGGGTGAAACTAAAACCTATAAGACAGCTTGTTTTTGGTGTCTGAACCGGTATGAAGAGTGGCTTCGTATCACGACATCGCTTTTTTTTTATTTATTTTTTTTAAGTACAACTTTAAATACTGTGTCCAGGAAAAGTTGTGTTTCAGGATTCTGATGTAACTGGATGATTTTGCTAAATGAAATCTCTAAACTTTACCCAGTTAAAGCTGCAGTGTTAGGAGGGTTCTAAGTTTGTCATCAGTTGTCATGGTGATTAATCCGTCTTCATCCACTGGGCGACAGCGCTTGCTGGTATGATGCTGCACTGTGAAGCTACAGTCACATTATGTCAGTGATACATAATAACTCAGGAAGCGGTGTCGCCTGCGTGTTCTCTCTTAAAGAACAACAAAAGTACAGACAAGCAGAAAGACTTTCCTAGGAGACGGCTTGCACTGAGCGTTAAAACACGACATAAAATTGTAACTATTATGACTTTGTTTTTGGTTTATATTCCGTCAGTCGGTCCAGCGACCGTGGCTTTAATGCCAACAAACTGCTGCTTATATGGTGAGTTTTGCTGGTAAGAGATGACACCAACTTAAAAATCTATTCAAATTAGATCTTATTTAACATTTATGTGGCAGCTCGAATATCCAACCCCTCAACATAATTTTAGCTTTAATAGCGAATTTATATAAAGCAAAAATTAGAATTTATGTGGTTTATAAAGTAATTAGACTGCTTTTTCTCAAATGTACTGACTTTTATTAAAAGTTGAATAAAAGTGAATAAAATCACAGTGATTCTATTCTTACACAAAAAAGGTAAAGCAGGCCAGAACTTGAAATGCAGAGGACATATATGGGAACTGATACGGCGCTTTTCTGAAAACAGCAGCGAATCTAATTTTTCTTTTGTTACAGAATTGACTGATCTTTTAGTGTATCAGTGTTGTGCATATGTTAGAATAGTATGCTTTGCAGGCCTCTTTTTGGCATCTGACATCTAAAGGGAGGGTCATGTGTCAATAGCACGAAGTAAACAAAATTAAAAATAAATTTATACACAGACATATACATCTTTTAACACTTATCTGACAGAAATGATGAAGGCATGTATATTGTTAAAGGCCTACTGCTCACATTTCCTACGGGAGGACCAAGAACAGGAAGTGAAGAGTTATGGATCGGTACTACAGAGTGGGAAATGGGATTAAATGAGATGAGCTTTCAATGGTGGGAATATGATCTGCAAACATATGAAGCTGTTCAGTGTGATCCAGCTGTGAAGTCAGATTTGTGAGCGACTGACATGAAAATAAAATCTAATTGATTGAATTGAACTAAAAAAATGAGAAAAACAGAGTTTTCCCCTCAGTGTGTGAAAATCAATAGAGATGTTTGTAAACATTTACGGATCTCAACAGCACACTTTCATTTCTTATAAATGCACAAATTACACACTTAGGAAACCAGATTTCAGTTCAAAGCACCAAAAACAACATGAAAAGATTCAAACCTGAAAGTAGAAACACCAGAAAATATGTTTTTTTCTTTTCTGAAAAGCTGTAGGTTTTTTTTTTAAAACACTATTTACTGCGGTTCTTTTATTTGTTTGTTTGGTTGACTTGTTGCGAGCTGCTCCTCAGAGCCACACAACCATTTGTGAATCATTCACAGCCGTCTGCTCAGAGATCCTTTGACAGACTGCAATATTCTCCCTGAGCGCCAACAGTACTCTGATTAGTTTGTAAAAAAAAAAGAAAAAAAAAGAAAAGCAATCTGTGGCAATTTGTTGGAACATAAATGACTACATATCAATGTAATTATTACTGATTACTCATGAGGTATGTTGTTTTTTTTTTATGTGTAATAACTGTCAAGTAATGAATCACAAGGTGTTTTTGGCTATTGCGTTCAGGATCCGGACTTTGCTCACATCTGCCACCTTCAGGCTGTACTCTGACGCTGACAAAGCGGCTCCCATTGACACGCAGCTGTTCCTGCACGTGAACAAATACCAAAGAGAACATTAAGACCTTTAGACTGCCAGAAATCTTTTCACAGTTGTGATGGGAGAAGAAAAATCTCAAGTGGCAGCTTTTCTATTACTTCAACATAGTTTCAAACAAACCTGAACTTCATCGCAGAGTCTCTGCCCGAGCGGGCTGAGCAGTGAAACTCTTGAGCCCCTGACCCCTCTAGTATTCTCTGCAGGTTCCTTTCTGTGATACCACCTCCTGTTTGGATAAATATATAAATAAATAAATGGATAAAAGACCTCAAATAAAACCATGAAGTACAGGAAGGAAAGTAGATGCACTGACCTGGCATCACTATAATTCTCCCTTTAGCCTGTTAAGTGAAGATTACAACACTGGATGATTGTGCACTTTTTATAAATAGCCATATAATTTTCAAATGTGTAAAAACAAACATGTATGCATACGTGTACTTTATACATACTTGATCAATGCAGCGTTTAATAAGAGGAAGGCCCTCCAAAGCAGAGCTATCGCAGCCGCTTGTTAACACACGCTGGAAGCCCAGCGATATAAGCGTCTCCAGAGCAACGGCTGGGTCGTGAACCATGTCAAAAGCTGCAGAGAGATCAATATTACATTCATAACATGAGCTCAGACTCACACAAAGTTCTCCTGCACTGTGTGCTGCCATTTACAATTTGATTGTAAAATTGTACAAATTAAAGGGACTTTGTTAAAAGTCTTTCTTATGTGTGTTTGCTAACAGGCATTCACAAAGCTGGAATGTGCTACGCAGAAGAAATCAATACCTCGGTGGAAGGTGACAGGCAAAGGACGAGCAACAGCTGGGGAGCAAAAAGTGAAAGAAATGTTAACGGCGACAAATAAATTGTTAAAATGCCAAGGTTGCAATGTGAAAGCTGCAATATTTGCTTCTCTCTTTAAAGGTTGTATTCTCAACCTTCAGTGTTGCATTGTGTTCATCTATGCATGAGGTTTTTATCTAAAAACAGTGACACCAATACAAGCATTAATGTATGCATTTACCGAGTCAGATGCAGACTGATTTCTTGATGTTTCTTTCGACTTATAACACTGATTGGTTCACATTTTACAAAAGTGAGCATGATCCTCCTTTAAATCCATTTACTTTAATGAGAGAATAAGTACAGTCAGTGGGAATAACATAAGGCTCAGAAATGAATAAAAGAAACCAAGGCTTTTTAGTGTTTTAAAAATTGATGACCTTAAGCTAAATAGGATTTTATGTAGATAAATCAGCAATGGCCTTGCAGTGGCACATTGAAGAGGTTGAATGAAAGAATATCAACAGCTGATAAGTCTGATACATTTCTGATTACTGACATATAAATGGTAAAATGTACATCGTAAAGACCTGCTGATGGCACAGTTTAACACAAGTCATGTTGCAGTCCAAGACCTGACTAGAACCACTGTAGCAACCAGCTTGTCCCTCCTGTGGAATCTTGCAAATGACTCTACATATTTCTCTGGTAGATAAACTTATTTTCCTTTGTTTTCTTTAAATGTAGCTTTTAATTTTTTTTTTTTTTTATCTTTCATCTAAATTGGAACTTTTAAACAGCTCTGAGAAAGCTATGTTGTCCATTAACTAATGCTGACAGTTCCTAAAGCTGAATTAAACCACAACTCAAATTCCACAGATTTTGTCTCCCTCTTCTGGCAGCCAGAGTCATAGCTCATGAATCAATAATAGTTTGCTTGATTAATTCTTTAATTTAGTACTAATAGTCTATGAATGTGAGGTCACATCCATACACTATGCATAGTCACTTCATTTATTAATTCAGACAATACAGAATTATTTCAAGCGATACAATCAAAGAATCTTCTTTTATTTTGACTCTTTGGGAATATTTTTTGGGTGTCTGATGAAGAGAAATTTAGTTCTATACATCTAAGATGTTCCCTGGATGTTGTTATGAAACTGTATTTTATTAAGAGGATCCACTTGCGCTTTTCTAATGTTTCGGAAGAACTTGGATTAGATCAAATTCAGAGCCGGTCAATACCAAGTAACTCCATGCAGAGCTCTGAATCCACCCGTCCATCCTCTGTCAGGGCTCCCAGCACAAGACCATCAGCTCCTTGGCTTTTCATTAGCTCTATATCCTTTCTCATCACCTCCATTTCCTGGTCTGAGTAGAGGAAGTCACCCCCGCGAGGCCGTATCATCACATAAACTGGAATTTTGATGTACTGCTTGACTACCTGCAGCAGTCCTGCAGTAAAACAAATAAGCAGCAGTGTAAGATCGTGTAACTTCTGCAACAAATCCATGCAGAGGTTAGCTGTTCTGCTCACCTAGACTGGGAGTGAGTCCACCCTCCAGAAGACTTGAACAAAGTTCAAGGCGACCTGCACCTGTCAGGAAAGACAAATGCTCAGGAAGACAAAGGCCTTTAACCTTTGAAACATTTCATTGCATTGCAGGTCAATTAAGTATTCCAGACGGATGTTTAAGAATAATTCCTTGAGGCAGGCTGAAGATCTGCTTGAAGCAGCAACTAAATTCTGTCAGATAAGTGCAACATTTAACAAACAGAGCTGTCTGTGCAGTTTAATCTTTTGTAAGCAGGCCATTGTAAGATAACGACAAAAAGGAAGAGAAACGACAAAAAGGAAGAGAAATGCTCACTATACTTCACCGACCTCCTCTTTCTGCATTGACAGCAGACTCCACGGAGTCCACACACACCTCCATTAAAAAGCTCTGAGCCATGATAAAAGTCTGAAGAGGCAGACATGGACAGAGAGACATAACCTTAAAGCATGTTAACTAACATGTTCGCAGTCTTTTAAAAGAAACATTCTTAATTTCCATCACAGCTACCTGTCAGTTTTCTTTTCTGTCCAATAATAGAAGCAAATCTGTGGTTTGTCAGCGATTTGAAGTCAGGACATGTTTGGAGTCACCAGCAACAACAGCCAGCAGCCATTACAACAATAGCTTACTAATTTCCGGTTCGTTAAATTCATCCGACTGCACCGCACGGCGGGGGCGGTGCACTGGTTGCACTCTGCTGTAAGACTGAGATGAGGCGCCGCCCATGCAAGACATGCCACAAAAATAAATTTACACCAACGTAGAATAAAAAAAATCTATAAATATGGTTTATGAAATAATAAATGTACTTTTTACTTATGCCTGGTGTATAAATTCATGTTTACGAAAATCAAATCAAATCAAAGATACTTTATTCATCCCCGAGGGGAAACAATGCACAAAAAGTCACCTTCCTTGGGAGTTGGCTTATAATTTGTAGTTATTATTAAAACAGAAAATGGTCACTTAGTAATTTAAAAAAAAAAAAAAAACCTTTTAAAGGTATTGTACATGCATCATACCCGGTCCAGCTCAGGACAGATAGAAATCCCGAACCCTTCTTTTTTTCCCCTTACGATTTGTTTTCATCTTAGCTGAATCTGACTAAACAGGCCATTGCAATGTGTAAAAAGATACTTGTTTTTATGTTTCTGTACTATATTACAGTTTGACTGCAGTGGTTTTTCACACGGGGTCTATCTAACGCAGTAATAAAAAGCCTATAAATGCTCCAAAGGTACAACTAGTTATTTTCTTTTATTTTATTTTATTTCCGTCGTTTCCTTTGAATCGGAGACTAGCTTCCGTCTTGTGACGTCGGAGGTTGATGTTGAGCGTCGGGTTTCTGAGTTAGGTAAAACAGTCGGGTACCAGCAGCACGCCGCAGAGTTCATAACAGCAAAGCGGCATCACATGAACTGTGGTGGATTTTGATACGCAAAGATGTTGCTGTCATCATTGCGAACAACGATTTTTTGCGGTTGCAGAAGTGCTGGCAAGGAGTTTCAACGCAACGGCGTGAGTAGTTAGCTTCCGCCGCTACTAGGTGCTAGCATGTTATATGAGGTCACAACAAAAATGTTTGTCAAAAGTGTTAAATAACTTACCGACGGCTATTTTGGTTTTATCATCAATGTTGTTAAGAACATTTAAAAAAAAAAAAAAAAAAAAGTTATTTAAGGTTGTAACTTTGTGACTTGGAAAGTGCAGTAACATTCGCATGGATAAGCTAAATTACATCACCGACCTCCAGACATCCCGATATAATATTACCATCAAATAAGCGCTGAAGTTAAAAATTAATTGGATAACCAATAGAAGATGCATTTATCTTTATTTCAGGTACGTTACTCTATATTATCAGTTATCAGTAAGAAAAACGGTTGATCGCAATAAAACATTAAATAACAGTTGTTGCTTATATTTCTAGTGCTTCCATAAAGTAGGAATACTTTATTCATTGTTGTCAAGATAGTTATAAACCAATGAATAGAGATGGGTTGGTGAAGTCATGTGAAGCTTTTGAGGTTTTTTTTTTCCCCAGTTCAATCAAAAAGGACACAAAGCTTCAAAGCCTTATGAAATAGATCATACCAGGGACATCTGGTGGTCAGCTGTAGTTATTACAGGGACAGATATTTCTCCCACTTGATTTAACTTCTAACACAAACACTTCAGTCAGTCTTGCAGCTGTCTTCATCTGAGGGGTCATCATCTCTATAAGTGTTGTAACATTCTGTAATATCAATGTATTAGCTATGGCTCAACGTGTTGTCCTGTTATTCATCAGATTTTCCAACATGATTCAGATACAGTGTGTGTGTTGTGAAATAAGATGACAGACATGTACATCAAAATTAGTTTGTCGGGAGATATGATGGTTTTGGAGAAGTGCTTATGCATCTCGGTGGGAATTCGAAGGACTTCTTAGAACAATCTTAAATTTGTTCATATGCTTTTTACTGATTTTTGAATAATAGATTACACAGCCTCATTAGTCAGCAACAAAATCAACATCATGAAAGTTTATATTTTAATATAAACTAATCTTCTTATGTCAGTTATCCTAGCCAATGTCGCAGAGAGATATTTAGCAATATAATATAATACTAAATACAAAACTACATTAACATATATACTAAGTATTATGTAATCTAATACTATTTAATCTTTTGACATATTATTAACATCCTTCCTTTTGTGGATGACACAAGGTGAAAGTTTTCCCATACACATGATTGTTTTCTTCCACTAGAAGTATCCATACTAATCGCAATGCTCTCCTAGCCTGTAAAGCGGCCAGCAGGAGGGAACACCGGGCTTTTCTTGTTCTGATAGATGACGCAGCACCAGTATCGAATCAGTTACATCCTCCAGTGTTTCATTCGTCATCGGTCATGTAACGGCAGAGATTTCATAGGCTTCAATGCAGCGTTTCGACCAAGTCTGTCTCATTTGAAGGAAACAAGCTTCGGTGCTTCCGTTTCAAACATCACATCTCCACCAATATTTGACACATTAATTTGTCCATGAAATGAATCCATTCAGCGTGAAAGGTAGAAACATTATTGATACAAACAAGGGGCTTGAACTTGTTGATGTTGGCTTGATTTTTTATTATGGCATAAACGTGCCTAAATATGTCTTTATTTATGTGTTTATCTTAAATCATCTGTTGGAGTTTCTCTTATTTCAGTGACAGCTGGTTCATGTTTTTCCTTTTTCAATGGAGGGTATGGATGAATTTCAGGACAACTGTCCTTGTGTCCCCGCGAGGCAAATGTTGTTAACATTTAAATAAGTCCCCATCTATGTGTATCAGTTCAGATGCGGCTTGAAAATGAAGGTCTACGTAATTTGCAAAATCTCATCCAAGCTTCTTGGAACCACATATTTCTTCATGGTATCTCTGTTTTCAGTTGAATCCTCTGGTTATTATTACATTTTTTGTTATTTAGAGGAGGCAATCATCATCAAACTCTTCTCTCTCGTTTGTTTCCAACATCAGCGGAGTCCCCAGCTACGACAATGGCTTGTGAAAAGAAATCAGAGCGCCATCACAGTGGAGACAGGAGCCCCCTCCATTCCATCAGCAGCTACTGTCCCCAATGCAGCCACAAATCGCATTGTGGGTCGCTGGTTAATTGGCTGCAGCGGGCTGGTGGTCGGAGCTGTGGTCTTGGGGGGTGTTACAAGGTACAGGTGGCGGAAAAGCAATTGGTCTGTGCAATTTTTATGTTGTACTGGGGGTAATTCATAATTAATGTGCGTGTCCATTTGTTTGACTCAGGCTAACGGAGTCTGGGCTCTCCATGGTTGACTGGCACCTGGTCAGAGAAATGAAGCCGCCTCGGACAGAAGCAGAGTGGGAGGTGGAGTTTTCAAAGTACCAGCAATTTCCAGAGTTTAAAATGTACGTCCTCTTTTTTTTTCCCCCTTATTATTACAGGATAAACTTGTTTTACCTCTTTTACTCCACTGACAAAGGGATGTTAACCCTTCATCCAAAAAATCTTCTTCATAATCATGTTACAAGACACGTCTGGGTTTTAAATGCAGGTTGGAGTTTTGAGTTAAGAATTTAATATTTTATTTCATTATTTTTTCCCAGATTGAACCATGACATGACTTTAACAGAGTTTAAGTTTATCTTCTACATGGAGTGGGGGCATCGCATGTGGGGCAGGCTGGTTGGTCTGGCATACGTGCTGCCCACCATCTACTTCTGGAGAAAAGGGTACTTCACGCGCTCCATGAAGGGAAAAGTGCTGGGACTGTGTGGATTTGTCTTTTTCCAAGTAAGATTCTTCGCTTATTTTGACGTCTATGCTAATGTTTTGTTCGCCTTGGTTTAGTTACTAAGTTACAATAGTAGGAAAATCATATTCTTGTCTCATTATGACATTGTGTGTATCTCCTTAGGGCCTTCTGGGGTGGTACATGGTGAAAAGTGGGCTCGAGGAGAAGCCCGAGTCGCATGACATCCCTCGGGTCAGCCAGTATCGTCTGAGTGCTCATCTCGGCTCAGCGTTGTTGCTTTACACAGCCAGTCTCTGGACTGGACTTACTCTGCTGCTCCCAGCTCACAAGGTTGGCAGTAATGTTGTCTTTTTTTATACTTGTAACTCAGATACTGTATGTTATGTAACACAGTTTTAGCCTTGGTTTTTCTGAGAAAATATGCCGTTCCTTTTTTATTTTTACATCCATTCACGGTATCTCCCATTTTTAAAGTTGGCAGAAACCAAACGTCTCATGCAGCTCAGAAGATTTGCCAAGGGTACCGGTGGACTTGTCTTCCTCACTGCTCTTTCAGGTACTGTTTAATGTACATTTTAAACTTGTTTGAATGCCATTTGAAAGGTTGCCTATGAAACATATGCACACATGGATGTACTTGCTTGGCCTTTTTGTGTCCATCACTGACTTGTTTTCATATTTGAAGAAGGATATTCCAAAACGTCCTGGCATCCTGCTATTAACCCACCACCAGCTAGTTATTGATATCTTTTCATGGTTATTCCTTCAGTCCTGCAAGATTTGAATAGAAAACAAAAGTAAAGGAGTAAATCTAACTTGCATAGGTAAAAAGGAAACACAGAAATATAATGAAAATCATTTAAATGATCATTTCGCATAAAAAAAAAAAAAAACAACTCCACATACAAGTAAAATAAAAACCTGTTTTTAGATATGTGAAGGTATTACCTAAGATTTGTATTTAAAAGGTGGTATTTGTACATTTTGGTTTTGAATATTGGATTTGCCACAAGATGACTTGTTTTTCATGAACTTAAATTTCTGTTATTGCTCTGTAATTACATTTACAGTCTCTTCTAACAACCTGGCTGATGTTTTTGCACAGGTGCTTTTGTTGCTGGTTTGGATGCTGGGCTGGTGTATAACTCCTTCCCTAAGATGGCAGATAAATGGATTCCTGACGACCTGCTGGCCTTTTCTCCAGTCCTGAAGAACTTCTTTGAGAATCCCACCACTGTGCAGTTTGACCACAGAGTTCTGGTATGTCCTTACCTGAAAAGACATTTTAGCATTTGTGATGTTTTTCAAGAAAATTCGCATATAAACAGAAAGGCGACAAGTTGTTGATGTTTGTCCGCATCTTTTCCTCTCATTTTTAGGCTATTTCTTCTCTGGCAGCGATTACAGGTCTCTATCTGTTCTCAAGGAGGATGATGCTGCCCAGGAGGGCTAAGATTGCCATCGGCCTCTTAGCAGCAATGGCCTACACACAGGTATGTTGTCAGACAGATGCAGGTATGTGCATACAGAGGATACCAACGCCTTTTTAGCATAAAACTTAGTGGTTTGTCTTGTTTTTTCTTTGCTTTTTTTTTTAGGTTGCCCTTGGTGTCAGCACCCTCTTACTGTATGTCCCCACTCCACTGGCAGCTACTCACCAGTCTGGCTCGGTGGCTCTTCTGTCACTTGCCATTTGGGTTCTGGCTGAGCTTCGCAAAGTGCCCAAGTAAAGAACTTAACAGACATTTCCAAACCCTTGTAGCCACATGGCTAACCTGTAAGAGTCAGCAGTTTCACTACATGAGGAAACCGTGAAGAATGGACGAATGTTGTGGGTTTAATCTTGGACTTCAAAGTGTACGCTGTGAAGTATTTGTGTTGCATCGTAAGCCTCATGAGGGAATAGTAGGAGATATTTATCATGCTATTGTGAACGGAAGTATTTGGATTTTCAGTGATAAAAATGATTTAAAAAGTACATCTTGGCTCTCGGGAATCTTTTTAGAAACTGCATGGAAATGAACTTATGGAAAAACAAGCCTTTTATTTCCAGCTTTAATGCATCTCGATTCCAGCAGGAATATTTTATTTCTACACAGTTTTAATAAGATGTGAGGAGTGGAAGTCTGTGAATCTGACATTGCATTTTGCTTTGTACCTGGACATACATGGCTTCTTGGTTAAATGAACTATAATTCCTCTTTTGTTAAGATTCTTATCAGTGTAGATTTCTGTTTCATCTAGGTGTTACTCTGCACATTCTTAAGTTTAATTGCTGTAAAAAATGAATTTTATTTGTGGGGATTTTTTGTATTTATTTTAAATAAAATGCTATTGAGTTATTGAATAAGAGCTCAGATCTTTTTTGTTTGAATGTTTTCAACCTAAATTAGATCTGGTCCAGCTGTGCATTAATGATATCTTTGAAGATGATAAGGACGTACCGTCCCAGTAAAACTCTAGACACACTTGTTCTTATATTTGCAGTGGATTACTGTGTCCGACTGAGTGGACTTGTTGGTCGGCACATGGCTTGTTCATGACATGTGAACAGACGAGAAGCCTTAACAGTATCCTAAAGCCCTTTTAGTATTCATTATTATGAGTAATGAGAGGTTTAGAATTTTCTATTTGGCAACAAAGCTTATTTATGGGGGATAAAAAAAAAGCCAGTAACTAGAAGATCCAGATTTCCTCTGTGGAGAACATTGCAGAAGGATACACAGTATTGTAGAAATTTCTATCCCACATTTAAAGCAGAGAGGTCAGACAAAGGCTTTTCATCAAGAAAAAGACATGAAGGGAAATATGCAAAATACTGACATGATGAAACAATGACTGTAATGTTTGCTTTTCATTTGTGACCTTTAGGTAGGACATCGTGCACTGAGCTTCACTTTGTTATATCCATCTCCATTGTCAAACATGGACATTTTTATCATTATGTGGGGATAGTTTTCTATGATGAAGAGGGGATTGCGACTCAGGATCATGTCAGACAAACAAAAGAATCCCTAAAAACTGTTTCTAGAACGTTAATGCCATTTGGGTCGAAACCTTAAATCGTCCTGAATTAGTGGCTTATTAAATAGTTTATAGTTAAAACTGCTAGAAAGACCATCAATGAAGATGATTCAGTTTGCACCATATTTAAAATTCAAACTCCATGTGCAGTTTGCATAGTAACTGTGATATTTTTTATTGTTTCTGTACAAAATATACATGTTTTGAATATGTAATGCAACCAGTTGAGGCTAGCTAATCAGACAGTCATTACAACAGGTTAGTAGGATTTCATTGCTCTAAACACAGTACATGCGGGTATAGACAGGTTTTATTTGTGGTCAGGAGAACAACTTAAAAACTCTTTGCTTGGTTTGAAATCCAAACCACTTTTGTCCTGGGAAGAAGAGACAAAAGAAAAAAAAAAAAAAAACAGGGCTGCGAATGCATATTTTCACATGAACATTACTGCACCCCCGTACTGTGCTCTGAGGAGAAAGAGAAGTTGGATGAGTGGAAAGGTACTGTGATAGAGAACGTTATTGCTATTCCATGTTAGTCTCATTGCACTGAATTTAATTAAGGTTTGAGTGCCTCTGGTACATCATCTGAAATGGAGGAGAGGTTCTGGTGCAAAAAGAGGCAAATGAGCGGCTCCAAATTACTCCAAAATAAATATTCATCAGAGCTTAACATGCAGATTTAAAACCGCAGAATTACACTTAAGTCAGGACAGTGTGCAAGCATACCAAAGAGCTTCTTTCTTTATCCAGCATATGGTCTATACATATGGTCTTCTATCTTCACCCACTGGCAGGCCATAGGTCTTGGCACAGGTTTTATGTACCTCTTTCACATTTTCTCTTTGGTGTTACAGAGAGAGGAAGAGTAAGAAGAGGGGAGGAGTGGAAAAAGAAAACAAATCCATGTCCCTCAAGAACAATGCACACAAACATGAGATGCCTTTTTGAAACTGGATTGTCCTAATTGAATGCATCTTTTTAAGTGGTAGAACCTGCTACAACCACGACAGCTCAGAATACAAGAAGTTCACAAGTACAGTCTGCGATCTAATAAGTTTCCTTTGATTGTATTTCAGTTGACCAGTATGACTGTGGCCTAAACTGAGGGATGCTCCATTGTTCAAGAGCTCATTGACCATGAAGCAATCCTCATATCGTACTGGCTAATTATCACACCACTGGGAAAGCTATAAATAGTAACAACAGTCAACAGACAACTACTGCTAGGACTGTAATAGTGGGAAGGCCAGGAATTCTTCTACCAGAATCAATGAATGGAGGTGGTGGTGTGACAAGATGTGGGTGTGGTCCCACTAGAGTTTTACATCTGTAAGATGGTCAGCATCCCCTACACATGCACACACGCACATACACAGAGGGTGAGGCACCTGTGAATGACTAGGAACAGCAGACAGACGAGCAGACTTTGGAGTATCTCTGTAAATACGTAATTAGATATTAGTGACATCATCATGCGATACTGAAATCAGTTCCTCATGGAAACTAAATACTTTTGACGCTCCATTTGTGAAACAGGATCGTTTCAATCTCCAAATTTGTTGGGCAGTCCCCCAGGATGTGTACTTTTTTTCCCTTTTGTCCACCAGGTGGCCACAGACTCCTTTCTATGTTTTCAGCCGGCTCCAGGGAGGCGTTCCCATACGCGCAGAGGCAGGATCAGAATCCCAATCCCGTCGCCACATCAGGGAGAAGGGAGGACGTGATCTTAGATCAAGAATAAGGGCAAATTCCTCCCTCTGAAATCAGCCATCAGAGGGCTGCGATAGTTCTTCCATCAGTTATAAAGTTAAAAATAAAAGTTCAAATAAAACAGGTGGGGTGTTGGAGGGGGTGTTAGGTGTGGTGGCAGCTGCGAGCCCCATGCGAGCCTTACTCTGGGATCAAACTAACGTTCTGCATGATGACGATGGGAGTTGAGGAAACTCCGCTGTTGCTTGGAGAAATGCCACTGAGGGTCCAGGAGGAAGGAGGCGGACCTCTCTGTGCCCTCAGGACTCACAGCTCTCAACAGTGACGCAAGCGCAAGCTTGCGAGTCATTCGGCCACACAAACACGCACACACATTCACAAGGTCTCTTTATCTCTTCAGTCGCTGTTTCACTTCTACATCCAATCTCCTCCCTGGTGCCAGTGTCCCTGCAAATCCACATCCTTAGATGACGTTGTCAAACAGCTGCATGGACTGCATGATGTTCTCGTCCTGGACAAAGACAAGAGGCAGGGCGGTTGGTGCTCGTGTGGAAAATAAATGGTTCAAACCAGTGAGGATTAAAATAAAAGTTTTACAGTTAACTCGGGAGTAACAATACAATGATACATCAAGTCAATCATCAAGAAGTCAATAGCATCAATCCAAACTGATAATAAAGATCAAACCTTTGTGAGATTTACTGAAGAAAGAACATTGTATCGTTGCTCAACAAACATTTCTCAATTTGGAAAAATGCTGACATCCAGAAGTTGCTATGTGACGATAATAAAGTCAGACTGTACCACCTTAGTAACAACTACGGTAAGTAATAACTTAGTTATTATGTTAAACCAGCAGTATTCTGTGTGAGGCTTTGAAAAGGAATAAGATTTACAGTATGTCATGCTTTAGTTTATATAAATGGAAATGTAGTCTGTCAGTTTTCTATTACAGGAACATTTTAAAGCTTATAATGTAACACAGTCTGTTTGCTAAAAAATCATTTTTTTCATCTTAATGCCTGATTGAGCTCAGAAGTAAAACTATGTGTGGATATTTTAGTTTTTTATTGTGATTTGATATGAATTTAAGTGATTGCATCAAATCAGCTTTTGATACATTGATGACTGACTCAACTAAATCTCGATTTTATTGTGGCAGAATATGTGATGTCAGCAAACATTGAATCAATCTAATATTGTATTATGATCTAACTTGTGTTTGACACGCCTACTGTTAACTATATTCTGTATTCTTGTTAAAGGTTAGTGAAGAGAAAGCATGTGTTTGTTATTTAGTAGTGAAACTGCTACCCCACTGTTAATTTTTCCATTAAAAATGTTCCCCTTGTTCTCTGTTTTGCAAAGCAGTTGCCCCCTTTTCTTTTCCAGATCAAGTCTTACACATCATCCACACATCCAACAGTCTCTGTGGATCTAAACAGCAACTACAAATGGATTCCCAAAAGAAATGCGGCACATTTCACTTGCAAAACAGACGTGTAGACGGGGCCTAAATAATCCACCAGCTCCTGCGAAACTTGCTAATTAAATCGACATGAGTTTGTTTATGTTTGCAGAAACAGATGCAAAACCGTTGTAAACATTTCTTCAGGTGCAGTTATTAATGAAAATCTTTCCATGACAGAGGGAGGCTAGGTGTTTCCCATGGCATTCAGTCTTTATGCTACACTAAGCTAATTGTCTCCCGGTTCTCGTTGCATGCTTAATGTGGCTGGAATGCAAATAAGCAACAAAAACCTACAAGCGTCGTCGAATATTCCTGTAGTGCCTGAAACTCATAAAGCTTTCCTGACATACCTTTTTACATGACTCGATGAACTCATCTATGGTGACCACTCCATCTTGATTCTGGTCCATTTTCTGGAAGAAAACAGCAGGCATGTTCACTAAAGAACCGTTTCTGTGGGTTGACACAGTTATGCAGTGAAAGCTTATAAGACTGCAAAGACTGCTGAGTTGGACCTGGAAGAAGCTCTCCACGTGTTCTCTTGGAGCGTCGTCCTGCATGGTGGGGTACGTGTATTTCCCCATCATGTCATATATGGATGTCATGATGTCCAGCATCTCCTGCCAGTAGCAGAGCAAAAAGAATTGGTTATTAACTGGTGTGGTGTATATTCTCCCTCATTGTTCTCTTAAATTTATGCTTGTTTTTCAGACACTTGAGCTGAGTTGAAGTGTTCCTGGATCAGCTCAGTAACAGATTACCAAAATCTCCACAAGAGCTCATCATACATGGACATGGCCCTGAATCAAACCAGCTTATGTCAGTGTAATGTCTGCATGTGTGTGTGTTACCTCTTTGGTGATGCAGCCGTCCTTGTTTAGGTCATAAAGGTTGAATGCCCAGTTTAGCCTGTCATTAACGGTCCCTCTCAGGATGATAGACAAGCCAAATACAAAGTCCTGAGATAACAGGGAAAATGTTCAAGCATCGCTTCGTTTCCGGCACAGGAAATAAAATCAAACAGTTGTGACTGCTTTTTCTCTCTGGGTAGACGTAACATTTTCATGTGGATACAGCTGTTCTGCTAAGATTCAGAGGGCAGGTATGTGTTTTTATCCATTTATTAGAGGTTGATGAAAAAACAGAGCTCACCTCAAAACTAACGGAGCCGTTCTTGTTTGTGTCGAAGGCTTCAAACAGGAAATGTGCATACATACTGGAATCTGCAAAAGGTAGACACTTCCAGTAACCCATGAGCCCTTTGAACGTTGAGGATTAGCAGTGGCCTAAATATAGACTAATTTCAACTACAACTGGAGGCAAGTGGTTAACATTTCATCAACCTAAATATCATGAAATGAAAAATGACTTTGCCTTTGCGGTGCACGTATTACAGCGCACCATTATAATGAGTTAATTACGGTATATTCATTCATTGTGGTGATAAAAACTCTCACACTATTTTTTTTTTTTTTAAACCAAAGATTAAATACAGACAGAAGTATTGTTGTTAATGCAGATATTTACAGACAGGTGTTTGCACATCTCAGTGTTTGAGGGGGAGCTCACCTCCCTGAGGGAAGAACTGGGAGTAAATGTTCTTAAAATTCTCCTCATTCACCACTCCACTTGGACACTCCTGGGACAAAAAAGAAAGGTAATTGAGAGAGGTCATTAATTCCCATCGAGCCAAGAACATAAAAAAGAACAGCAGACACTTCACCCTGGACCAAATTGATACGGCTTTAGACTCCCATTAGGATGTACACCAACCACATTTCTAAGATTTATTGATCATTTAGTGTGTGTTTCATCTTTTGGTAAACTAGACCTACATTTTTGAAGCCCCTGTAGAGGACTTGCAACTCTTTTTTGGTGAACTTGGTCTGCTCCTGCAGCTTGTCCATGCTTTCAGGGCGATGGCACACCGTGGATAACTCAAAGTCATCTTCCACGCTGTCTGTGTGGAACAGAAGAGATTAGTTAGCAGCTGTCAGATGGATGACACCCTCCTCACGCCAAGAGTGGCCACAACCTCATCTGGATAATTTACCAGATTTATTAAACTATTGCTGAAATGACTAAGCGCAGCTTTTGCAGTGCTTGAAAGTTGGTGAACCTTTTAAAATGCCCCATGCCTTTAGATATATGAAGTTAACGTAACTAACATTATCATATTTTCACAAGTCCAAAAAGCAGACAAAGAGAACTCAATTAAACAAAAAGTTATTCTTGGCATTTATTTATCAAAGACCTGAAACTTTCCGAATGAACATGCAATCATGAGAAACAGCAGTGAGTTTGACCTTATGTTAGAAATTGGAGTCAGGTATTTTCATTTAGTGGGATAACGGGGAGGTTTGATTGGGAGCCGTTTTTAATTTAATGAGCCGACCACCTCTGAAACTCTTCACCATATTTGTTCATAGAAGTGCAGTCAAAGGAAGTTTCTTCAAACCTCAGAAGGAGTTGTTGACAGTCCTCAGGTTGGAGAAAGTTACATAAACTGTCTCTAAAAAAATCTGAACTTTACTAATTAGGGGAAGAAATCTAACAAGCAAAGACCCCTCTGAAAGGAAGGTGCTGTGGAGAAATACCGCAACACCTGGTCTTCAGGAGGATCCATATCATATGAGACATGCTGACAAAATGTAATGTGGACAGAGTATTTAAAAAATAACTTTTTTGTTGTTCAAATGAGGAAAATCATTTTTATTTATTTCCATCATTAGACCTTTCCCCACTGTAACTTAGAAGAAGTAGCTATTGCACCTTGATTAGAGGCCATCGTTTTGTTTTGGCCTTACTGACCTGTAGCTTCTCCTTTAGTTTGCTTTGTAATGTCCAACGCTGTTATCACTTCTCTGATTTCACAATGCTGACACAAAACTGTACTCAAAGGCATAAACTGCTAAGGTGTTGCACCCTCTCTGTATAACCTGAAGTAAGGAGACATCTGTTTGGTCGATTATTTCTTTCCCGTGACAGCACTGCTGCAGAATAAATCCTAAACTATTTGAAAACCTGTTAATTTCTCTCTTCAAGGCATTTCCAGAACAGTTTATTCCACTTCTGACTCTTGTTTGTTGTCATTTATCAGATTAGATGATTGAGGTCTGTGGAATCAAGACATTGTGGCAAAGAAACAATGTATTAATATTTTAACAAAGAGGCACCCCAGTAGCATGTGGAAGAATGACACACAGCCACAACAGCCTGACACCTCCACCTCATTCTGGCCCCCAGTCTGGTCACACACTGCTGTAGGATGGCATCTTAGTCAGCTACCCTCCCTGGCTTAACCAAACAGAGAAGATTTGGATCTAACTCTGCTGCTTATCTAGCCCTTCAGTTTGGTTACTGAATTGACCTGCAAGAGAGGAGAATGCGTAAGTGCACTAAAATTTGGCTGCCTTTGGTCCCAGTGAAGGTCCTGTTAATTTGCTTGCTGGTTTATTGTCAAGGTTTACTGGTGCATTTAACAGAAGCACATTGCACTTGTGCTTTTTATGCTGACAAGTGAAAAACAATCTGCTATTAAGTAAAGTTTATTTGGTCAAGCAGAAGCCCATCATGGCAGCATGACAAGGGTACTTTTAAAGGGAAATGTCAGTGTCTCTTAATGAACTGAACCTGCAGAGTGAAGCGTGATGAGAAATTACTCCCATGAAAATGTTGTAATAGGAGGCGAAGTCAACAGTTAAACTGAAGAACCACCATTACAGACAAAGTAGCTCCTCCAAGCTGATGTGCAAAACTGGAATTATTTGAGTTCCAATGATTGCAGCACAGGAATGTCACACCAAATACTATAACCAGGAGGAGACATTTGCAACTCAGATGATATGTGATATATGGGGTCATTTTCCCAGTAAGCAAATGCTTAAGTGCAACATCTGTTTAATACGGCTCTCTTAAGGACTTGCATACATGTCGTTGAAAGGTTCACAAAATTTCCAACACTTCCAGCAGTGATATCCTTTGTTTACTAAGTGTTTTATTTAATTAATTTTATATATATATATATATATATATATATATATATATATATATATATATATATATATATATATATATATATATATATATATATATATATATATATATATGTGTGTATAATTACTAGTTTCCTTATCAGCAATTTTTAAACACCTTTGTTTTAATAAGTGCCTAATATAGAGAAAAGCACAAAAGGGACATGTCAGACTCACACTCAAAAGAAACTTAGAAGAAACATAAAGGGAAGAAGGAAACGAGAAGTTTTACCAACATTTTAAAAGTTTTTAGGAAAGTCGCAGACTGATATATTTCACTTCCCTTTCTCATACCACCTGTGTGTAAAGTTAGCACACCTCTGCACTTACATTATAACTTAACTTCATACTCTCACTCTGTTACACACACACACACACACACACACACACACACACACACACGTCCCACTATCAAATACCACACAAATGTAGAGTCCAGAAGGTTTTTGTGGATTTTTTTTTTCCCAACGTTAACACTGAATGTTTAAATAAGCGCGTCCACACAGATGTCTGCGTGAATCTTCTCAGTCCACCACAGAGGCTGGAGGAAGGAAGCAGAGATGTATAGAGAGTGAAGGAGCACTTGCTTTGCGTGATTGAGGGGGCAGTCGAGGGCTTGCAGCACGGCAGCAACTTGAGGAATCGCTGCTTTATGGTTTTTTTACTTTGGCTGGTGGAGGGATTACCTGCAATCGCCAACCATAGCACATGGGTTAGATACACACATGCGCGCACACACAAGTCTGTGATTTACTTCACAGGCACATACCTGCAAAACACACAACATGCAACAGACAGAGGCAACAATAAAGTACTTTATGTCTCTACTTTATGTCATGTCTTTTATGCAAACAGGTATCTGCCTGCTGGCTTGGCTGAGCGAAGGGAGACCACCGGTACTTCAAATGAGTATGTCACACAGCGTGACACTGTTGCTGTTTTCTTACTTCTGCTTCGCGTTCCGCAATGAGTTTACTTATTAACATAGTTTCCCGATTCAAATGACACTCACACAGCGACGCATTACTGTAAATGCACTGCAGAGCTAATAACAGACAGTGCAAATTACAAACTTTCCACATTCACGTCAAACTTGATAACGTAAAGCTTTTGGCAGTAAATAATGATGCAGAGCACCACATTCTGCAACCCCCACCCATCATGTGGCACCAGCTCATCTCAAAGCACACGGTTTCCCGCACTGATGATCAAAACCACTGCATAGACACGATCTTATACATAAACCCAGTTATGTGTTCCTGCCTCTAAGTTTCCATGGCAACCATCCTTTCACCCCTTTTAGGAGGACCCCAGCAGTCTGAGGGATGAAGGCCATTATGAGGTGAAAACCCAACAGAACCGCTGCACCTCCACTGACAACATAACCTCTGATGTGTCATCTCGTTGTCTCTGTGCTCTGCGGGGCCTCGGGGGGCCGTGAGTCTCCTGACCTGTGGCTCTGGCATTATTTGCTCCAGAGTAGGAGGAGCACATTGTCCAGTGCATTCCAGATTCATCCATCCAGCTGTCTAGCAGGCCCAACTCCATGCCCAAGGGTCTGTAAACGAGCAAGTAATTTATCTTCTCCCGCACGAACCAAACAACTGACCACAATGCAAAAAAATCAATATAATGTACTTTAAAAATTTAACAGAATAAGTCTGAAGTAATGCACGGGAGATTGTTACACCACAAATAAATCTTCCCTGCAACATGTCACTTCCATACCTTCAGAAAGCTTTAAAACAGATGGTCAGGTTGATTCATTGACTACTTTTTGAACAGAGGACATCTAACTCTTAAATGAAATATTAAGAATTTATTACACTTTATAAATTCATAGTAGTTTTTTTTAAGGCTATCTAACATTGGTCTCTATGCCCAAATATGCTCTGAAGGTTTGATACAGACATATCAAAAGCAACAATAATGACAGAAAAAAAGAAAAAGCTTTTTCTTCTGGATTTTTACTGCCTCTGCATGAAGCCGCAAGCTTGAAATGCTTATAAAGACCATAAAAGCTGACTCTCCTGGAAACTGTCAGTCATTATGTGCTTGTTTTAGGACTGAGATGCCTTTTCCTCCATCAGTGTCTCCCAGCCCTCTCTCCATCTGTTTCTATCTCTGTACTTTATGGTGTGGTGTTGACATTTCATACTTGTTTTCATACTTATCTATCTGTCTATCTATCTTCTGGTCTTTTAAACAGTTCAGTTACTTCTGTCTTTTTTTTTTGGGGGGTGGGAGTGGAGTGGCACTAACAATGACATCAAGATTTCTTTCATTCTCAACAGACTAAAGATGATTTCTTTCTGTGCGCTGTGCTGTTTTGTGGCATTAGAATGCTGCTAGCATTCAGCAAGCACTATGGTGATTATGCAATTGCAGCTCAGTAGCGTTCCCCTCTGGGTAATGCTGACAGTCCATTATGGCTTTTCAGAAAACAAAACATAAAACAATGCAAAAAAAAAAAAAAAAAAAGAATTTTTCTTTTTTAACTTTTAAATTCTATACATTTCCTGTGTGTTTGGTGTGAGCATTATCTTGGCAAAGTTGCAGACACTTTGAGCTTCCTTAACCAAAAGATACCAAAGATTTTATTTGTCCATTTCCAGGCTTTCTCTGGTGGTTTGTGGTTGAACCATGTTATACTAACTATAGTTCTGTTTTCACGGCCAACTTATCACCTTCGACCAGTTTATAGAAGCACTAAATATTTCTTTCAGCACATGTGATTGTACATGTTAACAACCTCATTAGACTTTAACATTGGTCATAGAGCTGGACTTTTTATTGCAAGTTTTATGTTGTACTGCTCCGTCACCATGGACAGCTGTATATGTGGGTTTTATCTGCCTTCAAGTGAGTCTTTACAGTGTTTCATGCAGCTAAAGATGACTACTTTGCATGTTGAAGAATGATGCCAAATGTATATCATCTGCATTGAAATAGAATAACAAGGATTCCTGACAGAGTGTCAGCATGTAAAGAGTTGGAGGTGAGAATGTTTTGTGTTGGTTTCTAAATTGCAAAACTGCCAAAAATAATAAAAACTGCCTTCTCTATGCATGAGCTCAGACAGCCATGATGACACCTCCAGGGTTGCATTTTTAGAGTTTGGTAAAGCTTCCTCTGGAAACACAGAGGCAAAGCTGTTCATGATGAGAAAACTGATTCATAAGCACGTCTTTGTTTAATTAAAAATGACAAGTTATGTCCATAGGTGGTAAAATAAATTATAGACAAACCCCAGAATGAATTCTGTACTACAGTAAGGTATACGATGGAGAGACAAAGCTACAGTGCACAGTTATCTTCAAACCTCATACAGAACCACTCACACATGCACAAACTGCACAGAACAAGGGGCACGACAAACATGACAGCTATGGAGTGAAGAAATTGGACCAGCATGTTTAACTCTGATAAACACTGTAACCCACATAAATGCTGAGGTAGGCACCTCCTCTCCCCAGCTAAATGTGTTCGCTCCCCTACCATGTTAAATATTTTGATGAACTCGATGCTTTTCTTACTTGCTTTCTTAACATTTCTCTTACCTGCCACAGAGAGGTCGATAAGCCCCAGAAAGTGCATCAGTTTGAGGGAGCTGCAGACCACCAGGAGGATACCCACAGTCTGCAGCCCCTCCACCTCCCACTTGTCTTGGAAGAACAGATGCATCCTTTCCTCCTTCTTCTCCCTCTGTTCCTGTCAACAAAAATCTTTCTCCTGCCTTGGGGCGACCGTGTTCCCACGCCCCCCCCCCCCCCCCACCTCCCTCAGTTTCCAAGCAGGAATGCACTGCCTTCGTCGCTTCTGTCTTTCATCTCAGTCTCCGTCTATGTGCCGGTGTTTGGCCATCCTAACTCCGCACAGCTCCCCACCCGCTTTCTTCTCTGAAGGTAGATTGTTATTCTCCTCGTTTCCTCTCCCGGAGCAGTAACTGTGTGGCAGCAGGAATGTCGACTTGCTACTCCACCCCCGCCTCCACCGGGTCTGTCAAAGGTAGTTTAAGTTCCAGGCGAGGTCCGGACAATTCACTCTGTGTCCTGGCAGGTTGGTGGCAATTTTCTGACTCTCTCTGGTTTTCCAGCTACAGACTCTCAAACTCTCTCCACTCTCTGTCTTTTCTCGCCTTACCTCCGTCACTCTACTACTGGGTCCCTCCCATGCTTAATTGGGTCAGTGAAGGGAGGAAAAAATGTAAGGATGAGACATTTAAGAAGCATGACAGAACTTGTAGTGACACGGGGAAACAAAAAGGGTAAAATGACTGAATGACTTGGGAAATTAGGTAGAAATAGACACTGGGGAAAAAGGGGGTGGAGGCAAAACAGTAGTTAAAGCCAGAGAAGAAAGCTAACTGGGAGAAAGACAGACAACATCCAAAAACAAGCTAGAGATCAAAAAGGTAGCAGGAAGAATGAAGGACAAATTTAGGAGAAGAAGCGGTGAATATCACAAAGGAGAAGGTAAACTGATGAAAAGGAAGCAGAAGCATCTGACCCAGTAGCTTCTGTGGACAAACTCACAGATGTGGCAACCTCCCCTGAGTGTAAAGTCGACACATCTGCACACACAAACACACAGCCTGGAGGTGAAATCTGACTATAAGGTTTAATACATATGCCGTCCGGCATAGTGCGAAAGGTTTCAGTGGGGATGAGATATACTGCTGTCCCATCTGGCACACTGACATAAACACAATCTTTAAAGTAAACTAGAAATAGAGAAAGAAAATAAACTGAATCGAGGATTATTGGTTGAATTAGGTTTTGACTAGGCTGTAGCAATCAGAAGAAAATTATGACTAATGTTGGCTGCTTCACTTATTAACAAGTACATTAAAAATAACAGTATAAAACCCACTTAGCCTTAGAACATAAAAAGTGGGATTTGATTGGACAATCCAATGATTATTTAATACAGAAATAACACAGAGTCATATGTGTTGCATTTGAAATTCAGCCATACAATATTACTATATTAGCCTCTTCTGGTCTAATTTCCATAAATACAATCCCTGAAAGTTTTCAATGCAGTTTTTGAATTTAAAGGAAAAGAAAACATGTGTCTGAATGGCGAAAGTCAATTTTTTTTATTATTGTTTTTTTTTTTTTTTTTTTTCATTATAAGGACCATAATCACACAGATCACAGATAATCTAGTTAATTCTTTAATAATTGCTTGAGGAAAAATGATTGACCTCATTGCATTGCATTTATTTCTCAAACACCTTCTGTCACTTTTTATTGTTTATTTGATCAACAAAAGCAACAAAATGTTTCCATATTCTGCACTGTAAAATGTAACTAGTTAGATTTACTCACAAAAACAAAAAACTCATTTGGCTCATAAAAGCTTTTATTAGCTTGAATGACTCAATACAATTAACTAGAATAGTTTTAGTTTGTTGAACTTTTATAGCATTCATAAATATGATTTGCTATAAGTAGATGAGGTTTTGGAAAAAAACCTAATGTGATAAATTCCACATAAATTAAAAAAGAGACGCGTCAAATTAACTTGGTTTTATTTTCAACATGTATGATGATTTTAAGTTAAGCTTACAAAAACTAACAAATAGTTATTCTTGCTTTGCAGCAGGAAGTTAGGGTCGGCCAGGTTTTGCTACAACTAATATCCGAGCACAGACGTCTCCGTCACAGTGCAGCAGTTGCCTGGATAATTGTTATTAAACACAGTGACCAGTAAATGGAAAGCATTCACATGACACTGCAAGCATTAAATAAAAATCTTTATTTTCATCATTATCTAACAGGCAAACTATATCTTTAGATCTAAATACCGAAACCAGAAACATTTCTCGTCTGTTTGACTTAGAACTGGTTTTCTTATTTGTGGAGATTTGGAGTTAGATATATCGTCAAGGGTAACATGGGATGATGCACACACACAAATATATATATGTACATCTTTTATTAAACAATATATTATTCCCAAATAACACAAAACTAGAAAATGAAAGGAAACTAAATAAGAGAAATATTTGAACATTTTAGCTTAAATGATTACAAAAAGGACATGAAAATGGAGTTTCTTTCTGACTTCTGATCTTTCAGAATTCTTTCACCTTTTTGTGTCAATTGAATTTTTTATCTACCAACTACATAGAATAAAAGAAAATGTTATTTCAAAAGGTGCACAGTAATTTGAACTACTGCAGCGCTTTAGTGAGTTATCTGTGATATCCTCCACCAAGGAGGTTATGTTTTTTTTTTTTTGTTTTTTTTTTTTACCAGCGTTTATCTGTTTGTTTATCTGTTTGTTTGTTTTTGTTCAAGATAACTTAAAAAGTCATGGACGGATTTTCATGAAATTTTCAGGAGTTGTTGGAAATATGAAAAGAAGAAAATGATTTAATTTTAGTGATGATTCAGATCGTCTGTATCCAGGAATTTTTTAACTGTGGCCTTTGGCAGAGGTTTGCGCTTTCCGAGTGTGTTTCCAGTTTGTTATTAACACAACTTAAAGAACACTGTAGGAAACTCTGATGCCCCACAATCAGCATTTTCATGTTCTTATCTTATCTACATTGATTCAGCTTTCGGATGGTAATTTATTTAACATTTTGTCTTCCAAAGTTTGTACGATTCAATAAAAGATCTGTCTTACCAACAACTATGTTGCAATCAAACTATAGCCACTAGATATATTCCAGTAATACCAGATTTGACATTTTACTCTGTTTGCAGAAAATAGCACCAGGAATCCTGTTTACTTATCTGAAACTTCAGCTTACTCCTCATAATGGCAGCTAAGCTGCAAGCATGAAAACATTTGTTATTCTTGATCTACTATGAACTTGTTCCCCCAAAAACTGAAAGTGAAATCATTTGAAGGTTCAGTTTTCTGCAATAAAACCAGTTATATTAAGGTAGCTTCTTTAGTCTTTGTGTATGAACATGTCAGGGCAGAGGCAGACTGAGAGGAGCTGGGAGACTGAGACAAAAGTAAAGGTGCAGTCACCATCTTGAGTGAATCTGACTGTTGTGTGATTAATGAGCCACAGAGTCAAACTGAGACCTTGACTTGCAGCAGTGATGCTGAGGCGACATGACAGCTCGGTGAGGACAACAATCTACATTCACTCGGAGATGGACTCATGCAGTTTGCTGCACGAAATGATAACATGTGGTGCAGTCAAAGATCACAGTCAGTGTAAAAACCTGGGAGTAGTGGCCATTGGTCACTATCCTCACTTTAATATTGCCAATAAGCGCCATTACACATGTAAACTGAGATGACAAGTAAAAACATTACTGAGAAAAATGTTACCCTACCGCTGGTTCTATAAAATCACATTATCCCATAATTTAAACATATTAATAGAGATCATGAATTAAAGACATCATATAAATACCAACTACAGCAACATATGCAGGTCAGTAAACTCACAGTGGGGTCAGAAATGAAAGTCAGTGTGCTTAAGACAAATCACCAGCTATTGTTCTCTCTCAGACCTGCTTAAAAATATACTGTAGAAGCAGAGACAGGCAATGTTATTCTTTTTTTATTGTTTATCTCAGGATCATGAGATAAATTAATGCCATGATCATGAGAAAACAGTGTTACAAAAACCATAAAATAAGATGATATTAGGTATGCAGTCAATTTTAGAAAAATGTACCCACATGGTTAACGTATGGTTTAACAATCATTCATCACTTCAATGGACACATTGCTCAGATTATTGTCTTTAGAAAAAAACTTAAACATTTTAGAACCCTGAATTGACACAACTACATTTTGGATATGTGGTAAAACATCCTGCTTGTATATTTTTGTGTGAGACTGTGTTTATTATGCATTTATTCACTCTGTATTAATAAATTTAATGGAAGGAGACTTAAAAACTGTAATTAGGACAAGAAGCTGTTTACTGGGGTAAATCAGGTCACGTTTTTCATTATTTTATACATACAAAATTATTTTAACAACCAAAAGAGATGTCATCTGCTAAGCATTATCAGTTCATGTACACAGAATGCAAGTTTAAGGTACTTTCACTCCAACTTCAGCTTCAGTCCAAGAAGCTATCCCATCTTTATCCTTGAGGGGCACCCAGAGTATGAAAAGCACTACTCTACCTTCCTCATTTTACAGCTCTGACCATGCACAGCAGATCTGTGCTTCAAACCCAGCAATGCCGACTATGCAGGAAGTTCTATCGTGTTATGAAAATTGGGTAAATAAGAAAATCTTCTTGAATATCTCCACATGACAGCTGCCATTTCAGTGTTAATCTAGCATGAGTCTTGTGCAATCTGTTGCCAGCTGAGTGAAAGTGTTGCTCTATTTGCTTGGAAGCTGAAAGTCTGTGTGATATAATTAGCCAGCCAGTGGTGATCCTACAAAAGTGCTTCCAGAAAAGTTCCTCAGATGTTCCTTCTCATGCTCCCTCCCTTTTCCCTTATCTAAAAGGTTGTGTGGGGGCAGCCAGGTTCCTTTGAAATAAGAAATCACCAGCTTATTTTAGCCTAAACTGTTTATGGCTCATGCACATGAGGAAGTGATGGCTTAAAGACATCCCAAAGGATGTTATGATTTTAATATGATCTTGGACATTCACTTACCGACACAAAATTTAATCTATCGTAGATGTTGACACTCTCACACAAGTGCACGTACACACTCAGGCTTTAATAAAAATGTTAGGTTAATCAGTCTTAGTTGATTAGTCTCTGTGAGGCATATTTTGCCTGAAGCCAGACACACCATGTAATTGAAATGCCTCCATATTTAGACATCTACCTGGGCAATTATTTCTCTCAAAACTGATTAAAATGTCTAACAGAGAGAAAGGGGGGAATGTGTGTATGAGTGTGTGTGTGTGTGTGTGTGTGTGTGTGTGTATGTGTGTGTGTGTGTGTGTGATAGCATGCAGCGAAGGAGACACAGAGGAGGTCATTGACAAATGGTGCTCAAAATTGGCTGGTGTGTTTTCAATTAGATAAGTGAAATAAGAAATCCATTTGCATAGATCATTAGCTTTTGAGGATATTTTTAATACAGCAATGTGGGACAAAGAAAAAGAAGAAGAAAAACAGACGGATTTGCAATAAGACGGAGCTTTTACAGCACAAACTACAGAGGGCTGCAAATGAACAGAGAAAAAGATGAAATGGGTTTTCTGTTTTGCGGAATCAAGATTCAGTAGTTATATATATATATATATATATATATATATATATATATATATATATATATATATATATATATATATATATATACATTTTTCTCTTCAATATCAATTTCAATAAATTTAATCAACAGTTGATCATTAAATTACAACATTTTAGTTGACAGAGCAAAACACATGGACAGAAAATCTAAAACAGGCTGCACTGATGCTGACAGAACTGAAGCTTGGCATTTTGACCCTCCCCAACTTCATGTGGCTGTCATTAACTTGTCCACCTGTAGAGGGCAGTGTTGTGTAAGGCATTTGATCTGCAATTCTAATAAAAATATGCTGTTAACTCTGTGCTGTGCTGTCCCTTTCTTCACTACTGAGCTTCATTTCAATTCAGCGCCAGGGACCAGTCCAACCGCGGGAGAGTTATGAAAGATCATGAGGCACTCATAATTTCCAAGGGCAACATGTGCACAAATGCAATGCTTGAAATTATGGTAACGCGCATGGTTTCTGACATATCTTTGAATATCTAAAGCAGAGCCCACCATACAGTGTGAAAGTTCACTGAGAACCTTTTTTTTTTTTACTGACACCCAGATGCTTTTCATGCTTTTCCCTTCACATCCTGTGTTTCTGAGTGGTATGAAGCAGTCAATGTAAATCGGATTTGCATCACTCACAACAATCTTCTAAACCTGTTTCCATCAAATCATAAACACTCTTCTCTGCTGTTTCCTGCCAGGAGCCAAATCAGAAAAACATCCTGAGCGGGTCGATACTACATTAAAATAAATAAATAAATAAAACATTGCAGTGTTGAAGATAGCTGCTCTCTCAGCCCTCTAAGGGGATGATTTCAGCTGTTGACTGATGTGGTTAGAAAAACTTTCGGCAAGGCTGTTACAGCTACTATATTACAGAGTAAACTAACTTTATTTTCAGACAAACAACAGAATATCATGTTGGAAAAACACTGGGAAAGCTCAATCAGCTTGCAGCAGTATGGGAAAGGTGTCTCAGCTTGTGATGTTAAGTCTTCATACATAAGCAGCGTACGAGCAACAGAGTCGGTAGCAACATGGTACCACTTGTAGCATTTATTCGTGGAAAAAGTCCCAGTCTGTTCAACATAACTGGTCAATTCTGATTAACCTTTCAGAAAAGTTCTTTTTAAATAACGTATGTTAAATAACAAACCTAAGGTATACCTGTTGTTCTACTTGTGTTTTGTGAAACACTAACCAGCCACAAATTAAAACTATCTTCTCATGCTACCAAAATCTCATTCTGCAGGGGCAGGAGACCCCTGGAAGTGTTATTTTATGTCTGGAATCAGGATGTTGGTAACGGATCCTTTCAGTCCTTTGGGTTTGGGAATGACAGCCGGCTGTTTCTGCAGCATCCCGATGCTGAGAAAACACACTTCACAACTTTTTTCCCCAGCTACACATCAGTAACTGGATTTAAATACGTATTGTGGTTGATAGAGCAAAGAAAACAGAGGATATTATCAAGGAAGTAAAGAGACAGAAAGAGAGAAAGTGACAGAACAAGAGATAAGACAAGAGGATCAACATCCAACTAGCTTTATTGTCTGGAAGGAATTCAGAGAAGAGGTGGAGAGCAGGACGGATGCTGAATTAGACTTCACTTTGGTGCCTGATTTAAAAAAAAAAAAAAGTCTATTGACTCCCCTAATGCCAGCTCCATGTAAACAAAACATTTAATAAATGATAAAATGCTCAGTTACTCCTTTAATCACCTCATTGTGGATGTGGCCCGAATGGAGACAGTCTTCCTGGCCCTCAGAAACTCATAAATTAAATTAATTAGTAAGTGTTTGGGTTTAAAGTACAACACAGAAGAAGTTGAAAATAATGACATACTCGATTGTTTCACATTTCCACACCTAAGTCTGATTATTAAATAAACTATTAAATTAATGTTGTTTTCCTCTCACTAATACTATTTGTTTGGCTTTTGTTTGTGTTAAAGAAAACACGTTTTAACACTAGAAAAGTTAATTTAACCTTGTTTAAATTTTGATGGAGGGGGAGCACAGACCTTACACAGACATTACAATCTCACAGACCACCACATCTATAAGAAACTTATTTATTTATTTTATCTCATCCTCTAATCATCTTCAAGTCACAACAGAAGTAATGCATGTTTCCACTAGAACAGGTTTATACTGGTAAATACTACTATGTGATTTAGGTCTACATGACGGCATAGCTGCTCTCTCTGTCCATGGCAGAGTTTTGCTCTAATACCAAGCTCAATGACACCTGTGCACACATAGAAGTGAACACACTTATGTTTTTTTATGTTGCTGACGTTACATCTCACCCTATTTCTCCATCGTGAATCTGAGAAATATATGAGAAAATATAGAAATGTAAATGAGGCTGAAGTGAGAATCACAATTTCGTCTCCTGGGCTTTGAAAGAGGAAACTAAGCAGTAAAACCTTCCTCTGGGTACCGTCGCCAGCAAAATGGTTCCATCCTAGTTTATCCCAACACAGTATCCAACCTATTGTAATTTTTCCACTTAAAATGCTAATAACTTAAAAAAAAAAAAAAAAAAAAAAAAAAAAAAAAAAGTATTTTATCATTTGTGCAGGGAGTTTGAAGTTTCCACTTTGATGGGTTTTGCTGGGTTGAGACCAAACAGCAACAAACTGACTGGTCAAAAATATTTGGACTTTTTGCCTTCATGGAAATATTACCTGTCTAAAGCCACTAAAGATGTGGGGGAAAAAATCAAATAATACTGGTAGCTTTTATTTCTGAACATTAGTGTGTCACATTCATGGGTTAAGATGCATACAGAAAAAGGTCTACATACAAGTGGCTAAGCTGAGTTAATGCAAATCCTTCAATTTCTACTAAGTTAGCATGGGATATTTTCAAGAGCAGGTGTGTCGGTGTGTGCATGAATTCATTAGTTTGCTCTCAATGTTATCATCTTTCTGCAGACATGAGTTAGAAGGACAGCAATGAAACATCAACAGCTTCTGTTCTTTTATCCACAGAGCACCTGCTATACTTATAGCCTTCCTCTTAAACACATGCACACACACAAACACAGAAGCACGCACACGCACATACGACTACTGTAATCAAATCAAGAGAAGCAGTGCCAGAAGAGAATGACTGACAGTGAATGAGGGCGAAAGAGAAATAGAGAAAAGCAGATAGAAGCAGGGAGAGAGGGATCGAGGGGAAAAGAGAGTTACGTATTAAGTATCCCCTGTCTGGCCCGCCGGTGTCCCAGGCTCTCATCTTCTAGCTGGCTAGCCAGCAGTGATAGGAAGAGCTCCAGACAAGGACAACAAGGACAGTCTCCTCCACACTCACCGCAGCTTTATTACTCTTTATAAAGTTTGCTATATTCAGAACACCTGTTGGCCAAACCACTAAAAGAGGCTGGTAGTTTTATACCTGTTGCTACTTTTAGCTTTCGCCAACACAGCAGGTTCTAGACTCATCAAACAACTCACGCTAATAAAAATCATAACCTTCAGGTGACATCATTTCTTTTCCATTAGGACCCGATACTGATGACTATAAGGTCCTGAGAGCCTCAGCGGGGGTGTGTGATGCAAAGCACACACACACATACACAGCATTCTCCCATTAGCTTGCCTATCTGCTGAAGGGCAGATAGGAATTGAGGGCAGATGGATGAGACTGTGTACATGGACACAAATGGTTCTTCCGCCAACCGCTAAGCCATTTACCTGCACTTATTCCTCTGCCTTACACTCTCCTTATACTTCCCTCACTCGCTCCTATACATGCATGTACATAACTTCACCCCCATGGTTTTGGAGGATATAAAATAAAAGGTTCCCATGCTGTGAATGTTTCAATTGATTTAAACATTCACACAAGTCTCTAGATGTCTATGTGCATGTCTGTCTGTCTCTACAAGTCTGTCAATAAAAGTCTTGCTCGTTTAAGCATGTTGTAAAGCTTTCCTTCTGGGTTGCACACATCTCACCTGGAGGGCATCCAGGAGGCATCTTACCTTTAAGGGTAAGACCCTGTACACTTCAGAGCAGAGAGCTCCAGTTTTAGCCCTCAAGGAACACATGCCTACAGATTTTAAGTAGTTTACTGCTTCAGCACACCTAACTGAAATGAATGAATCAATAAAAGGCTTGTGCGGAGGTTGACAACCACCTGTTGGGCTCATCCATTTTCCTTTGAAATAAGTGTGTTGGAGAAGGGACACATTGAGGACCTGAACTGGGCATCCCAGTTTAGGAGGAAACAAAATGTTGCTGATTATATTTTGTATTGTTATTTGTTCAGAAACTACAGTTTGTGAGACACAGCAAGGTGAGGATAGTAACGTACAGTACTGTGTAACTGTCTTGATCCACTTTACTTTTATTACTGGACTATTGTATATAATCATAGAAGCAGATAAAAGGTTCTTAGCCCAAAGGATAAAGTAGTGTGTGTGAGCATAACAGACAGCTCAAAAAACACATTAGTATATCTGCAAGACAGATAATGATTCCCATGTCGATTGGCACAAACTTCTTACTGTGGTGCCCACCGAGTTCCTAAAAAGAGTCTCATGATTTATTATTTAGTATTACTGCTACTCCACACCACAAGGTGATTTTGTAAAAAAGGCAACAAAGCACAGAGATATGTAAGTTTTCAGACGTCCATGTTGACATGAGGCGATGACACAGACATATAAACATATGCAGGATGTACAATACAATGTACTGTTGCTATGAAGGCACTTATTCACAGCTGTGTTACATCCTGGCCCTCATTACAGGGAGGAAAAAGAAGTGATGGGCATAAAAGAAAAACCTAATTAGATAAAGAAGCAGACCCTAAAGTAGCGTCTTTGCAAAATTAGAGAAAACATCCAGCGAAGACATGAGACAGGACCTGATGAATGCATCTGACCCTTCAGCTCCATCCTGTTCCCTGAGGCCTCATCAGAAATAGTCTCCAGGGCAGAATTGTGTCAAATTATACGAGAACTGGACAGAAAATCAGAGGTAGTTGCTTTTATGAACCTACAAAACTTCCCCAGTGCTCAGGCATCAAGATTATTGAGGCAGTGAGAGATCATCTTAACAGAGAAAGGAAAAAGTCGGCAAACAACTAAAGAAGAAATTAAAGGTCTTTTTTTTTTTAAGAACCCCAGATAACTATACCAGAAGGCGACTTAAAGAAATGACAAGAAAACTAGGATGAGAGGTTTCTTGTTGCAATGAAGAATTAAGAAAGCTCTACAAAAAAAAGGACGCTTGAACTTGCACAAAATGCCATCGCCTTCCAGACTGCATTTCAAATTATATTTGTACAGTTTCTAATAAATACCAAAATCCATTTCCTGTTATGCCTGCATTACATGAATTAGTTATGTGTAAATAAACAAATTTTGGAGCCAACTCTTGCACGAGAGGCTGACACAATATTTCACTGCAGATGCTGCATAGATCCATCTGTTACTCACTCTAGTCTCCCTCACTCCCTCACTCACTCCCCCCCCCCCCAAAACACACACACACTGACACACATTCATGAACAATGACTCGACTTGACCTTTGAACCCATAAGTTTAGATATTTTTTAATGATTTTATCTAAGAGGAGAAAAAAACAACCTTCATATAAAAAAAAGAGGAAAATAAAACATCTCTGTGAGGTGTAAAAGATTATGTTCTGCAAGTTTGTTTGACATATGGCATATGGCTTCCATCCCACCGCTAAATCAAATATGAATTGATATGAGATATAAGGGTGTCAAAGACCTTGCAGAAGTGATGAAGCAGCGCTTGAGCACATCTCTGGCATCCATTACTTCATCAAGCACAATGCCAGGTCATTTTTCTCCAAAATCAAAGACTGTAGCGCTTGTGGCAAGATGCCACACATTTCAGTTCTGATGCGAGTGACCAGGAACCACAAAATATTAGAGCAAAAATAGTTCACATTTGGTTATTAGTCACTCAAATCCACTGGGAGATGGCAAGCAGTAAATCTGGATGACAGGTAGCAGGGATAAAATAAAATCCCTGTAAGACTCAAGCACCAGTTTTCTTTTGTTTTTAAGCCGGCTGAGATCAACAAGCTCTGGAAGAAGAAGGTAGAGGAAGATGGGATGCAAGAAACTTTTTCTTTCAGGCACACCGCCACTCAGCACCATCTCCAACTTCCCATTCAATATCCACCTCATAAAACTCTAAAGAACACACTCCAGTCATTAGCCATTAGCTCTAAATCTATCAGTACCTCATAAACTTCCTGACCAAAGTGCACCTTGCACACGCTCAGTAAAGCATTTCCAGTTTCATCTGTTTTTCCACACTAAAGCCTGCAGCATTCAGTGGGTATATGAGTGTGTTTAATTTATGTACGGTCAGCAGCACAGCTCATTTAAGTAGTAGCAATGTGTCATGTATTATTTCTAATGTCTCACTCTGTCACACCAGTAGATGACTCAGTATGGGTTTTGCAAAACAATTTGACCAAGAGGGGAGAAGATAAGACATTTCAGCCACAACTAGTTATTTATCTCCTTTCCCCCTCTCTGTGGGATTAGGCAGGGAGGGGTATGAAAAGAGACAGATTACTGTCATGTGTCAGTTTTACACACATGGACATAAAAGATAACCTGACCTGTCACGTAGTGAGCAATGTACTGTAGATACCCAGCATATTGAGCTGCTTTCCACCTGAACACATGCACACTCGGGGAGTTATGCGGGTATGTGCGTGCATCAACTGGATATCACATACTCATATAAAGAGAGGCTCTGAGCCCTTTAGTGATCCTGCAGACAGTCTGAGCACTACACTCATTCTGCCATCTGGACTGAGATCCTCCATTAAAAAAATTCATTAGCTTAAGTACTCACATGGGAGTTGGCACAAAGACACACATACTCTCATTAAGGCGGCAGTTTTTAATAAAGCTTGGTCAAAATATACTGAAGACTGTTGCTCGGAGTAAAACTGAAATATAAGTTTAGCCTCCAATGCGCATGTATGTGTGTTCATTTATGTCTGCATAGAGGACTGTGGCATAGATGGTATGCTCCCAAGAGGAACATTTCTGAGCTGACAGGACTGTTGGCACACCTTGACTACTGGGTGCAGGCCAGCAGGTGCATCAGGGATGAAGAGTGTTTCTGGTAGCGAAGCATCCAGAATGATCTTCCAGAGTAAATACCGGTACTTAATCTATGCTGTGTTCATCTGAGTACACTGCAGGACTGATTCTTCAAAACAACTCAAACCTGAAGAATTGGATGTCAGTATGCTTATCAGGAGAGGAAAGCTTAAGATGCTGTCAAAGTGCCACCGTTGCCTGGAGTGACAACTGAGATAAGAGTTCCATCTTTCCTTTTGTCACTATGTGATCAGTGATAAGCAAATGTGAACAGTGTTGAGCAGATTGGACTTGGGGGGGGGGGGGGGGGGGGGGGGGGGGAGACGAAGTATGGGTCATCCTGATAAAACAGGCCTTGTTGCATGATGACAGCTCCGGGAGGTGAGCCAGAGCAGGGCAAGGAGTAGGCAGTTGGCTCGTCAATGACGACCAACTGTTGTTTGATGGGTTGTAAAGACATCGTTCAACAAAATGTGACATTTTATTAATAAACAGTCATGAAGGATTCATGTAAGGTTTTACCTCTTGGTGCAAAATGAACATTATTTACTTAAAGTCTCATGAGCTAAATTAAGTCAGTCGAGACACATCAAGGCAACTGGACCACAAAACATGCTGACCTATGATCTGCAGTGAAGCCATAGTTTCTGTCATCATGCATCCTAATATAAAGGCTATAAGCTAATGTAAGTACTAAAAGTAAGCCTGACACTCCCTCTGTGAGACTAGTGCCTCCACAGAGCACTCAGACCCACTCTGTCCATAGTGTTATCGATTGAAAGGTAAAAGCACACACCCTAGGGGGAAAGAGAGGCCACACACACAGCTAAAGTTTCTCAGTACGTGTGTGTGTGTTTGGGAGAAAGAGGGGGGGGGGGGGAGTGTGTTGCATGGCCCGGTGGTAACCGAAAACCCTCACACAGGACTGCAGCTCGGTCAAAACTAAAAGGAAAGGACAGCGTACATGAAAGCACTCACTTGTTCACTTACTTGAACACAAATGCACCCTAAAATCTTAGTTTTTACTTAAAGTCCATCAGTACACCAAGAAAAAGTCCATTACCTTCCCCACCGACGGGCTCAAACATCCCAAACTGCTCCAAAACCTTGATGAAGAGCGCCATCACCACCAGCACAGCAATCATCTCCAAGCCATCCAGACTCAGCATCTTGGGGGTCCGCCGTGCAGTATGTCATCGCCCAGCACCGCGCCACTGAGCCAGGTCGGGCTGGACCGAGTCTGACCAGCAACACTGCCGCACCCAACCTGTGCAGTTTGTCCACTTTAGTCCAGCTGAGACTTCTTCCACCTTTCTTCTGCACCTGCATCCACTTCAATCCGATCCCAAGTATTTGAACATGAGATGATGCATCTCTAGGCACCCGGGTGATGAGGAAAGAAGAGTTCTGACCTCAGTTAACTTCACTTCTTCCACACTGGGTCATGAAGATACAGGCTGCGATATGGACTTCCGGGTCACATAAACCTCGGTGAAAGTTTGAACTTTTTCCCCCCGTTTCTCTCCTCTCTGTTTTTTTTTTTTTTTTTTCCTCAGGCCCTCGCCGGCTGATGGAATCGAGGGATATGCTGCGCCTACTAGTCCTTTGGCAGTGGTTGTCAGGAAGCAAATGTTGTGAGGGGGAAAGAGGGAGTGAGAGAGAACCGGCAGATAAAATGAGGGGGAGAGGATGAGTGGGAGATGGCATAGAAAATGAGAGAGAGAGGGAGAAAGACTAATCGTCCAAGGGAGAACAGGCTGGACACACACACACACACACACACACACACACTTCAGCAAAGATTGTTTAGGAGGGGTGGTGAAAAAAGTTTAGACATGCCCTCCCTCTCCAGTGACATTACCTTGATCAATTGGTGCAATGTGGTTTCCTTGGTAACCAGAAGAGACTGTTTCAAGCACAATTAACAAAAAGAGAAGATATTTATGTTCATCCAAAGTCAAATATCATTTAAAAGCGTGTATTTGGCTGCATTTGTTCTGCAGCCTGTTGATCAATATCATACCCAGTTAACATTTCAAATGTCTCTAAATCAAAGCAGCTTGAGAAAAATACTTCCGGCTCCAGTAAAGAAAAGTAAAAAATTGAGAAAAAATCATCCCAGATGAGCGATAAAGAGGTTGTATGTAATAACTATCGATGTATGTTAGGTCATATGTGAAAAAACAGCCTGCATAAACACAGTCCTGTCAGGCTTATTGACATCATTTAGTCATGAAGGAATAAGGTTATTTCCTGTGCCAAACATCATGCTACTGTTTATCAGTACTCATGGGATGCTGGGCTACTAAAAGCATCAACAAGAATCAATTCAGGCTGTTACCATTACCCACCATCTTACATTCTGCCCCTCCCAGGATGACTCCCTGTGAGGGTATCACTTATAGGCAGGAGGAAATAACTGAATCGAAAAAGAAGGTGTACTCCTCTCTTTGTTTTACTGTCCTGATGTGTTTCCCTTTCTGTCCATTCCTTTGGAGAGAAGCACTGAGAGAGAGGCAAGGCTTTGACAAATGTGCTCTTCCTACTTTCTCCCCTGTCGTTGTGCCTCTTTCTTGACATTCCTGTAGCTTATTTACAAGCAGGTAATACAGCAGCATGCCTCATTAAAGTCTCACACCATCTAGGCGACAGGATCAGTGCAGACCCTGTCGGTAATCCTAATGTCCACAGATGCACACACTCAGACGTGTCAGACGAGTTGATCGTAACCAACTGTTATATCGCATCACTGTCCTCCAACATGATACGGCGGCAAACACACAGCATGCCGCTGATTTTTATAACTATGGCACTAATGCATATGGGTTGTATTGGAGTAGAGCTCTGATGGCAAACATGGCAAAATGTAAACAGAGAGATATTGAGCCACACACACTCGCAACAGGACAGAAAGAGAAACCTGAGCCTGACCTGTTGGTTGGGAAGGATTTCTCGGTTCACTTACAGAAGATTTGTCATTTGAGTGGAGAGATGGAGATGAGGAAAGGAAGATGAAAGAAGGTATGTTGCTGGATGAGACCAGGTGGGAGGGGAAAGCCATGGCATGAAAAGTCAGAACCTGACGGAACAAAGGAAGGACAAACTCAAGACTAAGGTCAGATTCTTCTATGTACAGAGGAAAGAGGCTTCTATTCTTCATTACCCTACAGCGCCTGTCCTCTCCTGGAGGTATTTTCCTCTTGTTCTGGCTGTCACCACAGAAAATTGAATCTGCAGATGTGTCCTCTTCTACTCCATTATTCTTTCACAAGCAGTGTGACAGCAGGTAGTAAGAAAAGGAGCCGCTCTTATTTCACATATATTCACTGTCATATGTGCCATTTTCTGTAACTTTTCTAATATGCAACTGCAGATGTTGAAACAAATGAGTCAATAAAAACATCTTGGGAGTGAATTTACGCTACATTTTATCTTGCCCTTTTCGAGCTTCATTGATTTAATAAACATCATCCACATGTTTTTTTTGTTTTTTTTTTTTAAAAAGAGGGTCCATCATCTGACTTTTGCTTGTGTAATGAGCCTTTTGCAGCCTACAAAAGGATAGCAATTATTTTTCTACATTGCTCCTTTCTTTTGCTTTATAACAATTAGCTATTAAGCATAATAGGATAGATTTTTTGTTTTTCAAAGCAGTGTGTGCACACGGATGGGAAGCACTGCAGATTGAGTGAATTTCATCCCAGTAAAACAGAAGCAATTTCTTCCTCATAAAGCAACACTAACACTGAATCTTTGTTTTGTCTGCATTATAATAGAAAGCATAGCTGGTGGGCAGGTTAAAGGCGTAACTGTTTAATAAATGAATCTGAAACACGATGAAAGTTCATCTTCAGCTTTGTACCAGGAACAGATATATTGTGCATTGTTGCATGTCAAAAAATAATCTAGGTAATAAGAGGCAGGATTCAACATTTATCATCTTGTCTTTCTCAGCTGTGTCTGAAATCTTTGACTGAGGAATTTTTTTAAAAACCCAACAATATCAGCTCTTTTTTACTGCTTTACGCTAAAACCTGAAATAGTTGGAATCACCTTAGCTTTAGGAACAAAATCCACAAACTTTCCCCTTCAGCTATTATTGATTTTTCCAAATTTACTCTGCTTCTAAATATACTGTAAAGGATGCTGTGAGACGTCAGCAGTGAGGGTAAGTGGATCAAATGACAGATGCTAAGCCGAGGAGATTGTTGCTCACATTTGCACTGTTGGGTTCATGGCTTTCATGATAGACTGAAGTGAATGGCTTTATTGACTCATGTGTCAGCATTTACATGTACTGCTGGCTTGCGTCAAGCTTAAAACCTCAGGAGATTGTTATGAATCTGCCGTTTTGACATATGAGCCCCATCAGATCACTTCAGGTAGATGGACTGTGAGCTGAGGCAATTAAAAAAGTTATGATAAAATGCAGAAATTATAGGAATACTAGTCGTTCTACAATGCTGAAGCTCAAAGTTTGACAACAACTTAGTTATTATGCTTTTATTTTGCTCTTTGGACCCTTATATGTGTTTCTCTAAATAAAATTGCACTAATTAAAGAACGTGACTATTGATCTCTGCTTCAGTACCGCTTGGCTAAACCATGCTTAGGAAAACACACACACACACACACACACAAATGGAAAAAAAAATATGAATGCCAAATGGTCTGTGGGAGCACAGAGGACTTCAGATTGATATGATTGTAAAGTCACAGTGCTGCCATCACAAACTGTATTTTCACCAAAGCTTTCTGCATCATGTGAGATCACAGATAAACACTCAAAGAGCATTTTCAGTTAATAAAGAGATAGCCGTCTTCCTAACAACGATGCCGTTGGCGTCTCACTGTGAGGTAGGCTGGACAGATGATCAATAAGATACAATCCAACGTGACGGAAGAGATGGTTTGACTGGAAACGAAAGGACATGGCCGTTTGCAAAGATAGACTAGGACATCTAGTGGGCACAAAGGGCAGAGATCAAACAAAACACTTGACACACACCTATAGGATTCAATTGAAGTTAAAGAGCTGTGGAGTTGTTCTACATTCATGTACATTGTGCCATCAACTCATACTGCTGTACTCTTTCCTTTCTGTCCCTGCAACAGTCTCACAGAAAAGACGCCTGACACAAAGGATCAAGCACGCGTTTGTTGATTATATAAAAACAGTCGACTTAAATTTGATTTTAACGTTTTGCTAATTTTACTAAACATCCTTTTTTTTCTTTATTTTCTCACTTTTTTTTTCTTGTTTGCTTGTAATCATTCTTTTCACTAACAGTTTCTTCTCTGATATTAAAAAAAAAATGTGTAAGCTGCTGGGCAACAGCGAACACATTTCATACTGATAACAAGCCAGTAAATATGCAGGATGTCGATCGAAATGAATCCATGAAAATTGCTCACGGATTGCAAACTCACCTTTCTTATGAAACAGCCAGTAAGTTAGAGGAAATGTGGACATAATAATAAAGGCATAAAAGCCTCCCATGCCCTCCTCAGAGCCATTCGCAATGACCATCAACGGAAAAGCCTGCATACCCAACTTAGACCGACCCTGATCATCTGGAAATGCATGACTTTGTGTTATAACACAGCTGTACACAAAGCTAATCAGGAGCATTGCCAGGCGTCTCCTCCTTCTGTGGGCTTAATCACAGACATAATATTTTGCTTCATTTATTGTGGAAACCCATACATGAACAAACACGCATGGTCATGCATCACCTGTTTTGACCTTTTTTACTAGACAATGCTATCAAGCAGGTATACAAAAAAGCCACGTATCAGCAAGTCTGAATAGGGCCTTTGGTGCCATTCATTCAATATGTACTGACAGTGTGTCATGTAAACCAACGCTGTTGTATTAGTTATGGCCAGTAGCAACACACAATACACTCGTGACTGTGACACATAGCAAACAAGTGCAATAACAGGAATCTGTAACACAGCTGCTGGAAATGTAGGGACTCTATTTTTTATTTTTATTTTTTTTTAAATCCAAAAAAGTACAAAACCAGTCATGTGTACAGGGTTAGAAATGAACAATGTATTATTTATGTCATGAATCAAATGCAGAATGAGTGAATTCTGAATTTCACACTGCCAGTGAGCAGGTGCTGGATGAATAGGGGCCTACTGGGAAAGAAGAAAGAGAATGAAAAAGAAGGTTGTGAGAGGAAAAAAACAGACCAACAGACTGTAGGAGAGGAAAGAGAACTACAAAATAATACAGAAGTGAGTCTGACGAGTAGAAAAAAAGATGGGGTAGTAGGAACACACAGGATGCAGAGAGGCATCATCAAACAGAAATGTGTATTACAGGCACACAGCGGACACCAAAAAAACCAAAAAAAACATGCAAATTCAACCCACCTCCAGCAGAGGTCAGTATAGATTAAAGTGTTTACATTTATTTCAAATGCACACATACCCTGTGGCTTCTTTATCCAAATGCACAGTGGCTTACACACAGACACACACACACACACACACACGTGCATATTCAAGGTTTACCTCTTATGCAATTTACATAAAAGTCATGAAAGTATGCAGCAGGTTTGCAGTATCAGTGATTTTATCTCATCTCATTAGCAAGGCAGTACAATATGTGAGGAATGTGTGCAGCCTTGAAAGCTTGTCCATGTCATGGTGTTTGGCCAGACAAGGCAATTACTAAGAATCACGGATTGAATCTATCAGCTTACAGAAAATCCTGAAAAAAAAAGTAATTCTGAGCAGCTCCAGCAACAAAATGACTAACCTCAAATGAATCCATAGAAGACAAAATAGCCTCTTAATCACAGCATGCGTAATGTCTTCTCAGACACTTACTGTGGTGGCGAGGCTGAATGTAGCCTTCATACACACTGACTCATACCCATTTAGATATGGACAACTGATGTTGCCAGGTTCATAGCCCACCTGCTGGTATTTAAGTGAACAGAGAGCAGGACAATAGGGACAATGACAGAAAGCACGTGGAGCTGACGCGACGCTGACTCAGCAGCTAATGAAAAAGCACAAAATGATCCAACCTATAGCAGAGGACCGATGTGTCTACACTGCAAACGCAAAACCCTGCAATGTCAAACAGGGTGGACAGGAAGCGCAAGGTTGGTGAACAAGTGTAAAAACACATTCAAGCGCAAAGGCACACACAAACCAGATGGATATCAGGAATCTTTAGCCACACAGAGAGCCAGTTTGTTCGAGTCAATATGTGCAACCAGTTGTTTACATCAGGGAATACAATAAAATGCGGGTAACCGTGGAGAAATGAGGAAAGGAGGAATAGAAGGAGGGGTGGAAAGAAAGTCGTGATTGTCTCAGACAGCAAGACTCGGTCAAATGCTCTATTGTGTTAAACCTGTCAACTGTTAGAGAGCGAGCAAGAGCAGAGCAGACTCAAGGTGAGAGAGAGGGAGCCTGTCGTCATGGATACGACGCACAGCATCAAGGTTTGGCTCTACACAAAACTACACACCTTCCACGTCTTTTTTTAATGCAGACCCATGTGTTGGTGAAAAGGACACCGAAAGACACTCCCATCTCATCTGTTATATTAATCCAGTATACATATGTCTGTTATAACATAGTAATATAGTACACAGTGCCGCGTGTACTCAATCGTTCATAGGTAAGTTTCTGCACTCCGTCTCCTTCATATTACACTGTGGACATGACAGACCTCATTATCATGGCTGTGCAGGCCATGCAACCCATTAGTATTCTGAAGAGGAGACTCACAAATAAACACATAAGCCCACACAAAGTGGGGTTATTCCACAGAAGAGTTGCCTCCTACAAAGCAATTATTTCAAATCCTTTTCCTGCTCCTCCACTGTTTTTTAAGCACACATAATAAAAGGTACAACAACAGTTTGAAGAGATTTATGTTTATACAGTAGATTGGTTGGATCAACATTTTCTTCATGAATATGAATATTATTATAATAAATTACTGTTTTCCAATTTTTATGGATTAAACAGACACATATTGTTGCCATTATTTCATGATAGACTGCGTGTGTGACCCACACTTATAAACTGTGCTTAAGTTATCAAAATCACTCCAAAATCTAAAGTGTAATACACCCACATTTTTTTGCCTAATATGTTTGGCTGCAGAATTATTTCTGAACAGCACTTTTTGTGGGAAGTCAATGAACTGTGAACAAAGAGCAAAAGAACTTATTTTAAAAGACGTGTATCTTATTATATATATATATATATATATATATATATATATATATATATATATATATATATATATATATATATATATATATATATATATATATATATATACACACACACAACTGTATCAGATGCGAAATTTTACCCTCTGTGGGAGAAATGTTACTTTTCTGTGGATTAACAGCACTAACAACTGCACTGCCAGATGTTCTTGAATTTGTTAATATGACTTTTTCATCATTGCATGAATTAATGAGAACATTTTAGAGACTTTTACTCATCCTGAACTTCCTGTCTACCAAACAAAGTGCAGTTTGTTTTATGGCGAGTCATAAACTGAGATTTTATAATGAATTATATCATCCACATTATGCATTTTTAGTCTTTACTAGAAGGTGTTAAACGGCCTGTCATTGTCCTAGTAATTGGTTTTGTGTATGTTACTCAGTGACAACATTAACCTACCTGCCAGAACAACCCCGATTAAGTGGTTTATGGAATTTGCAGCAGCCTCAATATGACCAAGTTACTAAATTTGTTTCTATCTATTTTGAGATCTTGCCCAAACAATGTGTTTGTGTGTGTGCGTGTTTGTATACATGTGTGTAGGCTATTACCTCTATTTCAGTGTATTTGAGAGGAAAATAATACAATTTATTAAACTTCACTATGAATTACTGAGAGCTTTATACATAATATATGTTCTGTCATGACAAACGACAGGTTCTGTAGAAATTAAAAATGCAGATTAGTCAACTGTAAGGAAAACAACAGTCATCTTAAATAACTGTTTAAAGCATTAGTGACATTTCTGATCATTTAAATGAACAAAACAGTTTGATAACAGGAAAAAATAAACAATAAGTTTGTGGAAACAACTTTATCCTACAGCAACACATTCATTAATTCATCTTAACTGCTTAATCCATTTCAGGGTTGCTGGAAAGCTGGAGCCTATCCCAGCAATCACTGGGTGAGAGGCAGCAGACATCCTGGACAGGTCGCCAGTCCATCACAGTACAACAACACATGGAACCACAAGTACTTTAATACACAGGTTACATCTGATATTCGCATGCTAAATGAACATCAGACTATACCTTTAGCGAAGGAGTTTTAGTTATGAAAGAATATTTTGTTTAGGACAGATGACTTTTTTTCTCGTTCTTTAGTAAAGAATGAAGAATGTGAATATTTCATCCACTTTTGCAGCTGTTGTAAGTTGAAGACGACTGACAGGGAAACTTCTATTTAAAAAAAAAAAAGAACATCCATCTCATTTTAACAATTGCAATTTAAGTTGGTTAAAAGTTATTATCCTCTCATAACCTTGAAAGCCAGTTTCCCAAGCTCGGAATTAAAACTGTGGCTCTCAGGGGTGAGATATTTTTGGGATTGAGTACAGTGTGCAGTGTGTTTTTATGATTAAATAAAGATGTTAGATGACCTGGGAGTTTACCAAAAGGAGCTTTAAAGATTTAAAAAAAAAAAACTATGCTTTTCTCATCTTACTGCCAGCACATGCTACACATTTTCTGCATGAAAGGTCATTACAGCAACAGAACATTTTGCAAGTTATTGTTAAAACAGAAAAAGTAGAGCTTCTCTAAAAACCTCGAAACACATTATGAGAGAGAAAATGCTTCCTGGAAATCAGCTACAAACACACACAGTCTCACACCTGACAAAATTGCTTTTAAGTGTCTTGTGCTACTTTTTTTTCCACAAAGGCAGGCAGGAGCACAGGTCATGACGTGTTACACGGAGTGGAGTGGGTCTCACAGCTATAAATAACTCTGAGAGGAATCAGATTTAGAGAACCGGAGGTGGGAACTGATGAGATCACACATGACCATGTGAGTGTATGTGCATGCGCATGTGTATGTGTGAGTGCACATACACATGCAACTCACACAAGGCTTGGATCTGGGAAAACTGAGATGGAATCAGACTGACATCATGCAGACTGGCAGACAGACAAGCAGACAAAACAGCAGGGAAGCAGCAGAACAGAGAGCAGGAACAGGCTGAGCACACCACTACGACTGAGAGACGGGTGTGAATTGTCACCGAGGTGCCTACGTAGCGTAGGAACAAGGGAGGGGCTCACTTTGACAATCACAAGGAGGATGGTGACACACGGGGTGAAAGCTAACATTTAAAAAAGGAATAAAAACAAAATGAGAAAAACATGAACCAAAGACGCAACAACACACTCCCTCATGTTGAATATGACCCTGCAACATTTATATCCATTTATTATTCATACATGCTCTGGCAGCCTTTCAAGGACATCATAGTATTATTAACACATGGAACTGTGTTTGATAGATCATTCGTAGAGTATATAGTTTGGTTTGCAAGTGAATACGATTTGAATATGTTTGTCTTTCACCAAGGGCATGAAGACTTGTCTGTGGAAGACAACCAAGCCTGGAAACGGGGCTTCTTCTTCTTCATGTAGCAGCAAAGCTCGTCACTGCTCTTTTAGTCCATCTTTGTTTTGTTTTCTCAAATGTGCTTTTCTGCTTTGCTCTTTCTGTCTTTTTGTGTTGTAGCGAGCCATAAAAGACAAATCTAAAGCTTCTCTCCCATAAAAAACACCTTTTCTGGTCTCCATTGAAAATCTTGTCTGTCATCCAGATTTTCTTTTTCTCATCATCATCATCAGTAACAAACAGTGATCAGAAGCCTTGTAATGCACTATTCTGACCAATCGATTGGGTAAATCAGAGAAGATTTAGTGGTTTTAACAACAATGGAGCTGAAACTGTAGCACGATGGGAGCTTTATATAAATTAATAGTGCACACAGACATATTCTGGTGAACAAACACACACATAAAAAAAAAAAACCAAATAAAAAAACATTTCTTGAATATTTTTCCCTCTAAATGTCGGTTTCCTGACATTATGTATATCTGCTTGTACCATAGTCAGAGAAAGGTTACGCAAAGTTTTCTTGAAAAGCTTTTTCCTCCGATCTGTTCTGAATGCTGTACGCTGCGCCATTCCCCTGACTACGGGACATATCACTCAGCTGTGACATAGCCACCGAGAGGCACACGCGCAATCCCACTCACACACACAAATGTTTCTGAAGCACAAAACTGACTGACAGACATCAAATTGATGCAAAGTGTAAAAATGACAGCGCCACTTGAGAGAAATGACAAGCGAGTGAGACATTTACAGTAATAGAGAAAAAGCCGCATTGGGCTTCGTCAGTCGGCGAGTGACGGTGTCTCTGCAAGGCAAGATATATTTATCAGACTACTTAGTTATTTATTAAAAATTTTCTTTCTATTTTTACTTTCCTATGTCATTTCAGTTAGTTGAGGCAGTGCAACATTTTTCAACAACTGTGTTTATGACTATAAATGCTAATATGTAAGAAGAAATTGTGTGTTAGTAGCTGATGCCGAGGTAAAGTGGTGGCAAGCTATGGCATTAAGGTTATAATAAGATGTAAGAAAAGATGGAAAAAGATAGCAGTCAAGGGTAGGAAAGAAATGACTAATTTTTTATGTAAAAAAAAAAAAAAAAAAAAAGCCAAACAAAAGCAGAACATACTATAGTTTTCATGTTGAGCTAACTTACTTCCTACAGGGTGTCTTTCGTCGAGACGATACTTTACTTCACTTCTGTTTTTTCTACTTTCTGCATTACTTTACACCCTGATTGGCAAAATCTATTTTCTGTTGTTTCGCCTCTCCACACTTCTGACCTCTTCTCACTCTCTCTTGCCTTCCGTCTGTGATGTTGACTGGAGGTCAGCAGCACAGTTTCTCAAGGTTGTCCCTGTTCGAGGTCTGCCCTCCTCACGCCTGGGTGGCTGAGTAGACACGACAGCTCTGTCCCAGCTGGGGCCCATCAGACTTTCAGTGTCTCTGATCGCCAGCCTCCCTAGTGGAGAGAACGGATGTGCACCCTTTTCTTTGTTCCTTTCTGTCTGTTACAAAACATGTCACATAGAGAAAGAGACAAGCAGCATCTAAAAAGAGTGGTTGCAAAACAGTGGAATAAACCTGATTAAAAGTTTCTCAGAATGAGTTCATTATTTTTATTTTTTTTGTCATGATTGCCATTATATATGCATTTTTGCAATACTCACTGATTATGTTTTAGTGTTTTCTTTGTTATTTAGATGTCAATGTTTTATGTTCTCGTTTACCTTGATTAAACCTTCAAATAGTTTCCTTTTTTTTGCATCTGTGCTTGTTTTACTTCCTGTTTTAATCCATTTGTTTTTGTATCCTGTTCTTGTTTTAAAGGACTTTCGTCAAATCGTCTTTTCAGCTTAAGAATCTTTCTGACCGAGTAAAATGACCCAGAAGTCGCAGCCACGATAAAAGCCGGCTCGAATCTAAATGCCAACCTTCAAAAAAGAAGAAGAGATTACTCTATTCAGTGATATCCTGCAACAGACTTTCAGTGCTCCTTCATTTACAAACAGTCAAACTAATTAGGATTCATGTCTAAATATGATGACAGGAGGGTGACTGGGCACAGCCTGTGAGAGCTACTCACTATTATGACTTTTTTTCCTGTTTCTCTTTTAATGATGAACTATTTTAGAAAACATTTTATTATACTAAGTTAATAAACATCTTACAAATTCTCTGAAATCTATTAGACAAACCTTCTGTGGAATATACTTTGAACAGCTGTAGATTAAATACTGTAGACTCACATAATTGGCTTATTAAATGTGGTAGGACCGTCACTGCAAAACAGCCATCTTTTCATCGTCCGTAAGTAATTCTCTCTCTCCCTTCACCCAGGAGGTTTCCAAATGTCATTAAATAAAAAAAAAAAAAATGCTTAGGAAATGACAATAGGAAGTAATTTTACTGACTATTGGACTGTATCCCAGATTTTAGCTGCAGAGTGCCACACACTTGCATAATGTCTTTCGTTACCTTATTTCTATTTATTTTGCAGCTGGAGCCTTATGATTTAAACAACAATACTAACAAAAAACATGTTTTACTTTCAGAATAACATTGATAAGATATTTCTGTGTGCACAAGGTCAAGAGGATCCAATACACTTTCCCTAAACAGTACTACCACAGTACTTCAACTTTCTTTTCACATTTACATTAAAAAAAAAAAAGACTGGAAACCTTATCACCACCATGCTCTCCTAAGCATTCAGAAAAAGACTGCAAAACAATAGACCTCAACGGTAAACAAGAATCAGACGTGCACATTGTGCATACAGCAGCAGAAGTGTAACTGCGCTTCCCGAGGTGTAACATAGCTATAGTTAGATTCATTAGCTGCTCTGATGTCTATAGTTAGCAGGAAATTTATCCAATGGCCAGAGGAACTTGTCAACGAAGGGTGGAAAATGCCTTTCCATTGAGTTAGTTAGCCTTTAATGACAGAGGAGCTGGGTGGAAAAAAGATGATTAGAAAATTAATTATTTATCAAAATACTACTAAAAATTTCTCCTTAAAACTGAAATATTGGGAATGAGTCACAAAGGTGTAAAACTGAATGTTCTGAACTTTCGGATTGTAAGTCTGGAGTACATGCAGATTGAATGTGGAAAGTGGTGTTTTATTCCATGTCCAGCATGTCTCTGTGTTTTTAGAAACAAAGATGCTTATTTCATTCATCCTGAGAGAAGAAACAGTGCTGCAATGGGAGTTATATCTGTGCATTATGATGAATAACCTATAGACTGTATTACGTGAATCACTTCCACATTCATCCCTGAACCTGTTTGTCCATATCTGGAAATACAGAAACTCGTTATATAATGAGGAAGAAGCGAATGCTCTCATTTACAGTTGAAACTCCAACACTTGAACTGGTTTCATCCTGCTTGGCCTAATTTTTTAAGACCATTCTGGATGATTATGTCATCATTTAAATGTAAAGTAAAGGCAGCACTACAGTAATGGTTTTTCATTATGAAGTAACCACTAATCCAATATTTTGCATTCAATGCGGTTTATCTTTCCACTGCAACCAAAGTCATGTTCAAGTCAGTTTTTTAAGTCTATTTTTTACTGCTTGGGATTTAGCTTTTATAACCTGTTGTGAGTAAAGAATTTATTAAAAATTGCCTTCCTAAAACTAAACCTTTTCTTAACATTGGAAGCCTGCGGATATAATCTGATCACTCTGCTTATCAGATTTAGGTCTCAGTTGTTTACAGAATTAAATTCAAATCTGTTGAGGATGTTTTTTTTCCTCTAATTTACTAGATTTTATTTATACTATATTTTATTTATTTAAAAAGGGACACATTAATGAATGCAAGTTTAAAAAAAAAAAAAAAAAAAAAAAAAAAAGTGTGTAGTATTAGCATTACTTTTAATTTACATCTTTTGCCCCTTGGCAGGTCACAGATAAACAGTTTACAACACTTATGTTGTTAGAAGATACAAACTTAAAAGTCCAAACTTGTCATGTTTTTTGCCATCCTGATTTCCTGGCGCTCATCATTGGTTACTCGATCCACCTGCTGGCTTCCTAATTGCCTCTGATTTCTCATTCAGTTCACCTGGTTTCCTTTTCTCTCACTGCCTACTTAAGCTCCCTCCAATCCCTCCTTCTCTGCCAGATAATAATCAGACCTATGTCTAGTTTTGTTCCAGCGGTCTACGGATTGATCCTCAGTTGCCGACCTTCTGCTTTATGCCCCTGGATTACCCTCCTTGCCTTGCCCTCGACGGACACCGCAACTTTTCGGATCTTCTGGTTACCGACCCTGCCTGTCTTTGGATCTCTGAGCCTTGTCGTTGCCTGGACGAGTATTTTGCCATCCTGTTTACCTCCCAGCTGTTGCCTGGTTTCTTCTGCAGACCATTCCCCCGGACTGATCTTCTGTTCATACTCCTTCACCAATAAACTGGTCATTTGTCCAGAACTCCGTGTGTGGCTGTATTACGGATCCTCAGGGTAACTCATTACACAAACTAGCTAAAGTAAATATTGTACAATGGGCATTATTTAACCTGAAACAGTTCCCATTTATATTATTAACTTGTTTTTTCCCATGAGCCATGTTAAAGGTCATATATAGTTGAGGATTACCTTTATGTGTATGTTTTGTTGTCTACAAGAATGTATTATAGTTTCTCATGCCGTCTTTTAGCCGCAGCAGATTGACTTTACATGTAATGAAATGTGCAATATTAATGAAACTGCCATTTCCACTAAATCCATTTGAGTGATGTCACTAGAAACATGAAATTAAAAAGCACAATAATGGCAATTTAAAAAAATGTGAGACTCAATGTTCTGTTTCTTTTATTGTAAGTAATTTTCTCTGCCCAACTTATTTGTATCAGTATTTTTTAACTGTTTGTGTGACATGAAAATGTTAACATGCAGTACAACTGCACCACATCTGAAAGAAAAGCAAGGTTTAACGTTCAATGTAAACTTTATCATATGAAGGGGCAATTTCTCATGCCAGAAATAGATTACAATGAAAATCACCAAACTCATCAAACCACACACACACACATTTCAACGGAAGCATGGATGTGGTGGATGAGCTCATAAAGTGTTTAAAGGAGGTTGTGACAGTGGAAGCTACATTGGCATAATCCAGCACTCCAATCAACCATCTGAAAATATTGCAAACTGTTTTGACAAAACCTTTAAATCTGTTGTGGTTATTGGTTTGGACAGAAAGAGGACAACATGATGGCATGAGAAAGGTTGTGAGGACATCATACATCCTATAGGGAAGCAGTGATGATGATGCAAGCAGGTAGGCTGTTAAGTAATCTTTTTACTAAATGGTGGAGCAATGATAAATATTTTTGTCTACTGAGGTCGTTTTTTATGTTTAAACAGAAGTTTTAGATGTGAGAATGTTCCACTTAATTGCTTTTTTTTGATCAACTCAAAAGACGAACAAACAAACAAAACATAAATTTGAGGTTAAAAGGAAAACAGGAACAAAAGAAACCCTGAAGAGCATTTCAGCACCAGGGACAGCAACACACATGCAACAAATCCAGGTTTTGTCTCTTTTGACTTCTTTTACACAAGAACAATATAAAAAATCTAAATGTGCAAAGTGGAAAAATGGTGTATTTAGCTTTGATTGCTTTTTCTGAGAAAAAACAATCAGAGGAACAGATAAAACTGAAGCGAACTGTGATCGCACTCTTCTGTTTTTCCTGATACAAATTTAATCACACAGCACATTAGGTCCTCGCTGCTTGCTGCGAAAAACACTCATTGTGAGTTTTTCACGGTAAACAGAACAACAGTAATGCATATTTGCACATATATTCGGGACACTTTGTGCTCAAATCACAGCACAATATTTATCAAACCAAATAATTTTGAGATCAATTACATTGAATAAAATATGTGTTAAAAATTTTAGAATGAGATGAATGTTCAGTACTGGGAGGCATGCGCAGAAGAAGAACATTTCAGCCTGTTTTATATGACCATGCTGGACCCTGAATAGTAGCCCTTCTTTGCTTGTGTTTTTTTTTTTTTTTTAACCTCCCGTCTTAATCACCAGTGAAAGTTAAAGAGATTTTGCTTTTAAAACATCCGTCCTTTCCCACATCTTTGGAACGAGGTCATGTCTTCAACGTGGCATCAAGCCAAGACATCGGCTGCATATTTTCACACACTGGAAGGAATGAAGGTCCCATCCACCTTTCTAATCAATGCATTTTGTTTAGAGAACTCTAATCATACAGCAACGATACAAAATACAACCTTACCCTTTTTTTCCTCCCCTGCACATTGCATATAATTTCTCTTGTCCTCCCTCCCTTTTACCCCTTTCACCCCTGCGCCACATCACACTCAGACTGCTACTAATAGGGGTTTATTTTTAGCACAAGTGAGGAGTGTGTATACACATGATGGTGATGTTTCACACATTTCTTAGGGGGTGGGAGGGTTAGAAGGAGGAGGTTGAAGGCAGTTCAAGGAGCTGGCTTGTAAAAGATGACACATGTTGAGAGAGCTTTCACTACACAGGAACAGAGGTGTGGGGCAGAAGGGAGATGTGCAGAAGTGATGAAGTGAGAGGGTCATGGCTTCCACCTGAAATCCCCCAGGCACAACAAACTGACCTCCAAGCAGCTGAAGATCAACAGGCTGCCTTGCACCGGATGATAGAGCTTCTCTTCAGACAGATGAGGAATGACAAAAACAGCCTGATGTAACGTATCGTCCAACAGCAATGCAGCTCACGCTGGCCGAAAATTGAAATTTAATCACTTATTTGTAGTTTCATGCCTTTACCGCAACCTCTCCTGAGAGGAAGCTTGAGGGCCTCTCGGGGGAGAAAAGTCGGTAACTGGCTATCAATCATCTTGGATATCAGAAGAAGAAACTGTGGATGCCACGTCAACGTAAAAGGTTCATTACCTGGCAGGCAGACCAAGGCAAAGCGATGACTCCAGCAGATTGGGACAGAGTGAAATGTGGACAGCATGGAGCAGATTAGGGCTAAAAAGTGGGACTAACGCCAGAGAAAACAAAGGATAATAAAGCAAGCAACAGATATACACAGGGATTATTCAGCATACACTGAGAGTACAAATAACTACTAACCAACTGTCGCTTTTCCTTAAATAACCTGATCTGGAAAGCCACCGCTTGTGCATAAAATTGGCAGCACATGTAAAACAAAGCTGTTATTTTTAACTTCCTGCAAGGCCTCCAGGCTTTGACCTTGACAAAGGAGTTTATTTTTAGTCCACCTTTTTATCTTCATTATGAACGTGCGAGTCAGGAGGTGACAACAACAGACGGAAAAGGATACGAGTGCAAGAAAGATAATTTAAGTGTGAATCTTCTCGTCTGGTGACAAAACAAGTGTGAGTGCTCCGACGTGATAGACGGTTGCTTTTTTCTCCTCTTTTCTGTCCCTTTTTTTTTTTTTTTTTTTTTTTTTTGCCTTGACACTTTCCACCCTACCTTTCCTTTCTTATAGGTATCCTTTCTTTTACTGCCATGCAGTCACATGACAAAACAGTTGTCAACTTTGCCTGCAGCGAAAACAGTGATCACAAGTGAAGTGGAACAAAACGTTGTAAACTGATGAAAAGATCTCTCTTTGTCTCAGCTCCTGAAAGTTAACAAAAATGCTTCTTCGATCTCGTTTCCTGCTGGGTTGTCATATTGCCTATTAAGCACTGACATGAGGCGACACCCAGCTCAGTCTGTCACTGTGTCTCCTCTTTACCCCGATGGTAAAGCACACAAGCGGGCGACATTAGCTTAGAATAAGTTATCCTAATGGTAATGAACGATTCTCTTCCCACTGAGAGTGTCATTACCACATACTGTGATATGACTTAGAGCTCCATATGCATGCGTGTACAGGAGCGCCCATGGATCACACAACCCCCTCTGCCTCTGAGCACTTGTCTGAATTTGCGATCACACTCAGCCTATGTTTTATTCATTCAGCTTAAAATGGATGTTTAGTGTCAATTTTTGTCACAAGGAAAGCGTCAGACAGGTTTGTCAAAGGGAAGAGGGTGTGTGTGGAGGTGACAATGCTTAACTAAAGTCTACAGGCGCGCAGGGGAGATGCATTAAGAGGAAATGCAGAAACAGTTTATACACCTCATCTCAGTAGTATGACGGCTCTCTCGTTTATGTTTAATCGGAAGGCAAACAACCTTCAGACTACTAAACACTGAAATGTTGAACTCTGAATATAGAAACCTCATGAAGTCAGAGCAGCTGCAACACAAACTCCTCTTCAGTCCATGTTGCAGAGTTTTCATCATAAAAAACAGTAAACAGCAGCACAGGCTCAAGGACACAAGTGCACACAATGCTCTGCATGTTTTTTGTCAAGGCTGCTGCTTAGACTGAACAGTTGATAACACAATCACTTTGATCAGAGCCACAAGTGGGCTGCAGAAAGAATGAGTCTATGGAGCACTGTGTCCCTGTCAGTTTCAGTCAATATGTGTATTTACCTTTAGTGCTGTGAAGTTATACATAACCCTGGCAAAGAGAGGTGGAGCTACAAATGGACGGAGTAATCAGGCATTATTAATTAGAAAGTAAAAAGTTCTTATAGCCTTTGGAAGAAGATTAACACCCACTTTCATTTAGAAAAATGTCAGCACCGCTAACAAATGACTTCTACTCCAAGGAAGGAAATGAATGCGACTATTTCGTGGTGCTCATATGTATACTCTGCAGCCCTTGTGAAAGTCTTTTTCCGGTAAAAAGGGCGCAGAGGTTGCTGCATGTTAACGAGCTAAACTCTGCAAGAAACAAACATCCTCTGTAGAAGTTTGCTCCCTGCAGCGTGGATTGTTTTTTAATCCATATCTTTCAAACTTAGCAATCTTCAAACATGATTCATTTAAAAGAAGCATTACATAACTTTCCAACGCTCAAACTTTGCGTTCCAGACTCGTTTGATGGCATCTCGACCTCCTTTAAGTACATTTCTGGAGCTGCTACTGTCCAGCAGCGTCCCATAGCTGAGAAAGTCAACTATAAGTTTTTCTTTCTGTGTGCCGCATGTCATTAAGCCAGCGTCTCACTTCACACACCATGTCACACACATGGAAACACAGCGGCTGTTTGGAACGTATAGTGACTGATTTGGAAAAAAAAAACAAAACACAGAAATGCAAAATTGGAAGTAAAAAGAAAAAAGAAAAAGACACAAGAAGATAAAACAAAGCAAATTAAGATAATTTTACTGGCTGTAGGAAACGCGCAGCACAGGATACAAGATGGATGGCGAATTAGCCGTCAGTGGGGGGTGCACCACTGAGAAAATCTGCAATGGTTCTGTAGTGCGTCCTTAAGGCTATTCATTACAAACTAATGTAATTCACAAGCCAGTTAGTATGGACTTAGTGTGAAATATTGACTGACTTTTTCAGGGTAATTTGTTATCGGGGGCAAAACAAGCAGAAATTATTTATCCAAAAAACTGAGGCTCAAACTGAAAATACAGCTGTAAGAAGCTTAAAACACGCCATCACACGTTTAACCAACCCCACAACAGAGAGGAAACATGGAGGTGACCAAGCATTTCCTGCAGCTGGATCACTACTGTGGAACCAGTGAAAATAATTTTTTCATTATTATTATTTTATTTAATTATCTTTTTATACTTGATTGAACTTTTTCTTTTTCTGGCCAATCTTGTTTTTATACTTTTTTTTTTTATACTTTTATTCTGGTAAAAAAAAAAAAAACACCTATCAATGTTTTTAAGTGCTACATGAATAAAGTGGAGTTTAGTTTTGGCACTATTGATGACAAAGAAAACATTAATGTTGCTTTTCTGACAGGGGAAAACACTTACTGTTTAAGCAAAACTGCTGCCTTTTATTTTTACTGTAGTGGGAAAACAATATCATTAAAAGGCATCATGAACAACAAATAAATCCGTCAATACACAAAATAAGATCTAGTATTAAATAGCACCCCCACTAATATGACCTGTTTGTCTTATTTGATCAGTATAATCTTTGGCAGTGCAGATGTAATATTTCAAGTGGAACTATTATGTGCATTTCAGGCTAATTTATTTTTATTTCTGAGCCCAGAAGGGCTGGGATTGATCGAGTTATTGTCACAAATCGCTTTATTTACTTCAGACCGACCCTCTCCGTAGGCTGTCAGATCAGCCTGTGGGCAAAACGTGTGGATTGAGACTCTTCCGCATTAAGCCCCGCCTCCCGCCACTGCACTACATCGGGAGCGCGCACCGCACCTGCTTTCACCGTCATTGTAACGTCTCATAAACAGAAGGATTAGGCTAATATGAACTCAATAAAAAAAACAAAATCCAATGTCAACACATAGCATACAGCCCTACATGTTGGAACCTGAATCAGACCCTGAAAACGAAGTGGAAAACAGCAACCCACAGCAACGAATGCAGCAGGATGTCTCTCTTTGGTAAACTCACCAGCCATCATTGGAAATAACTTTATCAGACGTTTTCCACCCGCCTGATGTTTTTGTACATGCCCTTGTTAACCAGTAGAAGGTAACCAATCACCGAACCTTATCCCCCGGGACGTCACAAGGATTTCCAAGTAGAAAAAACTCTCTAAAACGACGCGTTTTTTGTTGCCATGGAAACCGAACGGAAAGAGTGCTGGAACTCAAACTCAAACTCAAAGATGCATTTAGGTGATAAAAAACGGTGCCGTTCACATGTCTGATGAGGATTTAACACTGTAACACTGTAGAAAGCTCAGAAAACTCCAAATACCATAATAGCACCCCTTTAAAAAGAACAATACTTGTTTCTTTACATAATAAAAAAAATAGAAAAATTAAAAAAAAAAAAAAATCAAAATATTAAGTAGTGATAATGTACCCTTGTGAGGACATCACAGCTGTAAGTTTCAGAAAATCGTCTTTGCTGCGTCTGTTTTCTGTGTCGCTGTAAAAGATGGTGGTTTCTTTATTTGCACGGTTGCCTTTAACTGTAAACTTCCAAACTAAACCAGCACAATGTTGCACTGACTAAAGGTCTGGACTGTTGGCTGATAGAAGCAGCACCATGGTGGTACAGTAGAGTATATGTAGAGCCTGAAAATGTAATGTCATCTTAGACATCCCTCTACATTCCAGAATGTATTCACTGCACAATGCACACTGTTAAAAAGAGAATGGTAATTGGAACATAGTTAATAAGTCTGATTAGTTTATATTCCTCTTTCAAAACCAACAAAAACCCAACATCTTAACATCAACCTTATTATGATACAGCTTTAAACGGTTGTCGAAGGCTTTTTATAGTTATAAACTGTATTCATAGTGTAAAGCACTTTGTGTTGCCTTTTGCATGAAAAGTGCTTTAGAAATAACATTTAAAATCTGAATTTGAACAAGCTACAATTACTACTTCTTTCCTATCTAAATGTTGAACAAGACACTGCGCCAACAAAGCAGAGCTATGACACCATGATGGGGACAATACCGTCTACGTTATGTTGGAGTGTTTACATTAGATTAACACAGCGTTAAAAGACTCATCAGGATGGCTTATAGAGATCCTGCTTACTTAAAGCCACAACAGTCTAAAATATGCAAAGGACAAGGAAACTGCACACAGCTAGTTAATACTTGCACTTACATGTTGGTCGCCAAATAAGTTAAAAAGGTTAATTGCACTTAGGATGTTGTCTCACTGTTAGGAAAAGTGACACAAACAGTATGCCATGGTAGAAACAGAAAAACATGAATGCATACACATGCTGGTAAGGTCTCTTCCAGAGACTAATGAACTAAGCTGGGCAAAATAGGGTGGAAAAAAAAGAGCAGGTGATTACATTTGAATGTCATTCACAATGCAAAAGCACAAAACACTAACAGGGTGGGCAACATGACAGTATATATCCTTTGGAGGATAGAAAATATCTATAGTTTCAAATGAGGCTCTATCATTTATGTCACAATAAGGTGCTGTACAGTATTTTACATCAAGATGCGCTTTACGCCATGCAAGCTGCAATATGAAAACAAACATGGAGAAAGATGGTAGCGGATGCGTTTCAGAGCAAGGTATAATTCACCAAAAGATGACCAGCTAACTAAAACTGATGAGCCTGTTCATAAAAGAGGGGAAATTTCTGTCGCATGGATGCGGTTTGGATCTAAAAAGAATGTGGAATGACAACAGACTAGCTCACAGTCCCGACAAGGAACTAACTCATTTTATCACCTGTACAAGAATCAGGATAAAGAATACAGAATAAAAAATAAGGTCAACGAGCAAAAGCCGCAAAAGCAGCATCAAGTGGTGGTGAAAGGACTCATAATAAACTTTAGATGCAAATGCTGCAACAGGTATTTATCCGTAAAACATCACACGGCCATCGTTCCTGGAGGTGGAAGATCACTGCTGCTGTTGCCAAGCACATCTGACACACAACTAATGACCGACACAAAATTACACAAAAAAATTTTATGTCGTTATGTATATCGTTATGGGGATATAAAATGAGCTGTATCGGGATATGAGATTTTGGTCATATCGCCCAGCCCTACTAACTGAACACAATCTAACTCCTGACCCCAGGTCAGTGGTGTGGCAGACAAAAGGTTGTCAGGTCTAATTAAAGACACACAGTAGGAGAAAAATGAAAACAGAAAAAACAGACAAAAAATGTGAGCGTTTTTTAACACTTTTCGCAGACTAACCAGTGAATAGAATCCAAACTATTACCCAGGAGGGCTTATAATGTCACAACGTGTCCTTTTTTGGCATAAGTTAAATCAAGATTAGGTTCATACACTATTTGACGCCCGAGTGAATTCTGTCTCTTCACGCCTGACCTAAATGGCATGTCCCTCAGCACCTTGGATCAGCCAAAAATGCCACAATACTCAAATACCAAACTCTGAATGGCCTTGATGAAATCCCTATGTAGCACAGCCATTATACAGTTCAGCCCTCCCTGGCTCTTGCTGCACCGAAGCAGACGTCTCTCTCTTTCTCTCTTCATCTCCCATTGGAACAGACAAGCAGGAGCCAGTAGTCATGGTAACTCCATTCTGGGTAAACTTAAGGATGCGTATGTGCTTACACACACAGTGTTTTTTGTTTTTTTGTTTTTTTTTTAAATAAATACTGCATAGATGTGAGCAAATGTACTTGGAGACTTTGGTAGTTAGTTAGTAGTTTAAATTGCAAGTAATTTCTTTTGCAGGCAATATGTCCAATTCAATGATTTCCTAATGCATACGATAAATAAGAGTGTGTGTTTATGTATTTGTGTGTGTCTGCCTGTATGTATGCGTGAGCAAGACAAACAACAGATGTCAGGCTTCATTACTACAATTATTTCCACATTGTCATACTTTTTAATGGGCTTGCATTTGGAAATTAACACAGAGAAAATTAACTAGGGTTTTTTTTTTTAGATAATTTATTAAGTTAGTATATTTGCTCATCATTGAAATAATTTATTTTTGTAATGTGCATGCTAAATCAGAAAATATGAATTAAAATGGTACAATTTGAGAATGTTTCCTGAATTTTTCAAAAACTTTTTTGTGCCCACTTCAGATTGTTCTTGCGTTTGCAGCTTCACGTTACAGAAGTACTCATATCAGAAAAATAAAATAGTGTCCACTAGTTTGGAGCTGGTATCACCACAAAATTCCTGAATGAATTAAGATGAAGCCATTTCAGGCCGCACTTTATTTGATTCAGCATATTTCAGTCACTAATTTAGCTTGGTCAGAAACTAAAACTTCAACTTTTACCATATTTTCCGGGTATGTTAGTCTAGTTGACAGATCTATGATAACATCCTGACTGCTATTAAGCTGCCTCGCATACATCAGATGAGACTTTTACTCTTTTGCATCACATCACAATGAAAATATTTAATAATACGAAGTTTGGAAGAGTTTTTTTTTTTTTCCAGAATCAGCAACTGAATCACAATCTGCCATTTTTCACCATCCATATGACCATCATGAGCAGGGCTTTGGGAAAGTGAGGGCTTCAATAGACACAGACGTTGGAAACAAGAAGTGGCAGAAGATTTTGCAGGGATAGAAAATGAGAAAGTTTCATTTCTGTTTTTAAAACTAAGCATATTAAACTATTATATAAGGATTCTTCAAACAAAAGTAACATGCAAATAAGAAAAGCTCAGTTTCTTTATTATTTAGTGATTCATTTGCCTGATAATAATATAAAGACTTGTTCTTATACACTGCAAAAACTGAAATCTAAGTAAGATTAAAAATCTTAAATTGAGTACACATATGCTCATTTTGTTAAAGGTGGAGTATGTAAGATTTTCAATATTTTCAAAATAAATTAACTAAAAAAAATAACTACAATCATAATTAGATAGATTTTTTTAGACATGTAGGTTCCAATCTGTCCATATTTGATGTGTTATTAAATTACAAGTTTAATTAATGACAAAGACCCTTTTTAAATGTTTACCTACCAGTAAAAAAAAAAAGTGCTTTTTGTCATTTGTCATTATTTAAACTTGTAATTTAATCACACAACAAATATGGACAGACTGGAACCTACATGTTCAAAAAACTATCTAATTATGATTGTAATTATTTTATTGATTTATTTTTAAAATATTGAAAATCTTACATACTCCACCTTTAAAGGTAAGATAATTCTTAGTTTTTATGCCAGGAATTCCTCTTGTTTTAAGAGTATTTTTACTTGTTTTGGGAAGTCTTGACAAGCCAAAGTGTCTTGTTCTGTTGGCAGATAATTTATCTTATTTTAAGCAACATTTACCTAATTTTTGTTTTTTTCTTTTCTTGTTTTTTAAGGCTGAGTTTTTGCAGTATAACCACACAGGATTGTTACTGTGGCAAATGCTGTTATTTTTATTTCTTTTGTAAAACATGTCATTGTTGCCATTTTTGATCAAGACATACACACACGAAATGTGTGTATAAGTGAGAAAGCTCCACTTTAAACATGCCAAACTGCTGCTTGCAGAGCACGGACTTGAGGCTCTGCAGATGTCAGAGTCTGAAGAGATAACACGGAAAAAAGCCAGGGTGGAGACGAGCGGCACAATTGTCAAATTAACATTCACACTCTGCTCTTTTGGCAAGGTCATGCAAACACAGTTTTACCTCCACCCTCAGGATCAGCTGCTGGAGTTTAATAGAACCACAATACACTGTTGTGTCGTCCCTGAGGCAATGTGTGCTGCTGCTTAATATAACTCTAAAGAAAGATGAAGGGAAATCGGTGTAAAGCTCGGCAGCAGGCTGACAGTAGACAGTAGTATCAAAAGAAAATCTAATGTATTTCAAGTTCTGAACTAATCTAACATCTGTGCACACATTAGCATAATAAAGTTTTGTTTAGCAGCAGAGAGAGAAGCAGTGAGGAGAGGAGGATGGGCATGGGTGAAGTAAAGTCATACCGAGAAGCTGGATGAAAGGCTGGATAAAAGGCAGCATGTGACTTTCTCCCACTGAGTTTCTCAATGGAGGTGGAATGCCACATGCTTCCAGAGAGAGGACAGGAGGAGAGAGAAGGACGGAGCTGTGAAGGAGAGACATGGTGTGTGGAAAGGCAAATCGAGAGAAGGAAATTCAACCTCAACAGCTTTCTGATTTATCCTCTGCATTCTGAGCATTTATTCTATTATTATGCATATGAGGCGATCCGAGCGAAAAATAAATCTACTGTTTGCTCACAAGAAGACATTCTGTAGACATGTCCTGTAGACTGTGATGAATGACATCTTTAGGCTGTTTGATGGCAAAGCTTTCTACAGTCTCACTACTTGGAGATAAAACAAGGCTCTTGGATGGACTGTATATACACAAGGACACACACACTGCGAGTCACACTTCATGAAAGAATCCACATGATTTTGATCTGCGGAAACGAGAAGAGCACCTTGTCTGCCGTCACTCAGGTTGAAAAAACTGAGCAACACACACATGAGATCTGAGATGTGCAGATCACAAACCAGATCTGAACACCTTTGTTAACTTTAGTTGCAACCATCCCGCTTGAGTTTAGCGATCACTTCAAGAATCAGACCCCACCAGCAAAGCTCAGGGTAGGGAAGAGGAAGTTCTGGGTGCCTACCTTGGGTAAGTGTTCCCATGAGGAAGCGGTAGAAATAGCGAGCCACCTTGGTGAGCTGCCGCTTGCACCTTTTCCTGCACTGGCTCATCTTGGTGCAGCTGTGGAGGTGGAGGTGATGGTAGTGATGGTGGTGTTAGTCGGCTAATCTACCCAGGGAAGCGAGCTCTAAAGGTAGGAGGGGGAGAAACGGTGCGCCAGTAGTGTGTGTGTGTAAATGTGAGTGTGTGTGTGTGTGTGTGTGTGTATGGATGAAAGTCTGACTGCAGCTGCCTCTCTTCTCCTCTCCCTCACTCTCCCCTTCTCTCTGTTGTCTTCTCCCCTCTTTCCGTCTCTCCGCGCGTCTTTCCACCTGTAGGGCGCTGGCTGTCAGTCAGCCAGGGGGACTCGGTCTCCTCCCCCTCACGTTCTGAGAAGCGCTGTTCCGGCATCCCATTGGCTGGCAACAGAGTGTGGCGGAAAATTACGGACCGGCGCACATGTGAGTGTGTATGTGTGTAAGAGGCAAATACTACGAGGAGGCCGGCTTGAGTGGCAGGTGGCGGTTTTTCTGGAGCTGCATGCTGCACACATCTTGTTGGTATCCATCGTTTCTGTTTTTTCCCTCCAGTCGTGGCTCATAAAAAAGAAGACAGCCTGAAAGTGTGTTTGTGTGCTTGAGCCGGCAGGAGGCTGAGTAAAGTGACAGAGGAAACAAAGCAAACCCATTAATTAGCATCACACGCACCATCCCTCCCGTCCCCGCTCATTAACAGTATTCATGAAAAGTCTTCTGAAAGAAGAAGCAAAAGAGGAAAGTGACTTTACTTGAAGAGACAGGTAGAGATGTGGAGATGGAGCGAAAAGGGGAATGTATAATTAATATAGTTCAGTCTTTCACCAGTGTGGTAAAATTTCAAAACAGAATGAAAAAAACAACAGCTTGATAAAAGATGGAAGAAACTGACAAAAAACCAAAAAAAAAACCAAAAAAAAAAACAGCCTTTACCAGCCGTAGACGAACGGATTATTATGTGCGGGAAAAACGGCAGAGAGAAGAAGAGCTTTTAAATCCTATGGGATTGAGAAGGAAGGGTGTTTATGTAAAGCCTCTCTGTCTTATCACTCTGCCTCCAGTCTCTGAACGCTTTCAGAGTCACCAGACAGGGAAACACACTTACCTTGTTTTCCCTGCTGTCACATTTTTATTGTTGTCCCCTCTACAACTCCCATCTCAACTGCTGCCACTCCACCTTTATCTACTCTCTTTCTCCCTGATGTTGAATTAAAAGTGATTACCGTTACCCCAGCAACCCCAGACCCCATGGATTTTTCTGGTAGTCAGAGCGCCAAACACACACACACACACACACACATAAAGACATGTACACACCTGTCTGCTTTTCGGGTCACAGAAAAAATCAGTTAAACATAAAGCAAACGCGTCCTTTAACTTCTCTTTATGTCCTTCACAGTCTCTACAGTACCGTAGCTGTGGAAGAACCTCAGGTGTGACTGCGAGGAATCAAGCAGACAAACACTATCCGACCAAATGAAAAGCCATGATGTAATCAGGTAACACAGAATGACTTTATAGTTTTATCTGAGAGAAGGGATTTTAAAATAAAAAAACTTAAAAGAAAAAAGAAAAACAAGAGCAGATGGAAAAAGCTTTACTTTAACTACCTGTTCTAAAAAAAGACATAAACTTCTTATTTATTATTGAAGTTGTATAAGTGCTGTATCTGAAATGCAAAGTGTTCACAGCCATATGTCCCATCTTGTACGTCCTGATGCATCCAGCCAGCTGACATTGCCGCTTAGCTCTAATTACATTAATAATAGAGCAGCCAATAGGACGTTTTGGAAAGGGGACGCTTCGAAGGTTAGGTAAAGTGCAAAAGATCACCACATGAACTTTAAACACAAAAGGAGGTTAAATATAATTAAATTACTTTAAAGCAGCTAAAGTCATTAAACTGCTACTCCATTACATAACTTGTTCATCTTGATGGAAACAACAGCAAATTCAACAATGTTTGAGTGTTTAGTAAAACCAACTTAGGCTTAACTTCAAGATCATTGTGCATTCTGTGCGTTCTATGAGAGTTTAAAAAAAAAAAAGTAATTCAGCATCTTCTATTGATAGATATATTGTTTCATTACACATCCATATCTACTGAGATTTATTTTGAAAAATGATAACATGATGAAATATTGAAAACAAGTTTGATGATCGGCCATCAAGTGTTTATATTAATCATCAAATGTTTATTAATCGTTCATAATAAGTTTTTTAAAATTCCTTTTAGTAACAGCTGTTTACATTAAAGGACACAGCAGCAGACAGAAAGGTGTTGGAGAAGTTTGATGATCCAAGAGCCGCTCGCAGTCAAACATGCATGAACTTGTGAATAGTTTATTCACATGGACCAAGCCTTCAAGCACTGTCCTTACAGGTCTCCCTGCAGAGTCTATCAACTGCAGTTAATCCAGAAAGCTGCTGCTTGAGTCCTCACTAAGACCAGAAGAGTGGAAGTTTTAACTCCAGTCCTCCAGTTTCATGTCTGGTAAGGACACAACTTCTGTTAGTTTATGAAAGTACTGGATATGTTAGGGTTAATATACATTCAGGATCTACTGGTTTGTTATGAACTGGCCAGATTGGTCATCTGGGTCAAAATTACTTTCTGTTCCCAGAGTCACAACTAAACATGGAGCGGCAGCACTTTTTTTATGCTCCTCATATGTGGAAAAAACTGCAGGTCTGCTGAAACTCTCGCTGCTTTAAATTTCGCATTAAAATTTCTCTATTTGCTGACTTTCAATAAAACAAAAGGTTTTTTTCTAATGCTAATTTTTATTTCTTGGATTTTAGCTTAATTACCTCCGCCAAGTAGGTTATGTTTTTGTCGGCATTTATCTGTCTGTCTGTCTGTCTGTCTGTCTGTCTGCAACATAACTCAAAAGGTTATGGACGGATTTTCATGACATTTCCGGGACTTGTTGGAAATGTGAAAAGGAAGAAGTGAAGCAAGGACTTTTCTGGATTTCAAAATAAAAAGTCTATATCATGTTTTAAATAACACTGAGTGGTTAAAGTGGTTCAACAAAATTAGCAGACAGTGTGTTATAACCACTGTGTCACCATCTGGATCATGCTATAAATAATATGAAGCACAGCTGACCAGGCAGCACACAGCCTCTAGTCCAGATAAAAACAACACATTTTTGCACAGCCTGCGTATTTTTTTATGGAAAGTAAATTTATACTTGGCCTGAGCTGGAGATTACATTAATATGATATTTTTCTCATGACAACACATCAATAGTTTTGTATTTCTTCAACTTCTGTTTCCTTTTGTTTGGTTTCAGTTACCATTTTGGCTTTCTGCTCATTTTACTTTAGTTTTTTTTTTTTTTTTCAATTTAAAATGTATTGCATTTATCTTCATCTTATGTTTTATACACATGTGTCTTCTGATTAGAGTTATTTTTATGGACCAGTTTTGGTATTTAGGGTTAGGGTCAGATCAGACTGCAGATAAAAAGTGTTACTAATCCACTTTACAGTCCCTCATTGCCACACAGTGGTGAATTTAGTAAACAGTCCCCCCAGTGAAACTCACTGTTGCACATTACTACAGGTACAGTTATGTTGTGTGCGCAAGTACTGAAGACAGCACTCAGCCGGGCTTGTCTTCTCCCAGTACTCCCTGTTTCCATCATCTTGAGGGTGTATGCCTGAATCTGACAACATGTTATGAAATATTAAATAATTCACACTGCATTGCTCAACCAAAACAGATAAACTAAAAAACATTTGCAAGTAATGAAGAGATCTAAAATCAGACTAATTCCTGCAAGCTTAGATGTAAAACTGCTAAAAATTCTCATAATATAGTGGAATCGCATTAATATTTACACTGTTGATAATATATACCAGCTTCCAGAATGTCCTGCAAGATTTTGTGCATTACACAAATACTCAGCTTTGTTCCTGCTATAACTAGATAGGAAAATTATGATAAATTCTTCAATACTGCACAAAATAGTCGTGCATTCATGCAGACTGCTTGTCTCTTCAACCTATAAATAATTGAAACTGATGATCCCTCAAGAAGAAAGCACACAGACATTTTCTCACATAAATCCATACACATACGGAGTAATAAAACCTGTGGAACTAAAGCAACACATTGATGGATCAGTGTGGCATAAAGTATGGCAGATATGCAGTGGTAGGTGATCAGAACACACTCACTCCTGCCATGCACACACACTAATACTCACATTTGAGCACAAGACTTGTGATCTAGTGGTGAAATATAAGTGTTTCAGGAAAACAGCTTTATCTTATTAGGAAAAAAAAGGCAGAAAGAGGAGATAAATCATGAATTCTATTTCTGGGGTTTTAAATGAAGTGGTTATGCTGCATAGCACTGGTAACTGAAAGGCATAAAGCAGTTTTTAGAAAGAAGAAAAACAACAAAAAACACTTAATACTGAAATTTCACAGGATAAAATGGAAGAATAAATGTTGATATTCTTAGATATAATTGTGAGGCAGATCATGAAGCTACTCTTGTCTTCTCTTCTTTTCATTTGTTGGCATAACTGTTGTCATATTCAGCCCACTGGTACTAATCAAAATGGACTGTGTGTGGACCAAACACATACTAACTTCAAGATGCTGAAGGTTTGTTTTTGGCGCATTACCACCACCTGCTGATGCTGTTGCCAAGTCTGTGACCATTAGATGGCAAACCAGGGTCCCTCCTCTAGATGAACACTATTAACAGAGGTAACACATTCTAAGCAGTGTGAACTTAAGTTACTTTTTAAAGTGTCTCTTAAACATAATGAGAAATATTCCTGGATATTTTGATACTCTATAGATTATTTATGTATTGCCAAATATAAAAATTCTTTTGCAGTTGCTTTTAATGATATATAACATGGCGGCTCAATTTGGTTCAACTCAGTCCTGCAGGTTTTTTTCATAGGCTGTTTAATTTGAGTCAGGCATGTTGCAGCAGGTAAACACCGAAAACCTGCAAAACAGCAGCCATTCTGGAAGCAAACTGAGTCGCATTGGTATATAATCTGTGTAGAAATACAAAAAAAGCACAATAGCTATAGTATACACATTGGATCATTTTACATCTGACTTATTACATTTAAATGTAGGGGACTTAATGTAAAACACATTCAATTGTTAATGTCAAGCGATAATAATCATTAGGAGAAGCAGATTTAGAGGCCAATCAAGTTTATTAATTGCAAAGTTACAATTATAAAAATGTTGTTGGTTACAATATTATAAAGCGGATGTATAACCATGGTTTAAAAGGATGTGAGATATCTAAAACAAAGATAAAGAAAAATGTTTTCATGTGTAGTTACATTATGAAACAACCTAAATAAAAATATTAAAACCACAATGACTAAAGACAAAAATTTATTGAGAGGGGTTCTATTGTTTTGCTCTATTTGCTCTGTGCTAATGTTAATATGGTAAATCAAGTGTGAAAACGGAATGATCTTTCAAAAAATAGAAATTAAAATCATGTTGGCCTGCAGCTGTTTCTGGTAAAATTTTATATTTGTTTATTACATGGTTTGTGTGAACAGATTTTGATATTCCTGTCTGTAGCAATTATCTTGTTTGGAAGACAATTAAATTTCTACATATATAAATAAAGTATTATAGTATAAAATATTATCACAGATGGTAGTACCTTCAGATTCCCACTATATGTTTAAAATAAATGTTTAAAAGGCAATATAACATGTTAACACAAAAAAACAAAAAACACTCAAGTGTGAAGATGGAGAATGACTTCTGAAATGTTACCAGGAAGAATGAAACTGAGAATTTATATCTACTTTACTATGGGATAATTTTCAGAAAACTCTGCCAACAGTCCGCTATGAGCAAATGTGGCTGTATTATATAACTATTCAGACATTTTTAGTGTCTAGTTAGTATAAGAGAATTGCACTTATTTATTTTTAGTGGTTGACTGATAGTAAGGTGTTCCCTTGGCTAAAACCAGTTTTGATGCCACTGTTGTCATAAGTCTTCTGGTGCTGCTGTAGTCTTCATCAGTCTTCATCTATGTTTGTCTGCTATATACAACATGTTGATAATATAACTTTATCCTGCTGGCTGATGAGTGGTTAATGGTTCCTCACCTTCTGGAAAATACTCAAGATGAAGGCCTTTAAAGTTGAAAACAAACAGCAACATACAAGCCTAAAGCACAGCGCTAACATTACGTATAAAGCAGACTCTGCAGACATGTGACAGGTTTTAAGAGCATATTCACAATCTTTTCTGCAAAACTGAGACCCAGTGTGCATAGATTGTTTTTCAAGACTTTCCTTCCAGAAATGTGAGTCACTAACAGCAAGATGTTTAAGCTGTAGCAGAGCTAAATCAGGGCAACAGCACATTAGCAACTATTACCAAAAAACCTCACAAAGAACAACATTCCCCACTGCGGATGCTTTCCTTATAGGTTATTATGGGTAAGAAATTTGCTTATTTGTTCATTAATTAACTTTTAATGTCTAGATGGCTACTACCTGACCAGAAAATACATACAGAGGTTAAACAGAGAGTTAACAAGTAGAATTAAGGGTTCATTGGTTCTGGATCTACATGCTGTTTGGCTGATAAAAACCACAATTTGGGTGGAAACGCTGGAGCAAATTTTTCCAAGCAGGAGGATAAATCTTTCAACTAACCGCACCTGACTTTCCTTGTCTTAGTACATTTCTCCTTGTTGAATACAATTTCATGCTTTGTGTTCAGTAGCATTCAAATGCAAAGGAAAAGTGATATGAAAGACAGATTCTGTCGTCAATTAGAAGACCATGGTTTTCCACAGATATGGAAGTGAGGCAGCAGTCTGAGTAGACTTCCACATGAACACAAAGACAAACAGGAATTTAGGAGGGCAGATGTGACTCTGACACTCTAGTCTCCACACACACACACACACACACACACACACACACACAAGCATGCATGTATTTGTTGTTAATACTATTTATGAGGCAGGCAAAGGCACCAGCTGGTGAAATCCACTCAAGACTCTTTTCACTGAGAACATGTGACTTTGGTTGAGAAGAAGAAGAGAAAGGGAGGGGAGAGTGGAGAAAGGGAGGAGCCAGAAAGAGGCACAGGTGGAAACACTTGTATGTGAAGATGCATGGCCTTAAAACACACACACACACACAAAAATAAAAAACGGATAATGTGGCATTCATTTTTGTTAAAAAAAATTTTTTTTTTAAAAAGCGGAGAAGTCATCCAAAATTGTATCTCTTCTCCCCCTCCGCCAAACCTCAACATGCTTTTAATGACACGTTATCTTTAATGTGTTGTTAGTTTATCTGAGATTACATAAGTCAGGTCTGAGTAAAGTGGACAGAAGCCAAAGAAAACTGCATTGTTCACATAATGACAACCATAAATGCTTCTCTAAAGAAGGTGCACAAACTGTGAAATGTCTCTAAGGACGCTCCATTGTGTCAGTTTTTGAGGTCAGAAACGGTTTTGTTTTGTGGTTATGAAGAATAAAAATGATAATAGCTAATCTAAGAAAAAACAGGATTGAAGACTCAGAAAAAGTGGTAGAATTAGTTTGTCTCCCGCTTTATTTTCCTGTTTGCTTTTTAAATAAATAAACAAATTCAGTAGTCTGACAACCTGTTCAGGGCAAACCCTGCATATTAACCTAATTGCTGCTGAAAAGCTCCAGCTACCCTGCAACCTTGTATAGGAATAAATAGATATGGACCATGGAGAAGTGTCAGTTAGCCGTCGGTCATATGATTAATATGAAGAGGCATGAGACTGCTTTATAATCCAACAAGGAGTATGACTCTTTATTTCTATGTACTTTCCAACCAATATCACATTCCACACAGATACAGCAGGCTTTTATACTCTCTTGCTGTCAACCTTAAGAGGATCAGCCCATGAAGGTGGGGCTACAATTACCAACCACAAAATACTAATACCTATTTAAAAGCATTAAACACAACAAAGCATAAATATTTACATATAAACATCTCTTTTTATATATACCCATCAGTCAGTGACTATCAAACCTTGTTACATACATAAAACTATTTAATCTTTAAACTCCATCCCCCTCCTTGTTAATATGGTCCATTCCTGCAGCTCTTAAGCAGGTAGTTGAGCCTACTTCCCTCTTTTAGCTCCTGCGCTTCTCCAAGACCACAAAAGGTAAGTAGTAACCTTAGTTGTTAAGAAAATAAAACAAATGTTTAGGAAGTTTTCTAATCAAGCAATGCTAATTAAAACTCTCTTCACAGAGGAAGGATGGCCAGTCCCCCTCCACAAACACCTATCAACATTTGATTTTAAACATTTTCAATAAACAATTGATCAGTGTGCTTACTCATTGTCATCACATACCTTTTGCATCAACTATAAAGCAGTACTTGGTGATGGAGTCACACACGTCCATCACAAGAAGTAAATAAACCAACATGTTTTCAGAGGTCAATCAGAGAATAAAATTTGGGATACTGCAATACAATGGTTTGGTACAAGTTGGAAGATAATACGCGATGACGTATTTATAATCGAAGGCCCACCTGTTTTCTTTCATCATACATGACATTGAAAAATATACTATTTTATGCATGATTCATTATTATAAAAATACAGAGAGAAAAAAAAATCAGACAATATCCCAAAATATCTGGCAAATCGTGATCTGAGAGGCATTTGGTGTAATCCAGGTTGTAATCTGTCTCAACCATAATAATCTCACTATTGTATGCAGATACAGATGCAGTGGGTTTTTTTTTTTTTAAAAAAAAAAAAAAAAAAAAAAAAAAAAGCTCCTAACAAAATTCCTTTTAGAAAAGACTTGATTATAAGTTTTTGTCCATTATGTTCAGACTGTCAATAACTAATGATGACAACAACACCGAACGCTTCAGGAACTGAAATAATGAGTAAAATGTAAAAGCAATGCAAGCTGATTATATAGTTTGAACAAACTATTTAGTAGCGATACACCTAAACACTCTGATTTAAAGTAAGTTGTTTTTTTTCCCAACACCTGTCAAGTGGTGCAGAAACCCATTGGCAGAGCACATGCTTCATGATGCTGCTGCCATCTGCAGGCAGAAAGCTACACAGCCACAAAGTCAGGAGCAGTGATCGGCCCCCAGGCCAAACAGATGGTCTCACTGAAACCACAAACTTATAAAATTCAAACACACATACACTTCAGTTTCGCACTTTAATGAAAACCAGAGAAGAACACAGACTATTAATGAATGTGCAGTACTGTAAGCAGCTAATGATGCATGGCTCTTCCAGCTGGGCAACAAATACTATGTCTCTGAATATTAATGAATATTCATTTAAAGCTGTTCCGAAGATAAGAAAATATGGGCTAATTATTCCTCTATGTGCATGAGCGAAGATGTGCATATGTGTCTAGGAGCACCTCAAGAAGGGATTGCTACCAGGTAAAGATTTTATATTAGATTCAAGATAAAGTTTTCTGTGTAGGGTCTCACAGCGAACGGACTGGTGTACAAGTAGAGCCTTCAGAGCAACAGCAAAGAGTAAATGGTTGAAAAAGACACATAATATATGAGCCAAAAACACAAATACATTACAGTATTAAAAATAAATCTAATGTGATACTAATGAAAATATAAAACTTGACCACATTGTTTTCAATTAAATCCAGCAATATAATGTGTGACACAAGTGATACAGCAATGCATCACTCGTGTGATCACTCGTTTATATACAGTTTATATACCGTTTATATTACAGTTTCATATACTGTTTATATATACAGTTTATTTACAGCTTATATACTGTTTTATAAACAGCTTTCAGTTTCATATAGGCCAATGCTTATTTGGTTTTAAAGGTACAACTCAAAAAACCTTCCCTGTGACTGGAAGACCATTAATTGTGTTTCTATGATTTTCACATACATATTCTGAAGAACTAAGGGCCAGAAAGGAATTCGGCACCAAAATAAACACAATGGTTTTTAATAGTTTTTTCCTGTACTAAATGGGTTAGACCAGTAGAGGGCAGGTACACACCAGTAAATCCAGACTTTCTGTGAGTCTATCAAATTATAGCCTAAAAACATACTGGGTAAAATATTTTTAGACACATTTAAGTTTAGCAAGCTTGGATTACACAAAGCAATCAGTGCATTATGTATTTAATAAAATATAAAAAAGACTGTGAGACTGGTTGTCATGAGATTATCATCCAAATTAATAAAGCCAACCTGTATATTTAATGGTACCTCAATGACTAAATATCTGCCACAATTCCACTAACACGACACGAGAAGACAAAGCATGAGAAGATACATTTTTCTGTGCCAATTTCAGCATATGATGTGCTTTGCTCCTTGCTCTGGGCATTAGGATGATTTGTCCATCTGTCTCAGTTCAGTTCAATGATTGTGGGAGAAGCTAAGAGATCATAGCAGTACATCCCAAAGTCAGGGACTCGTAGGATGTAGAATGTGAACTAGAGAAATAAAAACTTTACTGTGCGACAGTGGAGAAATAAGCAAATCAATAAATAATCAACTCTCTTCCACTCCATATTGAAGCTACAAGCACGTACAGGGTTGTACTGGTCTAACCTTTAAACCCACTGGGACCTCCTCAGGTATTCTCTCAGATAAAGCCAGGGATGACGTTACAATTGTATGGGCAGAAGGTGATGGAGAGAGGGCCGACCCGAGGGACACAAGAGTAAGAAATATCAGATAGGTATAAAGAAAAGGAAATGACTGGAGGGGCATGAGGTCTGAAAATAACCCATGAAGAGATAAAGTGGCTTTCTCACTTATTTTAATGTCAAGCCTAACACTGGAAAAAAAAAAAAGAAACCACAAAAATCACATGCTGCTCCTTCCACCTGCTTCAAGGCACTCAGCATCCTCATAGCAATGCAGGCGTCAGCTCCTGCTATCATTCCGCCTTTGCTACATCTTGTTGCCCTCTTGTTTTACATGTTATCCTGTAACACAGACGCTGTATTTCCTCTGAAGCCTGTGTCTATCTGTCTCTTGCTGTCACACCCAACCTCTTGGCTGCTTGACTGCTGTTCTTCCCCCTATTTTTCCATGCTTGTCTGAAGGCAGGCAGCAGGTGTTTTGTGACTCGAAGATCAGAGAGCCTCAGAGAGATGGAGCCCCTCTGAGCTCGGCTGTGTAGGAGGAGGAGAGAAAGTCTACACTTCCATTTTCAGAGTCTGTCTTGTCTTTGCAACGGGAGAGAGCGCTTATCCCACCCCCAGACCACAATTCCACCAGTCTAAAATCAGTGCATGGGCTTTATCCGTATAAAATGCTCATACATGTCTCATGCGGGCTGCAGGGAGCCTTTTTTATTAAGAAGCATGTGAACTGCTTGCTGCTGAGTTGAGGTGCCACTAGGGAGAAACACAGCGTGGGTGCACACATGCATAGACTAATATGGCAAATGTGGAGAGGAAAAAGGATGGGTGAGATAAAGCAAGAGAAACTGCAATCATCAGGTCCATACTGTGTAAAGAACATGCACAGTTTTACTCAGGGTGTCTCCCTCACACACACACAAATGCAAATAACATGCACACACAAAAGACTTTACACTGTTTAAGTCGAACATTTCTGGTGTAACCCAGTTCCAAAATTTCCCACTCTGACCTAAAACTAGAATCAGATGCTGACTCAAACACCAGTGTTGCTCTTGTCTCTTTAGCTTTGTCATCACTATTAATATAACAGTCAGTAGCTAATAGCTAGTCATCTCGAACCGATAATGAATTGCTTGGTGGCCAAAGTTGTCCCTGTCATGCATAAATGATGAAGAAAAAGCATTTGTTTTTTTCCCATGCAACACATTAGTTCTACAGACCTGTCTTTTTATTTCTTATCAGTGAGTCATCATACAATAAATAGAGTTAAGTATATTTATAGTTAATTCTACAGTGAGTAAAAGAAAAATATACCATCCACATAAACACACTAGAAAAGACAGGTTTCCACTGTAGTGGATACTATGCACGAAAGGGTTAGTGCCAGAGCTTGATCATTTTCTCATGCTTTTCTGTACATTTATGTTGCTACACATTATTAACATTTTGGTAATAGAGTTGTCCTTTGATTGCAGCTTTGTTTGGCTGAGTGATTATACTACAGAATTGCCTTCTATATCTGTATTCCCAGTATGATACTGGCCAAAGTTAAAACAAGAGCTGACGAAGTGAACATTGTGCTGTTTTATGTTGTCAGTGGAAGACTGGAGTATTCAATAGTAAAGGCTGCTTAAATACTGGAATTGGCTCTCATGAGCCAGAGTGCAAAATATAACAAACAAAAATGGTTTATACACATCTAAAGGGAATTCATTTGCTAACTGGGATAGAAATATTTAACATTCCAAGTTAGGGGTATGGAGGGACCACGTTAATAAATAAGTCCAGGTATACACCCAACTTTCACACATGCAATAAAACCTTTTTTGAATGATTACATCTGAGTTTAGTGAGTTCCAGTTTCAGGTCAGAAAATGTAGGAACTCCTTACTGACCAGGCTGCATTTTATTAGCAAGGTAATTTGATAATAAAGCATAACTGCATTATTCACAACTGGTTTACTGATACATGTCGTTATTTACTATCCTAAACTGAATTAGTAACAAAAATTTTATTACAGCAGCTCTTGACCTTAAGTGTGTGGCAGCCATTTTGGTTTTTTAGATCAGATTTGGTGCGGCTCCTAAATACAACGTACCACCATGTTCTAATGCGGCCTTTAAGTTTAATAAGAAATACCAAACTTTGAGCTGTTGAGTTTTATTCTCTGTTGTCATGGCATCATTGTCGTTGTTAAAATTGTTCGTTTCACAACTTGTGACTTTTTTTTTTGGTTTTTCTTTTCTGAAAAGTAATCAAACCACCATTAACTGGTCAGGGGCCCTTCTGAGGCCAAACTTAGGCAGCTGTCGGAGACCATCTGGCCCTGCCACCAAATCTTTCATGTCTTGAATCAAAGACTCTAAACACACAAATGATAATGTATAAAAAAGACATCTTACTTATATCTGATTACTCCCCCTTTCTAAATTTTGTGTTTTGGATACACAACTACTCATCAGGATAACTGTCTGGCACAAGATTTTGACTAAAGCAGAGAAAACGTGACAAAAATCTATGAACTATTTTGATATTTAGAAATCCTGACTCTCCTCACTAAAGTACCAGACATTACCCAATAATTATAGATGAGGCTTCTGAAATTAGCAGAAATTGTGTCCAGTTGAAAATTAGAGCCGAAATAATGATGTTTACCTGGTTGGACTAAAACGGCTCATTATATGGTTAAGTTAATGTGGTTTTAGGAAGCATGACTGAAAGCTTTTGTTGTCAGAGACTAGCCATTTCAACCACTTTGCAAATCCTCATGCCGGTGCATCTAATCTGCATTTCCTCTCCATTGCCAGCCGTTGCCCCACTCAGGATTTTGAGAGCCATTAACCAGGGGTTCAGTCTGGTGTGCCTGATGAGGACAGCTGCTGGGTTAAACGACCCATCTGTATCTAAATGATATAATCAGTCCTAATAGAAGAGGGATAAATCAGTCTCTCTGCTGCCAACCACTAGAGGACGAGGGGTCACCTTCAGCATGATTTAGATATATTCCACCTGATTGGGAATCCACAGAGACACCCCTGAAGCACTACAGCAGTGTCAGACCGCTTGCGTTTGTGTCAGTGTGTATGGGTCTATCAGCTATGCAAAAGTCAGCAGTGTCATTTGTCTTTTGATAAGCTGGCGCTGGACTCAATGGGAGTTTTTCATATTTGTTCATAGGAACTTGAGGGGATAATTCATCAGAAAATGTCAGTGCTAAGGTTGTAAAAGTATAAGAGCATGCCGAACCTCCATCTAAACTGGGTGGTGAGGGTGACCGCCTTAAGATAAATTAACTCCAAAAGAGCCATGTGGAACCCTTGTCAGGAAGTACAATCACCATGTCTAAAAGGATCTAGTCAGCTGAACCAAAAACAAAGTTCCAATTTTAAACTTGCAGCTCATTCGCCTTCTACTTAAATTCTTTAAAGCATGTTCTTCCCCAATGAAAACAACTATTTTTGTTAGGTTACAACTTTCTGGTGGGTCAGTTCTCAGATTTGCAACTCATCACAGAGCATCATTTTCATCCAGTCATAAACAGTCAAAGCCCATTCTGGTCTAGTTTTTATGGTTTAGTTGTTAACTATGGTTCATGTCTACTGGATGTAAATCCCATTTATTTGATCTGGTTTCTCATATTTTGGTTAAAAATATTGACTCCTGATTAATTTTGATTTATTTCTAACTATTTCTTGGTTTACTTAGTTTGGCCCTGCGATGGACTGGCAACATGTCCAGGTCGCCCACCACTGCTGGGTTAGGCTCCAGCTTTTCCACAACCCTTAATTGAACTGGTGGTTACACAAATGACTGAATGAATATTTCTCTAGTTGTGAATTTTCTGTTTTCAGGCATTGAGTTTTCTACTTTTGGACATCCTCCTTGGTTAATCTATGTGTTTCCTTTTCATGAGCCTCCCATTTTGTTTTTTATTCTCTTTAATTATAAAATCAGGTTTCTCGAAACGATCAACAATTAAACCACATCCCATCCAATAGTGTGGATGGGATGTGTGTGTGTGTGTGGAGGGGTGTGTGTAGGGGGTGTGTGTTGAGGACTGGTGGCGGTACATAGGTGTGTGGATGTGTGTGGGTAGGGAAGTGTGATGATGCGTGTGTGGGGGGAGTGGCGGTGGTGCATGTATACGGGTGTGTGTGTGTGTGGGGGGTGTCGTGGTGTCTGTCGGGGGGGTAGTGCCGTGTGTGTGGGGGAGTGGGGTGATGCGTGTATGTGTGTGTGTGTGTGTGTGTGTGGGGTGGGGGGGGGGATGGGGCAGGGGTGTATGTATGGGGGAGTGGGTTGTGCATGTGTGTGGTGGGTTGGTGGATAAGTGTAGATGTGATGGATGGGGGTGGGGGAGATTTGGATGTGATGTGGGGGTCAGGAGGATGGTTTTGAGGCTGGGCTGAATGTGTGGCTGGGTGGACCTGTATGTGTCGGGAAGTGTGTGAGTGTGTGGCTGTAGGTGTGTGTGCTGAGACAGTGGCGGATGTGTGTGAAAGTGCCGATGTGTGGACAAGGGGGGACTTCATGTCCCCAGGTGGGGTGTCCTCTGTGAGTGAGGGGGCGGTGGACAATCGGTCTGGGATTCCCCTTCTGCCGCCCCTCCTCTTCTTTGTCCTCATGCCCCCCTTTTGCATGTGGTGAGTTGGTCCCCTTTTGGGTCGGTGATGGCTCTCTGGTTAGAGTCGCCGAAGGCTCTGGTTACGGGGATGGCTGCCCCTGGCTTGTCCTGGTCCTTGGGAGGCCCTGGGAGTGGGGGGCATGCCTAGTGCCGCGGGCGGCTCACCTTCTGGAGGAAAGCTCACTGTATAGGCGGAATGGGATGTGTGAGTGAGGGTGAAGTTTGGAGGGGGGGCTGTGGGTGGTGGAGGGGTGTTTAGTGGGGCATGTGTGGTTGGGTAGAAGTAGAGAGATGGGGTGGCGGGGTGTGAGCGTGTGTGGGGGCGGGGTCGGTTGGGGTGTGTGTGACTTGGTATTGGTGAGTGAGTAGAGGTGGGGTGGGGTTGTGTATGTGATGGGGGATGTGTGTGGATTGCGGAGGGGGGTGTGGATGGGGGTTGAGAGGGGAGTGCGTGTTGGGGGAGGGAGGGTATGCATGTATATGTGTGTGTGGTTTGGTGGTGGGGGGGTGGTGTCCTGTACCCAGAGAGCGCAGCTGGTGCACTGGGGTGCGACCTGGCTGCCGCTAGGTGGCGGTCTGGGGATCCTGGTCCTCCGTCGGTGTGGGCTGTGCCCTCTGCCTGTGGGGCCGGGGGGCTGCTCTCGGGCTCTTGGGACCCTGGGGCCTGCGCTCTGTCTGCCCGGCGGGATCGGCCCTTGCCGGCCTGGGCCTGCTGGGGCCTGTTCCCCCTGACTGCGGGGGACTCTGGTTGGGGACCTCCTTCGCCACCTCCTGGGCGGATGCATGGCTGGCTCCGGAGTGGGGTGGTTGGGGTCTGTCCCTGGGGGTGACTGTCAGTTACCCGGGTCTCTGGCTTCTCCTGGCCTGCCTCTAGCCGTAGGCGGGCGGGGTCACATTGGCACGATCACTCTTCTCTGAACACGTTCCACTCTAAATGTTCTGCATGAATGTTCTGCATGTCTCACTGTCACTGAGTCATCCAGCAAGTTTATTCATTAACAGCAGGTAGCTCTATCTCTGTCTTTTTGATTTAACTTGCAAGTTTCTGGTCCTCCTGATTGTCAATGGTTTTGTTCTCCACAGGGACCATGAATCTAGAGTTGGCTTGTGTGGGTGTATATATTTATGTGTGTGGGTGGGTATGTGTGTGTACATATGTATGTATGTATGTGTATGGAAATGTATATATGTATGTATATGTGTGTAATTGTATATATGTGTGTCTGTATGTGTATATATATATATATATATATATATATATATATATATATATATATATATATATATATATATATATATATATATATATATATATATATATACATACATATATATGTATACGTATGTATGTGTATGTATGTATGTATGTATATGTGTGTATGTGTATATGTGTGTGTAAGCATGTGTATGTGTGTGTATATGTATAATGTATGTGCGAGTGTATATACATACACTATTCACAAAAAGTTAGGGATATTCAGCTTTTGGGTGAAATTTCACAACAAGCCTAAAATGCATTCAAACCTGTACAGGTGAACTTAATGTGATCTTCTCTAAGCTTTTAAATGCACATGTCCAACTGTTAAATGTTTCAATAAATTTTGCACAAGTTGCTGTTCTCTAACAAGGAGCTTAACGGCAAAAATCACGGCAGGTGTGTGATCCTTGAATTGACCAATAAATGTCCTGGTTCAATTAGAGCTGGTGTTTAAACAGTTGTCCTCATCATGCTGTTCACATTTTGACATCATGAGACCAAGACGACACCTAACAATGGAACAACAGTCCCTTGCCATTGCGATGCTTCAAACAGGACGTTCTCAGACAGAAGTGGCCACTGAGCTTGGAGTGTCACAGAGTGTCATCAGCAGGTTGCAACAGAGATATCGAGAGACTGGAAGAGTCACAGAAAGGCCTAGAAGTGGACGTCCTTTGGCCACATCCCGTGCTGATGACCGCTACATTGTGAACACTGCCCTGAGAAACCGGATGATGAATGCCACTCAACTCCAGGCACGTTTAAGAGAGGTGAGAGGCACCCAAGTGTCACGTCAGACCATTCGAAACCGTTTCCATCAGCGTGGTCTGCGTGCTAGACGACCTGCACGGGTACCTGACCACACCACCAGGCACAGGCATCATCGTCTTGCATGGGCCAGGGAGCATTTACGCTGGACGAGGAACCAGTGGGCCTCAGTACTGTTCTCTGATGAAAGTCGATTCACACTGAGCAGAAATGATGGCCGGCAACGATGTTGGAGACGTCAGGGAGAGCGCTATGCATCAGCCACTGTTGTCACCAGGCCAGCTTTTGGTGGTGGTGGTGTTACAGTGTGGGCAGGGGTGTCCACTTGGTACAGAACTGCCCTACACTTTGTGAATGGTACAGTGACAAGCCCATACTACCTGAATAACATCATTAATCCAGTGATTGTGCCCCTACATGAACAGCACAGGCCTAATTTCATCTTCATGGACGACAATGCTCCTGCTCATCGAGGCCGCATCATCAGGGAACGGCTGTTGGAGACTGGTGTACCTCAAATGGAATGGCCTGCACTCTCTCCAGACCTGAATCCCATTGAAAACCTGCGGGATCAGCTGAGCCGTCGTGTAGAGGCTCGAGACCCTGCACCCCAGAACCTCAATGACCTGAGGGCTGCCCTTCAAGAAGAGTGGGATGCCATGCCTCAGCAGGCAATAAGTTGCCTTGTGAACAGCATGAGACGTCGTTGTCAAGCTGTAATTGATGCTCAAGGGCACATGACGAGATATTGAGACGTTCAAATTTTTTGTTGTGGTGTAACTACCATTGTTGTTACCTTTTGTGTTGAATGAATTTTTTGAGATGAGGAAATCAGTAGTGCATCCTTCTACTTAAATGTCTTACTTTTATATTATATCACTGTAGCATGAACATATTGCATTTTCCATAAATTTCATCTGAAAGCCAAATATCCCTAACTTTTTGTGAGTAGTGTATATATGTAGGTGGGTATGTATGTGCATATACGTGTATGCATTGATCTCTATCTTTTGTTTTTTTATGTTCTCTTTTCTGTTCTCTTTCTGCCCTTTCCTGTCCTTTCCGGTCAGGTCCAGCAGCATAAACTCTGTAAAACAAGCTATTATCCAAAGCAAATAGAAAAATAAAATAAGAATCAAGAAATACAAGGGGATCATTACATCTATAAAAGTTCCCCTTGGCAAAATAAATTTGCTCAGCAGAACACAGCATCCAGAACATCAGTCTGCTTGCTTAAATGCTGGACAAGATAAAAAAAAAAAAAAAAAAAAATTAAACCACTAACTAAACAGTTTAAATCATCAATAAACCAGGAGCAACACTTTGAGCTTTGCATTTGCATGTTAATAATGTCAGGCATACTTAAACTTGTACAGGTATTTGTTTAAGAAATGCACATTACAAGGTAATTCCTAGGGCTGTGACGATATGCTTTTGTCCTGATTCGATACGATTCTGATTTTTTTGGGTGCCAATTAGATTTAAATTGCAATTCTCAAAATTCTTCTATATTGCTGATTTTTGTAGATTTAAAACAAAAAAAAATTTTTGTAGTGGATTAATTTTATTAGAAAAAAAGTATAGATTTTTAAACAAAAAATGTTAAAATTGTGAAGCAAAAAAAAAAATACAGATTTTTGATTTTCCAATTCGATTTTCCCACCCCTAGTGATTCCATATTTTGTTTTGGTATGTTTTACAACTCATTAATGAAATGCTCCTAAATTAAACAGTACTATGGCATATGAGTTATTAAGGTTTCTGCAAAACAGAATCCCACAATTAGCATGACTCAAGAATAAAAACACACTTTTTCTTGCAGGGATGTTTACAGTCTTCTTGAACATGATCCATTCCTACATCTTTTTAATCTAACAGAAAGCAACAAAAAAATTCTGACACATCACACTCCCTAATTTATCTCTTCTTTTTTCTTGTAATTTGACAGCTCCTCCATAGCTCTTATGCTACATGCTTTTTAAGCATGATCTGATTCTTACTATGGGAGTACTAATAGTAGCTTTGATCAAGATAAGTGGTGCACTTATACGGCATAATCACCATCTCTCCTAATCTAATCTCTCACTTCTCTTGAAGCCATCTTCACTTTCTTAAGGAGCTCTCTGTGTCTGTCTATCCTGCAGGGCTGCAGCTGAACTTTCCACCTCACTCTCAACTTAATTTTCAGAGCTTACTCCCATGCTCTAGCTAGGTTTCTTAAGTGCTTCTGTTTCTGCTGAGTGTATGATTATGTACAGATGCAGTAGATGCCATTGTCTAATGACACTGGTATTATGGTATGGGGGCTTCATAGCATAGTGGAGGTCTCAGGGGAAGAGGTTATTGATTTTTTTCTGTTTGTCAGTCTCAGTCTATTTCTGTGTTTCTATTTCTTTTTCTTTTATGTGAGCTAGGTGCCAGAGGTGACCGAGTGTGAACTAGATCTCACTATAACAACAGAGTGATCACAGTATGGACAATAAACAGAGCCTGCAGCCCTTAGACACAGCTGACAATGTAAATACACGTGCACATTATTCATAAAACAAGAAAAATGTTAGTTGTATTGATTACTTAGGCAGCTCATTCATTTTCCGTCATTAGAAACAACACTGTTATGTAAGACATAGCAGACAGCGAGAATGTGAACAAGTGTGGGAGTGTAAGCTAGTGTTAACGTATGAGTGCAGCATGTGTTTCTATTTGAATGTGCACTTGCATGTGTTTTTGTGCAGATGAATAGCAATCCAATAGAAAGTAGCCTAAATTAGCTGAATTTACACAAACACCCAAAGGATTATGGGGAATCAGTGGGTGGACAGGTATGGATCTGTGACAGGAGGAGGGGGAGGAGAAGGAAGGCGGACAAATTGGATCAGGTTCACTCGCTATCACACTTAAAGTGTGTAGTTCAGTTTGTGTTTCTGGGACTCTTCGTCTTCTTTTCTTCAAACTGAGCGTACATGTAAGTGGATTTGAGAAAGAAAAACATACAGTAATTAGTTTGTCCATGGTTTCTAAAGATAGCTTTGGCTATTCTTAGACTTGAAGATACCAGTCTTGAAAATTAAGATATATATTTTTTTAATAGATCAAGATTAAAGTGAAAGATCAATAAACCATTCCATTTCCTTTCTATGCTATATGATGTACTCGCCTGGTCAATATATCCTCCGTACAAGCAATCCAGCCTCACAAGAAACCGTCAAACATAAATGTTTAGATTTTTTGACAAATCAATAGTTTAAAGTGGAACTATTATGTGCATTTCAAGCTAATTTATTTTTATTTCTGAGACCAGAAGGGCTGGGATTGATCGAGTTATTGTCACAAATCGCTTTATTTACTTCAGACCGACCCTCTCCGTAGGCTGTCAGATCAGCCTGTGGACAAAACATGTGGATTGAGACTCTTCCGCATTAAGCCCCGCCTCCCGCCACTGTACTACATCGGGAGCGCGCACCGCACCTGCTTTCGCCGTCATTGTAACATCTCATAAACAGAAGGATTAGGCTAATATGAACTCAATAAAAAAATAAAAAATAAAAATACAATGTCAACACATAGCATACAGCCCTACATGTTGGAACCTGAATCAGACCCTGAAAACAAAGTGGAAAACAGCAACCCACAGCAACGAATGCAGCAGGATGTCTCTCTTTGGTAAACTCACCAGCCATCGTTGGAAATAACTTTATCCGACGTTTTCCACCCGCCTGATGTATTTGTACATGCCCTTGTTAACCAGTAGAAGGTAACCAATCACCGAACCTTATCCCCCGGGACGTCACAAGGATTTCCAAGTAGAAAAAAACTCTCTAAAACAATGCATTTTTCGTCGCCATGGAAACCGAACGGAGAGCGTACTGGAACTCAAACTCAAACTCAAACAGTGCCGTTCACATGTCTGATGAGGATTCAACACTGTAACACTGTAGAAAGCTCAGAAAACTTGAAATACCTACAGTGTCAAACCCAGAAGAAACAGTCTAGAAACTGTATAAATGCCAGTAAATATGCACAGTTTATGCCATTCAAAAGAAAAAAGAAATATTTCTGAGGAAAATATAAATTATTGGAAACTAAAATAATTAACTGATCACTACTGCAAATCTGAATAATTTTTGTCAAAGTAAATATAGGACAAATTAGTAACTCATGCCTATAAGTGTTTTGACTCAGATATACTAAAATATTGTCTAAAAAGAGTTTTCTACAGGAAAACAAATATTTAAAAGCAGACCTGAGAGTTTTACTGCATTATATAATGCAGTAAGCTTTCATTTCCCCTCGGGGATGAATAAAGTCTATCTAATCTAATCTAATTGCCACCTACTTCCTGATTTTTTTTTTGTCTATCACATAAAGATATTTCAACCATAAATTGATACAGAAAAGTTACACTTTTATTTCTAAAATTAATCCGAATGCAAGAAAACAGTCTGACATTTTCCCAGATATCCCTCCGTGATGCTCAACTGCAACCTTTGTCATTTGTTTGTGCCACTGACAAAAGCAAGCTAGTCTACCTGCCACATAACACTGAGCAGTAAGTAACCATTGTTAGCCTGCCTCATCTCACTGGTGATATCCTCAGCTGTACGAAACATAAAAACAACAGTGCTGTTCTAAAAATACAAAAAAGAGGCACAGTGCTTCTTCCTTTTATCCGCCACAGTAGCAGCCTTGAGTATTTGATGCTTCACAGATACAAATGAACAAAAAAAAACAATAAAACAACTCTATGAAGGTAGGTTCAAATCCTGCAGGAATTAATGATAAAATCCTCAGAACACTCCCAAATCTGATGCATGTTGTTATGCAGTACATGCAATTACGTGTGTGTAGATGTGTGTATGTGTGCACACACACCTTCATTAACAAAAAAAAAAAAAAAAAAAAAAAAATTGCCATCAAGTAAGTTTATCCATCAAGTGAGGATGAAACAAGTTTCATGGAACGGTCTGTCTTTTCTAGCACATCACAAAGAAGTTCATTCGGATTAAGATCTGTGGAAGTCATCCCTAATATCTAATTCTGCCCCAAAGCATTCACATGAGCTTTCACACACTATGCCAACTCTTCATTCCAGTAGCTAAGATCTTACTATATGCCTTTCCCTGAAGTTTGTAACATATAAACAGTTATTCAGTTCACATGCATTTACTTTTAATGTAGCTTGTCGGAGTATTTTCTCCATAAATCTGCACCGCCTCATACATTCTCTGTCTGTTACCCTTCCAATGTTTAATTCTTAAAAATAAAAGCCCTGTGCTCTCTTCCTGCTGCTCACCTTTTTTTTCTGCATGGGTGACAAAGAGTAGGAAGCAGCATGAGGTGATACATGCAAGGCAGAAATGGCAAAAAAAAAGAAACTCTTCAAGGCTTGCAAGTTTCCTTTATCCATAATATATAGTGTGGCTGATATTAAATGCAGCGGTGCTGGCCCTTGTTCCCAATCCACTAAGTCTTCTGGCTTCACTTTGGTGCACTCCTGTGAAGAAAAAAATATATACAAAAAAGCTCTTTCTCTGTGAAAAGGCTGGCAGAATGCTTTGGGGGCTTTTTCTCCCTTCATTTATCCATCCCTCACTTATCGACCCATCCCTGTCCACCAATTTAGTCTATTACACCCACTATCTATCTTTATCTCCAACCCCCTCTTTTCTCTCTGCTTTTTAATTGTTAACACAAAGTTTGGAGGGACATACAAGGACAAGAGAGGAAGGGGACAAAAATTAAAAAATCTGGCAGGCGAATTGCTAAAGCACTTGCTAGGAGAATAAGTGTGGGCACAGAATAAAACAAAGGTGGGCATTCACCTGGAGCTGCAAAGATGACTGATTGAGGGAATTACAAGCACAATTTGAGCAGTCTTTTGCATTCCAGCTTTCTTGCTTCGCACTGTTTTGCTCTTAAATTTGTTAATGCATAAAAATTATCTATGTGTCTACAGAAAAAGTGGGCGTAATGACATTCATACTCAGTCACATCAGAAGAAACGGTCACAGACGAAGAGTGAAGGCAAGAAAGTGGTATAAAAAAAAATTCCGCCCACTCTTACACGCACACCCCCACCCACATACATGCAGAAAGCATCCTAAGAGGATGTCAGGGAGTTTTACACCATGGTTGATATAACCAACCTTCAAATTAGCATGCAGGGGACAGTTACGTTTCCTTTTTTCTGGGCTAGCAAATTGCCTTGGGACAAACAAAATATTCAGTCTGACAAACAAGAATGGGTAAGGAGAGCTGTCACCACAGGAGCAACTTCTATTTCTGTAGTGCTGAGGTGACATGTTTCCAGTGAAAACGCAGTCAAGGACAGATCGCCAGAGAACCAAGTCACTTGGTGATTCTGAGCTACATCCTGACAAAACTGTTATCTTTTATTCATGATTTTAAAAAAAAAAAAAGGGAGCTTAGTGATGACTATGAACATTGAATTTGCAAAAATGCCATAAAGATTCATAATGAAGCAGATGCTTTAGAATAATATACACATCTGTTTGATGTTTATTAGATTTGGATCCGTTTTATCCATACTGAAAAATTTTTTGAGTTTCAATGAAATTTTGCATAAAGATTCATAAGACGGCCTCTAAATTTAGGAATCCCCTGACGTTTAGTCATGGCTTAACAAGTATTTGATAGGTCACTTTGAATTCGTGTTGCATTATGACTGCTAAGATTAGGTTTAAGGTGTCATGACTTTAATGATGATTTAAGTCAAGTCATAATCTGAATTTAGTCCATCTTCTGGGTTCATTTTGCTTTTTTTCATTTTCAATTTACCTCAATGGGCAATTACAATCTAATGCCTCTTTAACAATAGTATCAGCTTGTCTCAGCTTACCTCGCCTCAACTTGGTCCTGTTTCTTTTCCATTTCAATTTAGTACCAGGTCTAAAATGGGTAGAGTTTGTGTGAAATCGCTGTGACGTCAGTTGTGTATGACAAGCTCTATAACAACACAGGACCCAGAGGCAATCTGCTACTTGGTCTGTGGCTCGCTGGTCACTGACCATAAAATCGTATCCATTTGTTGGAACAACTTCCAGATCCGTCTGTTTGATCCATTCCGACCATTGTGGTCCTTGACCTGCCAATAGTCACTTTTGAGCTTTTTCAGCTTCTCTCGACACTGCTGAAAACTCCTTTGGTACCCGTAGCCATTGAGTCGGAAACTCTTGATAGATTATTTCATCTAGTTCCCTCTGTATCCTTTCCTCAGCATCTAAGAGAAGAAATGTCTCTACCTTGTGTTGGACCACGCAACTGACTTTAGTTGCACCATTGCTTGTTGCGTAATGTAAAAAACCTTTTTTTTTTTTGCGAGTTGGAGTCGCTCTTCCAGTGATGTCACTCCCTGACCCTGACCTCTGATTAGCCACGCCCCTGACCAATAGTGGCATGCAGTTTGGTGACACACACACACACACACAACCAGACTTAGCTCGCTAAGAACCTCGGCTGAGGAGTTACAAAAAAAAGTACTGGTAAACAGATACAAAAGCCTCGTGGAAACCCTGCCAACCAAGTCGAGGCGAGTTAAGTTGAGAAAAGCTGATACTAATGGGAAAGGGCTACAATACTGTCAAAAATTGAGAACAGAAACACTGAACTGCTGGAGTTTTCTATATTATTGTTGCTTTTCTTTTTCTTTTTTTTTTTTGTATTTACATTGTATGCCTCCATTTGAGCTGAACTGTTTTCACTAACAGACATTTTTCTATTTTTTTTTTTTACTGCAAATGATAGCCTTCATAAAACAGCTGAAGATCATAGCATGCCAAATATATAGCTTTTATCTTTACGCTATACTCCTGAAACACATAAAGTGCATAAAACCATATCCACAAGCAGAAAACACTACTCACAAATGACTATTTATATATGAAGTGCATTATGTGCTACAAGGGGAAAAAAAATGTAACAAGTCTGCAGTTTTTTATTTTTCAATGATTTTACTTTATAAAGTAAGATAAATGCCAGTGTTATCACGTTTAATCTGCAGCAGAAGTGGTGACAGGTACAAGAATTGGACATAATACAGTGTTAATGGCTGTGTTTTATCATGAATAGGATACATTTTTAATCAATACAACCACTTTCTGGTGGCAGATTGAACAAAGGCACTGCTGGTTGATCAGAGGAAGATTTAAGCAAGTGATTGTGCTTTTAAATATTCTTATAATTAATAAACTCATCAAACAATGACCTGAAAGGAGAGGAAGCTTCAAGTGCTGTCCTGTTCTCCCAAGCCAGATTAGTAAAGGTATGATAGACAATTGCAAGACGGTAGGTGGGTACGGTTTGTGTATTTCTACAAATGTTTGCCACCAACTTTTGGTTTTTACAAATTAAGTTGGAATGCAAAAGACACAGAGTACTTAGACAAAATTACAATCAATAATGCATTAGTCACTAAAAATATTGTTGCACTTCAAAAATGACGTGTAGTAAAACAATGACCACGGCAATGACTGGCATTGAACAGAAACTGTTGGGTGTAAATGCATCGGCCATTATTAGAATTGCTAATAGTTTGCCAGATGTTCACACATATTGGCTATTGCTCCCAAATGTATGATCATTAAGCTAGCTGATGGATTCACAGATTGCTTCAGCGAAACAACTAGTGAATATGATAATGGAGGTTGGTATGCAGTATATGATAAGATCAGGTCAGAAAAAGCAAGAGCACTTGATCTGTAGATGACTTTCAAAGCTCTTAAGTCAAGAATATCTAGTTAAATATGTCCTATACTGCCTTTAAAAGGTTGGATGTTGCATCTATGCAGAGTTAAAAAAAAAAAAAATCATGGATGATTATCTCTTAAAGAAAGAGGAAAGACAACATAACAGTTACCCTTCTCCTAACTCGTCAGACACTAAGTGTAACTTATCTTAATTTGTTGTTCTAAGCAGCTTGATGTCAACTTTACTCCAGAGCAATAAGTGCATCCGTTACTTGTCCTGGTTGACTGCCAAGTTGCAACACAGCCTTCAGTCTCCTGTCTCTACTAGGAGCTTGCATGTTAACAATATTTAATCAGTACAATACCATTATTTGTAGTATTTTTAAGGCACACAACACTCCAAGGAGGATATAGGCAAGGTGGCAGAACAGGTAAAAATGCTGTTTCTACCATAGAAAACTGAAAAAACAGCTATACCATGCAGAAGAATTGCATTGAGATTGGAACAATACTAACGTTCTGACGTTAGCAAGGTCAAGTTAGGAAATACTAGTTTTGTTGTAGTATCACTCAATTTAATGACATCGATTAACATAAAAATTGTCAATTTTTTCCACAAAGCAGTCACCTTATAGAATTGTTCGAGCCACTTAGCAACCCAAGATATATCGGTCTACTGTCAGTTTAAAGCAGAAAGCTGCAATCCAAGATGAATGGCAGAGAAAATGATAAATTGATAAAATGATAAAATTTATATACGTTTATATACTTAAATATACTGAATTTTGAGCATTAAAAATCTTTTCTGATTTCTATCTGCTTCGTGTGAGTGAGTTGAACAGCATCACTTCCTAAAGATAAAAATAGATACAGTTTGCAGTCCTAAGTAACAGAAAGCAACAGGGACCCTCACCAACCAGATCCGACCATGTATGTTTGTGTTTAAACATTAATAACCCTAACCCTCATAAATTCATAATAAAGTTTCTATTTCCTGCATCTCCCAAGAGAACATTTAAATCCATCAAGCATGCATCCAGTACATATACACCTCAAATGCACCTGCATAGCCATAGGCTAACATATTTATAATGCTGTGCCTAAACACAAAATATAGATGTATGAAATACTCAACTCAACTTTATTTATGAAGCCCCTTAAAACAATTACAGCTTTAAAAAAAGCATCACAGGAAAATAAAACAATTCACAGCTAAATGCATAACAAAATAAGTTGTTATACTTTTTAAAACAGTCTAAAAATTAACAAAGAATAAACAGATAAAAACCAAATGAAACCAATTAATTAATGGAAATAATAGCACATTAAAACAGAAACAAAGTCTCATGCTGGGTTACAAAAGCCACTGGGACCAAACACCATTACTTCAGTCGTTTCCTTAAGATATAAGAAGTTTAGGACCAACTACCCATATGTCTTCAAGACATATTAGAAGAATTGCAAGGGGGAAAGATTTTTTTTCTTTTTGAGTGGCACATATAACTAACTATCATCAGCATAAAAGGGATAAGAGATGCCATACCTTCTCGAAATAGATCTTAAGGGCAGTAGATACAAAGTAGGGGCCCCATAATTGACCCCTGTGGAATCCCATAACAATGGACAGCTGAGCTAGACTTAATATTTCTAAATCTCACGGTCTATTGGAAAGATGAGACTTGAACCACGCCAGTGCAGTAACACAAAAGCCACTAAAGGGTTTTAGTGTTACAGTGCACAGTGTCAAAAACTGTCGTTAGGTGTAATAAAACTAAACATGTTCCCCAGAGTCATTTGTTAAAAGAATGTTGCTAAACAGTTTTCAAAGCTGTCTTCATGCTGCACACAGCTTTAAAGCCAGATTGAAACAGGACATCATGTTCGTTATTGGAAGAAACTGTTGGCTTAATATGACCAACCAGAACAAGAAACAGACATTAATAGTCGACAATCATTAATCAACAAATATGTGGATTCATGATTAGTTAAGACAACCTACTTTTGATTGCATAACTGTGTATTGTATGAAAAATACGTACAGTATGTTGTTCTGACAAGGTAGCACGGAACAACAGACAAACCTATAAATTCAGCCTGTGGTAGTATGTTTCGACAATGTAGCATGTTTGATGGAACACCTGCGCAGATGAGGTGGGATCTACCCCAAGAACGGGGGCAGAGTATTTCTACCACTGCGATTAGAAGCAGCGAAATTTACAATCTCTGCAGGATAAAAGAGACTGCTGATTGATGTGTTTAAGAGCTAATAGTTAAAAATACCCTGCAGGCGCAGCAGACAACCAGCAACACACTCTGGCGCCATCTTGGATTCAAACACACCATTGGGCGATCAAAGAGAAATTACAGTACAGCAAGGATAGAGAGGGAGTTTTACTAGCTGTAAAAAAAAATGTACTATTGTGAAGAATGAATCACAACAGTATGGTATCAAGTAGCCAACCAATGTTGGGAATGGTGTTCCATTGCTTATAACTTGCTTGTAATGTAGAAGTTTAGAAATTTTGTGCGAACAAGTTAGTTGTATTACTAATAATGCTGAAAACCTTGTGGAAAAATGTCACCGATGCCCTAATGAAAGAACACTGTAGGTCTTGACCAAAGTAGCACAGTGACATTACAAAAGTTCTTTGTGTGTAGCATGTAGGAGTGCAGTTTTATATTCGGTTGTAACAAAGATATTATTTAAAAGGCAGAAAGAAAGGGGCAGATGTATGACATTCAAGCACAAAGGCCCTTCTGCCACTTACTGTTGCCATGTGTGTGGGACACAGTCTTGTTACTTTGGAGACTAACTCCCTGTAGACAGCTTTAAGCACAATGTACTGTAATGCAGAGAAAGGGCTTTACTTTACAGCTGCATGTGTGCAACATTGCTCTGAAACTACTTACATATGAGTTGTGTATGACTCATGACTAATTTGTCTTACTGTGAATGATCATCTGGGAAGAAATATAGGGATTTCTGATTAACAACAACCACATTGTCTCTGCATATGTTACCAGTTCAGTTTACACTTATGTCAAGGGAGAGACCATTAATACAGTTAAATATGATCCAGATCACCTCCATAAAGCATTCATATCTTTATTCAGCTTTAAAAAGGATGGCAGAAAATGAAATTCATTCATTCATTCATTCATTTTCCTAACCGATTAAGCCAATTCAGGATCACGGGGAAGCTGGAGCCTCTCCCAGCAGTCTTTGGGCAAAAGGCAGGGTACACCCTGGACAGCTCGCCAGTCCATCGCAGGGCCACACAGAGACAAACAACCGCTCATGCTCACACTCATTCCTAAGGGCAGTTTTAGAATATTTAGAATAATCAATTAACCTAACATGCATGTTGGTGGGAGGAAGCCGGAGTACCGGGGAGAACACATGCATACGAGGGGAGAACATGCAAACTCCACACAGAAAGGCTACTGCCCAAACCTTGCCCCAGCCAAGGATCAGAAAATAAAATAAACATTGTTAGCAATAAAAATAAACAATAAACAAAATAAACAACGTCTATAACTGCAGCACTATTGTAACGACAGTGTAAGAATACTTACTTTTTTTACAATTTCATTAAAAGCAGCTCACACACTTGTAGCCAGCTGCATTAGTCTAGCAACATTTCGTTTTACCATTTCCAAGGACATTACCTCCAGGTGCTTTAATTTTCAAATCCAATTTCCCCCTCACCTAAACCCGTACTAAGTTCACCCCCTCAAATACCCCAAGGGAACTGTGAGCCAAAATCCTGTAAAAGCCCAGCAGGTGTTCAGTAACAAAGCTAACTTTACTCCAAGCTTGCAGCTGTATCTGCTGTGTTCTTTCGTGGGTCTGAAACATGTACAGCTGTTCGATTTGATTGCCTTTTGGTTAGACTGAATAGACTGTCCAGACTTACATTAAGGATATGATGAACTGGGTCATGTGCCTCACCCCTGAGAGTTATCGCCCAGCTAAAGTCAAAGTCCAGTGAGGTTGTGTCAAGCTTATCAGTATTTCTTTAGTGCTTTTTTTGGACATTTTGTGCTTTCTGCGGACAGGATGCTGTCCAGCTGTTTATTTTTCTGCCTCGCTCATCACACAAGGTTAATTGATAGGATGACCTTCATGTTCCACACCTCAGAGACATTAAAAGCCAAACAATGCCATTAGAATGGAGAAATGATAAATAACACACTGTATGTGTGTTTGCTTAGACAACGGACACCTTCCTAATCTCAGAGTTTGCTGTTGAGGCATGAAATGGTTGTAGGGATGGGATTAGACTGTGTGACATGTCAGCCAGTCAATGTATTAAATACAGCTGCATTTTTTACAGTGTTTGGGTGTCAGTATTTTATTCTGATGCACCTTTGATGCATAATAAATAACTATGCTAAGCATTGCTATGTAAACATATTTCCAGGAATAAGCCAAATAAAGAAACACAATAGGTGACTAATATCAGAACAAATATATATATAAGAAGAAATAAAACCAAACTGATTTCTTTTTGGAGGAGTTTCAAAAGCCTGGGACACATCGTTGAGCCTCCAGCTCAAGCTTAAGACAGGTCCCACTGTGACAATACCAAGAAACAGAAGGGATGACTGCTGTTTGCTAAAGAGGGATCCCAGCGGATTGGAATTAATGCCTCCGGGGTTCAGGTAATCTAACAGCAGCTTGAGGAGTAGCATAAACAGAGAAATTACCGTCACCTGCACCAACACCACTGCTTGTAAGGAACAAAGTTTTATTAGCAAGGGCCAGAACATAGATCAAGTGACGAGAAACCATCAGAGGTTTGATTTGGGCATAATTGGACAGGCCTGGGCAAGCGTATCGGAACAGAATCTTGAAAGACAGTCCAATTATATGGTGAAGTTTGGAAAAAGTCCCTTTAAGGAAATTATGTTACATCATATTCAACACTGTGAAGGTGACAATCAAAGATTCATAAAACTACATGTGGTCAGCAGAGCCAGCATAACCATAGAACAGTAACAAAACTTGGCATATGAATTTGAGAAGCTAATAGTTTTTGTTGTTGTTTTTAAGTATTTATTTCAAATGTGAATTTTCACCACAGATACATTTGTCTATTTGCCTGCAGCTTACATGAACAAGTTGAACAAGTTGAACAAAGGGGGGAAAAATTCAATTGGAAGACATTAACAAATGAAAACAGAAAGCACATTTGAAAAGGACTGAAAGTAAGATGTGCTTACTGAAATTATCCAAGTCTAAAGATGTGACTAAATTAAAATATTTGTGTGACTTACAACAGTTCTGTCCATCATTAGCTGTCAGATAAAGAATTTGCTTCAAATGATCAGAAAATTAAGCTGCAGAAATTGTGAAACGGTATTATTTTGATTTGCCTTCTAGCTATTAAATTTAGTCAGATGGCACTCAAATTCTCCGATTGCCACTCTTGTTAAAACATACCTTCTGATACCACATCAATTTGTGATTGAGAGTTTCACTTAATACAAGAAATATTGTATCAGTGCAAATATTTTACAGCTGGCAAAGGCAAGCTTATTCATATGATTGTTTTGAAGCCAAACAATGTTACAACGTTATCATTTTTTAATAATGCAAGGCAATTTATTTGTATAGCGCAGTTCAGCAAGGTTATTTAAAGTGCTTTACAAAGACATGAGCAAAAATTTAAATAAACAAACGGGGGAGGAAAAAGAAAGAACATGAGATTAAAAAACATGGGCAAGTCTAAAATTCAAGCTTAAAAGAAGATCTAGACTGAGTGATTAGACACACTTTCCCATTAGATTTAATGGGGAAAGTGTGTTCAAACTTTTGACTGGTAGTCTATGTATATAGTTATTTTCAAAAAGGAATTTATAGGGATGTGGCAGGGATTTCTGTCCTTTACATGAAGCCAGAAGTGACTGTGTGTTTTAAGAGATGAAACACATTATTACACATTATTTAAGTGATGTAACAAATAGTTGTCTTCTGCAGTAGTTGTGTTCCAAAATGATTAAATTGTCTAAATTAACAATCATTTCCTGGCCAAAGACATTCCAATGATTAACTCGAACCTTTGCCCTCCTTCACAAACACACCAGGACATGCACACCTTATGGTTGCCAAAGTTTCCTCTTATTTATCTCATTTGTGCTCATTTTAATGTAGTTCAAGAAAAGTAAGTATAGATAATTGGTTTATATATATAGGGGGCACCCTCCAGCACTTATTATATTTTACACACAAGCACACACATGCATTCATACACAGGCAAGGATTTGCACACACTCTGTACAGGTGGCTCATTAAGGTGTTCTAGTAAGCGAGGAGAAGTGGGAAACCAAGACCGGCTGTATTCATTAACACCCACAGGCAGGTGGCATTAGAGTCCAAAGCGTCTAATGACAGCATCAAGGAGAAAAAGCCCAGCTGACAGTGGGACAATATTTCCTCTTTAACATTATTACATTATTTCATAGATTCACAGAACTCACAGTCCAGAAATCTGCAATAGTTGGATGAGCAGGTGACATTTGCCTCGATGTAATATCTGTCATTTCTTCTGCATGTCTTTGCATGCTTCCATGCATGCTGTAATTGTTTATGAGTTTGTGAGAGGCATGCCAAATTATTGTCCCCTGTCTTTCTGAGCTGGAAGAGCTGAGGGAAGAAGAGACACAGAGATCCCCAATCCAAACTGCAGCTGGCTCAGGCCGATAAGACAACAGGCTCCCCCATCAGGACGCAGCTGAATGGGAGCAGAGGGGGAAAGGATGAGCGCAGAGAGGTGAGGGGAGGGGAGGCGAGGGGGGGTGTACGGCACACAAATGTCACACTTCTATAAACCTACACAGGGATGTCTGTGTGCATGTGTATGTGTACATGTCAGTGTGAATTTCTGTATGTGGGCGTGCATTTCAAATCATACTTTCATTTTGGGCCATTACCCAGTGCCATTACCCAGCCGTATTTCCCATCTGTCTCCAACTTTTTCAAAGTATTTCCTCAAAGCCAAACTTCTACGAGGTCAGAAAGACACAGACAATGCAACTACAAAGAAAATAGGAAAGTCTGGGGAAAAAATTGCATTTTCAACTATTTAGCTACAACTCACAGGTCGGAGTTTATCAAGTCTTATTGTGTATGGAAAGCAGATCGGCTAAAACAAAAATTGTGGACAAATTCATTCGATGCTCAGTTTACTATCTTAAAACTTTTTTATTTGGGGGGGGGGGGTATTCTGTTGGGGGGTGATTCCCTGTATTAAAAAGAAATGTGTTTACTTTTGCCACTGTTACAAGAAAGAGATTTAAAACAACGAAAATAATGGTCTGACCCCTTGGTTACTGTTGCCACACCTGTGAAATTTTTACTAGCCAATGGAGTGTTAGCAAATATAATAACATAGATAGCTTGTATGACAGTGTGTGTTGGTGACTCATTTTGGAGCAATATCAGTGTGATATCTTCTAGATCAAGGCAAAAAGGTTTACAAAATCCAGTGGAGAAATAATACACTTGTACAGCAACTACTGGGTTAGAATACTAAGGAGCAGACTTTCCATTCACAACATGCTGAATGAAAGATTAAAACAACATTAGTTCAAATTGTTTGTTAGAAGGCTAACGTTATTCGTTAGTTAATTTTATGTAACTACTTTAACTGACAAAATGTTGGATGGTTCCCAGCATTGAGACAGGAACGCGACAGGAATGTGGGCATTCACCAGAGATTTAGCTAATGAGCCGACTAAACTTAGAGGGCAAAATTCTAGCATTGATACCCTAATACACAATAATAAAGTATATTATTATATTATTATATTATGTCATTGTCATCATCTTTAGAGCGGGACAACACTCGCCTTACCTTTTAGCAGACGTACGCAAACTTGTTTATTTTTGAGACATTCAGCTGGGAGTGAGCCCTTCCAAACAATTTTATCCATTGTAGGAACCGCTCCAGTTGTGTTTTCGGCTTTGGGAAGGGAAAAAAAACACGACTCCCTCAGACAAACTCTTGGAATATACTGTATGATTTACATAATCCTTAGGTGCATCGCTTCACCATCCTGGGGAATGTGGAACCTGGCTTACATATTCAGAAATGCCAATGACGTATGATTGGACAAACACCCTTGGAGGTGGGGGTTTTTGCGAATAAGGTCAATCGATGAAACATACATTGCAAAGTGGCAGCTAAACTGAAGATGTAGTTCCTGTGCTCATTGCTCTGCTGTAGACCGAGACGTTTGCTGAAGACTTAACACTGATCATGTCTGACTTGGAAAATTTTTGCATGTTCATGGATGTGTGTAATCCCAACTGCAAAGGTAATTCAATTCAATTCAACTTTATTTGTATAGCGCCACTTTACAACAATGTTGTCACAGGGCACTTTACATACACAAATCAACATACACATCATTTCGAGCCAATTTATACATATCCTATAAAAGAAACCAACTCATTGCATCGAATCAGGACTTCGATCCAATCCCCCATTCTGAGCATGCACGCGGCGACAGTGGGAAGGAAATAATAAATAGGAAATAATAAATAATAAATATTAATAAATGTAATAAATGTGCCAGTTTGGAAAATGCTTGGGTAGATTTGTTCCTACACGGGATGTATCTCCGTTTACATGAGGTTTACAGTAATTGACCATTTTATTGTGATTGCTTCTACATTTCAAGAAAATGCTTAACCAATACCCTCCAAGTCACATGTGTAAAACAGCTTAATTTGATGATTCAGTCACCATCTCGGATGGCAATACTGAAATATACGTTAAGATTATAATAGAGTTGGATATAAACCACCAGGTTTACCAAGACAATCACTGTCGAAAACATGCTTTTCCCTACTTGAGTATTGCACCTTATGAATTATACCAGAATTTCACTTTAAGAAATTGTTCTGTGGGAAGCCAAAAAAACAACCCGTCAAAAAAGTGCTGTTCTCTTTGTACATTGGTTTGTGTTATGTACAATGTGTTTCTGACGACATCACAGAGATGCTTATCCATAATAGAGCGTAAAAAAAAGTGGAAACCCAAACTTTGCACAAGGTTGCCATCCTTTAGTGACAGAAAACACTTTTTTGTTGTGTTGAGTGAGAAGGACGAGGGGGTGATAAAAGAGGTGAAGACAAGAAGAGAGGCGAGGGGATTATTGTTATTGCTTTCCTATCATCGCTGCCACAAAGCAGGTCCCAAATTCTCTGAGAAGAGAGAGACTCTAGAGAAGGCAAGAAGAGGGAAAAAGATTTCTTTCATGGCCTGCATATTAACTAACAATGAAGGGACAAATGGTGTCGTCCGCAATATGGAGGCTCTTCAAATGCTTAAGACATGCCATTTAATTTTTATGCAATGGGAGAGCAACTTCTCTATTCCTGTGTCTCTCTTCACCCCAGTTTCCTTCCCATGAAACATAAAAGTCAAAGCCAGTGACATTTTTATCTTCTTTTTTTTTTTTGTAAGCAGATAAACACACTTAAAGAAACACTTTATGAGATGCTGCTTTAATGCCAAACCACTTACTTCTTATTTTCTAATCTAAAAGTAGGTTATAAGGTTAGACATAAATTATGACTGATTACAAAACTGATCCTGAGCACAGCAGAGGGATCAGTACTGGGTGAATTATATACTACCTTCAAAGTTTGACCCAGTATACTATTACAAAGTAGAAGTAATTGCTTGTCAAACACAGTGCTAGCACAGTCATCTCTGCTTCTATCTACCTTCAGACCTCCTGTATAACAAATGCTTAAGGAGCTGTAAGAAACCAACATAAATGGATGAATTCATTGGCGTCTGTGAGGACAAAATGAGCAGCACACGTTGGAAAGAGCAACACACAACCCACACCTGTCTGATTTTCTTTGACTCTTTGTTTGAAGGCATAACACGCACACATACACACAATCTGTCAGAGACTGTCTGCAGTGTGTATTTCCCTCTGTCACCGCCTCCCTTAAAATGCAAAGGATAGCAGAAAGACGGAAAACTGAGGAACAGAGAGTAGCACAGTTCCTCTGTGCTGTAGATGCTGTCTCTGGCTCTGGGGCATAGATCCATGAAGAACAAAAGACCTAAACAATATAACACATGCAATGTTTGAGTCTGTCTCTACATGTCCATGTGACTTCCATAAAGATTTCATGTAAAACATTCTTGTGAGAAAAAAAAAAGTTCATTTCACTCAACACACCGAACTCAAATTAATATCTCATTGTACAAAACTTCATAAGCTGTTGGATCCATTCAAATTCAGTCAGGTGTGTTGGAGCAAGGAGACGCAGCAGGACTGGGACCACTGTGGGAGCCAAACTGAATGGCCATACCTTACACAAATAAAGAAAAGCAAGACTGTTTTAGGGTCATCACTGATTGACAGAGAGAGGGTTGAACATGAATGATTTTTTATTGGGTCATTGAATTGTAGAATGACAATAGACTGGTTCAATCAACAAAAAATATATTTTCATTTTAAATGCTTCCCATATTTTAGTTTTGTAGGGAAAAAAAAAGACAGACAGCAAATGCCACTCATGACCAGTAGCAAAAAAGTAAATGTGTCCCCAGTTGTTGGCTAGAGGGGAGCTGGAGAAAAAACACACACCCAGAAATCATTAGTGACACTTTTTACCACCCGTGAACAGCTCTTCAGCTCCTCTCTTGTTAAATTACTTTTACTTAAAGGTTTTTGCAAGTCAGGTCCCTGTTAGTTTTAAGAACAAACACTTGGTTAGGATTTAGAGTAAACATGATACTTGGGTCAGTTATGAAGAAGAACTGAAAAACCTCTCTCTAGTCCATTTTATGTGTTTATACAAGGGCTTCTTTACAGTATATCACTGATGTGTGACCAATACTGGCATAACAAAGGGCATCTGACAAATTTTTACTCATATTCAACAAGTTTATTTGTACATATCTATATAAGGTATGTTATGATCGACCTTATCACCTTTGGTTTGAGCATACTTTATTCAAGGACAGAAAGATAGGGGAACTAAAAATATTCCCCATCAGCATTATACTTATGTAGAGACAAACTAAGAGGCAGGCAAGTGATGACAGAGGTTCTTTTCTAGCTGCTTGGAAGTGATGACATGGAGCAGCTGTGGCATTATAGTCCTAAATCAACAGATCAGCAGGCATCAGTCTCACCTCCACTGTGCGCGCGCGTATGTGTGCATTTGAGTGCCTTCTTGGCCACAACTGGCTGACTTCTGGATCCTCTACAGCTTCCTAAATGGATGCTGTATTAGTCTATAAAATTTTGATTTGGTCCACTGCCTGTTAGAGGAGATACAGCACGAGACCAGATAATATCAGGGCCCTCTGAGATTGATGTTGTGTTATTTTCTAGAAAGAAATGACCCACAGGGTCATGGCTGAGCTTATTAATTTGTTGTATCCTAAAGTCTGCGAGTGTTATGTGTGTGTGTGTGTGTGTTTTGTCTGGCTGTTTGCCCAGATTGCATTTCACTACATGCAAGACACACTTCTTTTTTTTTTCTTTCTTTCTTTTTGCAAATCTTTGATAGAAATAGAAAGAGGTTCAGAGAAAAAAAATGATCAGAGGCCACACGACTAGTCTTTTCATTTTTAATGATCACAATCAGAGAGACGATTGAGAGGGCCTTCAGAGACAACTTCAATCCTCCCTCGTCTCTCTTTTACACACACGCACTCACATACACTGACACACGCATGTTCTCACATTAATAGCATAGCAGGGACCTTTGATCTGCTCTACATGGATTTTTTTCAGGGGTTTTTTTGAACATTTGCCCATGAATTACAAATTACACACACTTAAACAAAAAAGAAAAATTGTGGTCACCACATTGAAAACTTAAGATTCTCTCATGGTTTTGTGTTTTTAAGTACTTCACAGTATTTTCCAAGGCAGGAATCACTGAAGCACCTTTAATGTACACAGATGTAATGAATCTCCAGAAAACACTGTGAGTACTCTTGTTTCAGCTCATACAGTATAACTAATGTGGAATACCCATGGAGATTTCTTTGACTGCAGAAAAGAGATTGCTTTCATAACCACTGCTGTCACAGTTTTGCAACCAAAAGACAGAAAATTAAAGGAATGCTCCTGCAATTTAACTGCTGCTTCAGCCTCCCTCCTCTCCATCAGGACTGCAGTATGAAGTGACATACTGGCATCAGCATGATACTGGTGAAATGGTGTAAAAACTAATACAAAACTAATCAGTGTAGATTAAAGCTAAATTACATACATATAAACTTGTAAAATTCCAGCCCAGAAAAGAATGTTGAGCTGTGACAGCAGGAGTGTCATCTACACAATATGCTTGCGAAAGTGCCAAGAAAGATGCAGCAAGGAAAGAAACAATTCATTCAATCTTTTTCAAACTATAGTCGGACGTATCTGAATGTTATTCCTTTGTCCACTTCTTTACTAAAATGCTACTTTTGTGTGGTGGTTAGGATCCCAGTTTATATTTCAACTGGAGCCTTTCTCAAAAATGGAGAAAGTGTAAATTTGTTTGTTCATTTTAGTTTTTTCTTTAACATGTTTTGAATGGCTGCGATGGACAGGCAAGCTGTCCAGGGTGTACCCTGCCTTTCACCGGGATAGGCTCCAGCTTCCCCACGACCCTTCATTGGACTGAGCAGTTAGGATATTGAATGAATGCATGAATTAATGAATTAATGAATGTTTTGAATGGTTATTGTGTTTTTAATAAGGAGAAACCAAAAATCAAAAGGTAGAAAGAAATAAAAATAGGCAGTCACAGAAATGTGTCTGGAAATGTCTGCATACGTCCATTTAACCCCCCAGCTGTGCTCATGAAAAGCAGTATACCTTTTAAAGGACGCTAATGATGCAGCTATCACAATGAATGGGTGTTTTCTTCAAACTTCATGTATCTGGCCTGAGGACACTTGCTGTTTCCGTGTCAACTCAAATTCAACACAATTTAAAGCCTAAAAAACAACAATGACAAATTCAATACCTGTCCAGTTTCCCTGTTAATGGAAAACTGAACACAAACAGCAGCCTTTTAATTGCTAGCATCTGATCTGGTGATACAAAACAAGACTTAATGATGCAAAACAAAATTACAGCAACCTCCGTTGTAGAGTTTTATAGAGAAGCAAGGCTAGACGCTAATTAACAGGACATAAATAACTGTACAAATGTAAAACACGGAATAAATGAAACGTGGTAGGTAGAGATGTGCATGCTACTTAATCTTATCGACTGTGTGAGATTGTTTTCATGATTCTCTGCAATTAAACAAACAAGTTTGACATTATTATTGATCGATGCAGCTTTACTTGTCTGAAAGTGTTATTTTCTCCCATCAACTTAAAGACTGACTGTTGTGGATTATGTCTGACTGGTAGAAAGATATTAGCTTTTTTTTTTTTTTTTTTTTAACTCTAAGAACCCAAAACACACTTCACCCCCTTGCCCTCACTCAAATGGCTAATATAAAGAAATCCCTTCAGTGACAAACAATCCAGACTCATACATACATATCACTTTCCACTAGTGAAAGCCAGCCACTCTCAACTTGTGCTCACCCAAGCACAGTAGTGGAAACCACTAACTTTGTATCCAGAGGAGACTCAAAATGGACGACTTCGTTACCAGTACTGCCTGTCATTCGTACAGCCATGCCATGTAGAGGAAAAACTATGAAGATGGGATGGATAATGGTAAAAGTTTAAAAAAGCACAGGAGTAAGCAAGACCTTTGACTTTGCTATATTAGAAATCTAATGTCAGGATTTATTCAGCAACATGCTAAAGCATGATCTGCTGTTTGGCACCAAGACGTTTAATTTGCATCTTAGAGCTACCATAGAAATTTTGCATTCCAGAAATCTCTCAACAGTGGTTCATGTCACCAAATACTCACCACAGCGACCTTCGGGCAGTAAACAAGCCACAATGACTGGGCTCTATAGTGTGACCAAGAAAACATCTCTTCACACTTGTTCCAATGAGATTGCAATACCCCATATTAACACAATCTCAGTTAATATTCACCAAACTGTGAAAATCTTCACTAATCTGGCATTTATGAACCTAAAACATGATCTTAAATAGTGTAAAGTTGCCTATTCATAAGAATACAAACAGTTTAAAATCAACAAATGTAACCAGATTGTATACAAGGAGAGAAGAAAGAGAGAAGCTTTGCAAGTTTTCCACACCCATACATCACGCATGCACACAAACAAAAAAACCAAATTAAAGCACAGTGAGAACTTTCCAGGCACGTTAACATAATGATGCAGACCCAAAACTCTGCTCATCCTCCTCTCAACTGTGTGAGCTGTAAGCTCCTTGTGTGGCCTTACATGCCAAATTCCAGCAGAGCATCGCTCCATCATGAGCACACAGGAAGAAAACAACAGACCCATATTTCAGCGCAGGAATTTCCCGTGGGACTCATTAATAATCATTATACCTTTCTTAATGACTTTCTCTGTACAATGAGTGTGCAGCAAAACCTGTGCTCCACTTCTTAATTCACCTTCATTAGAAGCAAACATCATGTAAAATAAACCTGTAAACAGATGCTACTCTGACTTTCTCCAACTTAAAATGATATCTTCTTTAATTTCAGGTAATATTAGTGGAAAATAGATTACTGCTGGTGAGTAAGCTGTGAAGCACTGAGTCACGGTTCAGTCACTCCTGATCCTGCCTGCCAAACTTGATTTAAAATAACTTCTATTTTATGAATATTGTCTTCCTACAAAAGTAATTTCCTTTTCACTTCTACTATTTGTTCGTTTCACCCATTTAACATGAGTTTCTAAAAATGTCAGAGAAAAATTGAATGACCTGAGGCCTGGTTTTACAACATGGCGTTATTAAAATGCAAAAAAAAGAAAAAGAAAAAAAAATTGAAAAATTTGAAAAATATACAGATACACTACCAGTCAAAGGTTCGGACACAATTTCCCCCTTGAATTTAATGGAAAAACTGTATCCAACTTTTGACTGGTAGTGTATAAATTAGGATTTTTCTCTACATTTATTTTTATGTAAATTAAATTAGATTAGATTAGAGTAATAGACAGATTGATAGACTATTTGGCTAGTTTTGGTGAGTTACTGAAGGTAATAAGAACATAATATTTGGATATTTTTAACAGGTTTGACTACTTGACTCCTGTAAAACTCCCAAACTTACACATTTATTACCTTATGGATTGACTGTTGTTTGCAAACCATTTGTCAAGAATGTTAACGGCAGCAAACTAAAACTAAAAGCATGTAAGCCTTAAACATCTTCAGGCTACTTCTTTCACTAATGTTTTAACATCTGAGCAGCTGAGTTTCAATGCTGAGTGGACTGCAGAGGCTGTGCAGCCTACAGTATTCAACATAAATCTCACTGGATCATGCAACATGGCTGCATGTGGGCAAGGCAAGTGCAGCGTGGCGTTCTTTGCTAGCTTCAATTACCAAGGTTTAGCCAACTGATTGAGCCAAGGACAGAATGAAAATTAAATTAGAAAAACAAAAAGGTAAGTCTTGACTATTTCTAAATGGTGAAGTAGCCTCGGTGGTGATGATAAGAACTCCAGTCGGGAGGAATGGGATTAACATTAACTGTACATGTTAGGAATTACTGGGCCACTGCCGAGAAGCGAGCCATGACTTATGTTATTAATTACAGCGGTGTTTTTTCCAGTTGTGACAAAGCAAAATGTCTGTCCAGAAAAACACCTTGAGGGAAGAAACTATAAGTAGGTATAATGTGGCTAAGGTAAAACCACACAGTTGGCAAAGTTAACGTTTAAACCAGAAGCATTCATTTGTGGCCAGACTGTCGAGTTGAGTTTTGTCAGTAAAGGCACAAAATCAGCCAAGCACTGTGTTGCATGAGTTTTTACAGCAGCTTGCTTTCAGGGTTCAGTCATCACGTTATATTTGTCTTCTGCTTGTGCCAGCTGTCCCCTATTTCACTCTTTATGTTCTACACTCTTTGCTTGCTTGCTTGTATTGTGTTTTATTTCAGTGGATTTCCTTATAAAATGATCTAAGTTGTTTTTTTGTTGTTTTTTTTTTTTTTTACCTTATGCTGTTAAATGGTGAAACAATTCTGAAACTGTGACTTACAAGCCACTTATTGAGATTATGAAAACATTGCTCAGGTATAATAAAATTCTGATTTTATCATTTCAGGGTCACCTGTTAAGTCACTATCTAGATTATGTCAGTGTGTAAACGCTGACATTTTAGCTCCATCTCGTCCTCAAATAAACTCAAAAGAGAAAAAGCTGGAAACAACAGAATGTATAAACATTTATGTCTCAAAATGTCATTGCTTATGTGATGGCCCGATCTCCAGGGAGGGCTTTTATTTTTGAGGCAACACGTTGGATGTAATTGTCCTAATAGTCAGTAACTTGTCAGTCACTCGCTTGTCTGTGTTTTGAGTACAAGTGACTGATGAAATCAAGTTACATTTGGCCTGAAAGGATGGATGTGTGGCATATAACAATGAGAAGATCTCACAGTTAATATACTGTAGGACACATTTTTAAAGGCTATTTTAAGCTAACAGCAACATTGCTAACCAAATTTTGCATTACAGCAGGGACCAAAAAATAGTAAATGAAAAATAAATCAATAGAAAATGTAGGTACAACTGAATATTATTCACTGAATCTTTATTTTAAACAATACTGAAAGTTAATAAATGACTTGTCAGACCAACCAATCCAACCATCAGAGTATTGCACAGACAAAAAAAACTCACACAAACAAAGCCAACAAATGCTGACTAGATGGGGATTCACTGACTGTTATAAATCTAAAAGTATTAATTTAGCCTTTGCTGAGCAAAAGTAGAAACCAGCACTAGGCAGACGTTGTGCAGTTCCATTCCTTTTCTATATTTTCCATTTAAACATTACCTTGTTTCTTTAAGTGTTCCACCTTTGTCATGTGTACAGCATTTACTTTGGGTCCAATTTTAATGTCAGAGACTGTTGCACCATTCTAGGTTGTTAATGATCCCATTGCTGTCTAGACTATCACACCACCAATCAATCAAACATACCTTTGTATGTCTGTGTCAATGTGTGTGTTGATTAGTGGACTCCATTAACTCTTCTAAAATTGTGGTGCCGGGCCATGGTGCCTGGAGAGAAGCACTTATGTAACGTCAAGTCGGTGTGTGAGTAATCAGTTTACTAGTGCCAGTGGACGATAGCAAGAGGGAAAACAGGATTTTCAAGCCCCAGAGCCAAGAAGCAAAGATGCAGCATGAGCAAAATGAAAGCAAGATGATTAAGGCAAAAGGATTAAACATGTAAACAAATGATAAAGCTCTGAAGTATGCGTCTTTAGGATTTACAAGGTGTTAGTGGGGCATAACTGTCTGAAAGTGTCTGTGGGTTTGACAGTTGAGTCAGGACTTTGAATGACAAGGTTTGATGAAGCAGAACACAAACTTTCCAGCTCAGCATTTTAACAATCCACAAAAATTATCTCATACATACAACTGTAACAATACCTTAAACTCCATCACATCCTTCAACTGGTTTCATTTCCTTCTACCTTGTCACAGTGTGCATATTTAGCTGGTTATGAATTTGGCTGACTTCAGCATCCCTCTAGGGAGAAATAAAGACCAACCTGTCAGAAAGTGTCCCCCGTGACAACCTGGCCTCTGGCTGACAGTACAGTGATGATGAAGGTGGTCATTTTAGGGCCAGGGCGAGCGCAGTTAAGGGCTGCCAGGGAGCTAATGATGCAGGCTTAACAGTTTCTGTTCACTGTTCAAATGACAAGACTGCATGATGGAGCAAGCAGACCCACCAGATCATCTATTACATTTCTTCTACTTGTACAATTTATTCGCTCCTGGTTTGACCTATCTTCACAGCAAGGGTTTTCTCCATATATTATTATGAGCTGTAATAATTATGTGTAGTTAGATTGACACTTTTAAATACAGACTTTGGTGATTTTAATATCCAGTCTCATTAATTTATCATAGTTCAATCCTTGTCTTAAAGAAGGAACACATACATGTTAGCATCTCTTATCTCAAACCACACTGCACAACATATATTAACTTAAAATGGGTTCAAAATTGTTTAAAAGAATTTATATAAATTCAAACAGTTTACATAATACATGACAATCAAATCAAAGTCAAATAACACGGAAAATGTTAGCTTAAGCTTTAGACCTTCCTTTTTGATAAATCCTATAGTTAGGGGTGGTCTAGCCATCTCTTAGTTATGCTGCCATAGGCTTAGACTGCTGAGGGATGTTACCATGAAGCACGAAACACTTCCTTGTCATTTTTCTGCTCCTTATCTTACGAGTAGAAGAATATGACAGTATTGGCATTATTAACGTATTTCTCCTCTTTGTGCAGGTACGCCTGGATAAACGTTGCAGTGCATGTTGGTCTCTCTTTCACAGAAGAAAATGAAAAGATAACACCTAGAGGCTGAAAATGGAATGTAGTATAAAATAAAACAAAGCTAAATGCAAATATATAAAAAAAAAAAATTTAAAAAAAACAGACGCCAAAAAATCCTCTTCACTTCCATATAAAATATCTGCATTTAGGATGTCTAAAAAAATTAGACATCAATAGTGACTAAAAATTAAACAGTCTATTTTTAAAGCAAACTAGGTTAAAAATAAAAAGTGAAACAATAAGAGACAACACATTCCATTGTCTTGTGTGTGAAAGTCCTCCAATTTGTAATGTGGATTGTTTTTTTATTCAAATAAAGACACTAAAGTTTCAAGCCAACAGACCAAAACAACCATTAAACATTTTGATTTGAAACTGGCAATATCAATAATCTTTAGTCGAACAACAAAAGACTGAAACCAGTTTGCATCTCATGACTGCTGGCCAGAAAAAGCAGAGAGCATTCTCAATTAAACTTGTCTTGATTGGCCTATCAGTTAGGCAGTGTGTGTACAGGGAGACAATAAGTTTAGTCTGATTGGTAGGCTTACTGACAGATATTGATCAAGCTTGCTCCACTGTGCTTCCATTTTCAACTGTGCACATATGAATCTGTGAATATGTGTGTTCATGTTTGTGTGTTTGTGCGCCAGTTATTGACCGGACCTTGTCCAAAGTTCTGTCAGAGCTAACTGATTGATTGCAAGACTAGATGTGGTGTTCTCCCACACTAGCATGCCCCAGGTCAAAACCAAGCGTCTCTGTTCATTTGTGTGTTGGATTGTAAGACTCTTTATAGGTGTTATGTAGCTGCACGCATAATATATTCTTTTGAGCAAACCCCAGACCTCCGTAATCTTCTGATGTGGGGTCAAACCCACCAGAGTTGTCACTCAGGACCTTCATTTGGCTTGTCATTAGAAGGGTACATTAGCATTATTATTGCTTATCTTTTAGCATGTGTTCCCTCTTACCATCTAGATGAGATCACATCATGACATACATCATCTTTTATTCAAGATTCAAATGGGAATATGCCACCAAATTGCACTATTAAGAAGAGGAAAGAGGTAAAGATAAACAGCCACACACTCCCCCAGACGTCCTTCTCACTAAAAAATTTAATGGAAGTCACATGTACCCTTCAGACATCCTTCAGACAACAAATGCATGTTGTTTCTCACACAACACACACACACAGCAATCCCCCTTTTCAATCAAAGACTTGCATGATGATAAATTCTGACAAGAGGGTTTTCTGCTAATGTTTTCGTGCATGCAGAATGAGCCTAAGAGCACAACAAAAGGAAAACATATTACAACTTGCACCGCATCATGCAGTCATGCCTGGTTATCTGCTGGACTCCCCTCCTCCCCATACTGATGAGCTACCCTCCATCTAATGGAGGCTGGCCAATTTAATGGACAGAAAATCATCCTGTAATGCAGATCAGATGTTGTGAATGACGGAGCAGCAAAGCGATGGTTAGGCGTTCAATGACTGACATGGGGCTCTGTCATACTGAGAGACGGTTTCTGTCAGTCAATCAATCTGTTGCTTGTTTTTAAGCATTTCCGACAAGGTAGCAGCATCAAACTGCTGTAGAGAGAACAGAAAACCCTGATGTCTGTACCAGCGACCGAATTAAAGGTTTTTCCCTCTTTGTCCTTGATCCTCCTTAATTCTTTCATCCTGAGTTTGAGACATACATTGACTTTTCCCAGCCCAATTCTTCTCAACTCTCCCATCTCAACTCCTGTTGCTTTGTTCTTCTTCCTCTCAACTCCTTTCCTTTTTTCCTCCTGCAGGCACTTATAAATGAATGTGTTTACAGAGAACGAGAGCAGGAGAGGAGAAGAGGTTGTGGCACCAAGGGAGAGGTGAACAGGGCTTATTTTAATTAACGATCGCCTAGCCCTCTGTAGATTCTATCAAAGATTAAAACTCGTTAGGATTGATTCTGGCTTCCCGCCCTATTAAGCTACGGTCCCGCTGTGGCCTGACAGACTTGGCGAGGGATAAGGGTCAGAGAGGGAGTTAGAGGGTAGACAATGAGACAGCTAAGAAGTGACACGGACACATAGGACATTGCGATGGAAAGTGGGACACTGATGACATTATAATTAAGAAAGATATATATTACATTCTTATATAAGCTGATTTGCAAGCTTTTGGAGTGGGTGTGGGCCTTGTCAGATTATTTAAACATGTAAGACAATTAGGATGAGAAATATAAAGAATGGATTTCTAATTATGTCAACTATTTAGTTTTACCATCAGAGGAATATCTGAATATTAAAGTCTCAGATGGTCCGCTCCCATATTATTAGAGGACAAACCCCCAACAAAGAGAGTATCATGAGGATTTACCCAGCAATTGCAATGGAGTGTATTTTAATTAATGTAATTGCAATACTTTTTGCGCTCTGTGCTACAAAACTACATTCCTGTCTTCCCCTCTTTTATTATCCCAGCCCTCTTTCCCTCCCGCAGCAATGTAACTAATGTGACACTTCAAGTTAAGTGAACCACTCACAGTGACCCAATATAAAGGAATTCAGTCATTTGAATCAGCAATTTCGTGCACTTTCAGGGGGAATCAGTGTCCAGCAACCAAGACAGGAACCTCTGGGAGGCAAATGCATCATACATGTATTTAAACATCAGATGATAGATTAAACTAGGGCTTTTTAAGCAGTGCCTGTTGTAGTGGTGGCTCTACAAGACTACAAGAGCATTTTACTGAAATTACTTCAGTCTACTAAACTGAACAGGGGTCTGTCTCAGTCACAAAGCTGGAATTTTAGTCATACAGCATCCAGAGTGGCAAATAACCTTCCTATCAACACCGTTGGCCTTTCTCATAGCCATCTGCCCCAATCTAAGGGAAGTCAGCCCAGAGCGACATGTCACCGAAATTAACCCGTCCCCAGAAATTATCTTTAAAATTATATAATATATAATAATTTCAAATTAAATATTTAGGCTCTGGATTATAAAGCTATAAAGGTATGAAAAGTCTTTTTTTTAGTTGTGCATCATGTTGACCGAAACCCTCGCATGCAAATACAACAGAAAGCAAACCGTCATAGAGACAGAGTACATGAGGTCTGTCTGGATAATTCTTTTTTTTGATCAGCTGGTTGCTAATGTAATTTTTTGTGACAGGTGGGTTCCATATATTCCTTATATTTACTGATATCTATTACATTTCACATATGTGATGAAGTGAACGTCAAAACTGTTGCAGTTAGTCAATAAAAATTTCATCCTTAAAAAAAAAAAAAAAAAAAAAGAACTACCAATAAACCAACTGACCATTGAAAAGATTTTGACAGAATGGATCTGACAGACAGAGCTTGAAGCAAAAAACAAAGAAAAAAAAACAAATTGCAAAACATGGCCTTCTTCTTCATTCGTGTATCCAGTGATGAACTCCATTAGCATGGCCAACTAGCTGCCAACCACCTTAGATTTAGCCTTTAGGTGATATTTTTGAATTAAAATGAGGCAAAGAAATCCCGGCAAGGTTGAGATAATAGCTTTATATGAGATATTGGGTGTGTGTTCTCTCTCTTGTGTGTGTGTGTGTAGGTGATATGACTCCTCTTGAGCGTGCCGTTTGAGGTGGAAGAGGAGATTACTGCACCATGCGTCTATAATTACCTCTCATCTCTCAGCCGGTGCTCTTAAAGACAACACGGACAGCGAAGCTTCCGCACACTCCGACACATGCGCACACACTTCAGTACAACATAACAGGCTGAGAGTGAGTTATTTCTAGAGGGTTACATTTCACTCAAATTGGGATTTGAGACCACCCACACTGCCTTTAAGCAACACAGGTCAGCTAAGCTTCAAGTACACACACATACACACTCTCGTCATGCTCACTCACAAGTCACTGCTACTGTAAGTAAGAGGAATGACTCACCTGTAGTTGTTCTTCCCACACACACACACACACTTACACAGAGAAATGCCTCCATTCTCACAAATACTGAACTCACATGTTACTAAGACTTTTTGTGTTTTAGTTGGAATGTTGCAAACTTCAAGCCATCAGAAGAATAAATTCTAGTAATTCATTGTTATTTACAGAATTGTTTTTTTAATTACTGGAATATCACAATCCTCATAATGATTTAAATACAAAGCCCTATCTGCTTGTATACACACATGCAGTGCAGCAACACACTCAGCACAAAGTTATTAAATAGGAACATTTGTTTACACATCCAGTATGTAGTAGTTTTCCAATATATAATTTCCAATAAAACATTACTTTAAATAAAAATGACTTACGTTTGAATGCACTGGCTTTTCCTCATTATTTATTCTGTATTATGGTCTGAAACTCTGCTGGTTAACTCAGTAATGGCAGATACAACATCCCCTTTATCAATGATTGTGTTTAAAAATAAACTTGTAATCAAGAACGTGTGTCTTTGTTTTAATGATTCTGCAGTTGCTAATTGCATTCTCCTTCACTAAATAACCAGAAGCTTGTTCACTGATTTCCCTCAGAGACCGCTTCAACAGAGTCAGAAGCTAGTCGTTGCTTTGAGGCTCCAGCACTGTCTGAATCTCTGGCATCATGAAGCTGCGCTCAACCTGCAGGTGCTTCTTCAAATCGGAAGTGTCTGTTGACAGACTATCATCGCCCAGAGATAATACACTGCACGTTTGTAAGTGATTGCACCTCCCCTTTTCTGCACACAAATGAAAAATGTCAGCATGTAAATGCCATCTTCTCTGCTATTGCAGTAAGTGTAAGACCTGCATGTGCATTTTGACATGTGTCGGACCAACTACTGAAGAGAAGAAGACAGAAAGAATTTAGGCGTGTTTAAGGTCCGCTTTAAACCAATCCTGATCTCAGTATATGGATTGTACTGTTTATTTTGACTGGTGTGAACGCTCAGTTGCACTCTAGTCTTGACCAAAGAAGCAAAATCTAGTCTGCTTGGATCACTCGTAGGTGAAACCTGATGCACTTCCAGTGTGAAAGTGAGCCTGAAAGACAAGGAAAGCTGCAACATTTATTCCAAACTTTCCACCCAAACAAACCCAGCCTCCCAGACTATCCTGGTGTAAAAGCAACCTGAATTTTTTTTTTTTTTTTTTTGTTTGGTAATAAAATGCAAGTTTTGATATAAAAAATATGTTGAGAACAATAGAATGCTTACAGTATTTTAGAATGACTTACTATACAATGCATTGCATGCAATACTGTTTACAATCCCAGTATAGAAATTTAGACAACGTTCTGGCAGGCAGTTGTGCAGAAGGTAAATGCTGAGTCACACGACAGGAACTGCTACCAACAGACATGGACTGACCTTCCAGTATACCAAGAAACTGGTGGGCCAATGTGTTTCTTTGGGGTGACACAATTTATTTATTGGTCAAACTGTTTGATAAAAGCCAGCAGCCCAGCTAACTATTACATTTAACTTTAATAAAAACGTTATCATCATTATGTAGGGAGTCAACAGATTTCAAATTTCCTTAATTGGCCCATCTGTTATTGGTTGTAGGCTAATAGTCGGATACTTTTGGGTCAAAACGTGTTACAGGCAGCTGATGTGCAGGTGTTTGGCCAATATACAGAATAAGCACTTTCTAAGACTATTTCTACATTCAGCCTCCGCTTGAGTCCAGAGGTTGTTACTGACACAGCTGTTTGCCTCTTTACCAGAGTCAATCAATCTGGACCAGACTACATCTTTATTCTAAAAAGTAAAAAGAAACTAACAAAGAAAAACAATTCAAGTTTGAGCTAAACTTGGTTGTAATACCATAGAAGAAGAGCAGGCAGCAGATAAACAGTTTTTAAAGTGTCAGGGAAGATTTTTTCTGTCCCAGTCCACCCAGTGAAGTACCCAGTGACTACCAGGGAAGATAAAGCCGTATAATCAGTCAGTGTTTTGTTTTATAACTCGAATCATGTGTTTTTCTGTTCATATAAATCCAAACATATCAGATCTAATTCTTAATGTGCACTTTCTCACACCTGCATTGAAAGGTTGGGGAAAATTTGAAGACTAAGAAATCACTAATTTAAAGCCAAAGTAAAAAAAGTTAAAAGATTGTGGAAATAATTATTGCAGCACAGGATTTAAACCAGTGATGTTGACAGGCAAAAGATTAACGCCACCTCCTGACACCCCCTTTTTCTTTATATGGGACTTTGTGTTAACATGTCACATTTAGGAATGAAAATGTCATTTGCAGCATGACAAAGGTTGTATTCCAGCAGAAAACTGAGGGTGGAAAATGCAGCTAGTGTGCCATTTCTTTCCTTTTTTTATCATTAAGTGTGAAACTGCTTTGTAATTTCTATGGACTGAAACAAGCCTTTTACAATCGGCCATGAGATTGTGTTGGGTGCAGAGTAACAAACACTGCTCTGAAAATGTGGAAGAAACTGAACCATCTCATAAACCAGAGAACTAAAACAACCTATTAGCTCTTTTACTACATTGAGTAGAAATTTCATATCCACACCTGCAAAGCTCTTTGGAAAGTGTTGAATTGTCAGATTTTAAGTAAAAGAAAAATTATTCTGACAATTTGTATTTTTTTTTTCTTTAATATATCTATGCATTCACCCCATGACAAAGACTACTTCTCTAAGCATTGAAAGTGGGGAGATTTAGATATATGAATTTCTTAGAGTTCTTAAATTATATGGATGTGAATCCTTCAACTTAAGCTGCATTTATTTTAATTTGGCTGAAACAGAACATGGTCAGGTTAGTGCTGTGGTACACAACTCCGAAACTGTATCTAAACTAAATGTCAGCAGAAGCAAAATGACACATGATCAATTGACTGAAAAATTAGGTGCCTTAAGTTAGACAGATGTTTGCACCACTTCTCCATTGAGCTGCCATTTGATCGCAGGAGAAGAAAGTGAACCGAATGATGCAATAAAACAAGTGCAGTTTAAAGAATAGAAACAGTGTAAAATCCTCACGACGAGCCCACAGAATGACCAAAAGAGGGTAAAAATAGATGTCTGTTAGATGGTATAATAAAAAATACAATTCACTGCCTGCTAAAATAAAACAATTCACTTTCAATTTTTTGTTTTTTTTTCTGTACATTTTTGTTGATCTGTGACCAAGATTTAAGCCCAAAATAGAGTCAGGACTGCAAACTGATGCCTCTCAAGGAGGCTCCCCTTTTAAATAGATAAAACATGAACTTTTATCAAATACCCCCCCCTTTTTTTCTTTTTGGGAAGCTTCAAAACTACTGAAATCATGCTATTCTCACTATGCAATTCCATTTTTCATGGATCATGTGGAAACTTTACCATTAAGTGATGAAATGTTCGAAGCAGCCTTCCTCTCTTTGCTGCTCATGCTTCAAAATCAGCCTTGCTGTTATATTTTCATATTCTTGTAATTTATATTCCTTCCCAGTGGTTAATGTATAAGTAATAGAGGATGCTGGTGCAGTGGGTCGGTCTGCAACACCATCTCCTTTACCGTGGACATCGCGCTACACCCTCTGTTGTCACTGCACACTTTCCCTTCTGTCTTAAATAGTCACTGAGATGTTTTGATCATTTAATGTAGATCTAAACGCATAATGCCTTGTCTTTAAATATTGTTTAGTTTGATTTTAATTTTATAACTAAGGCCTTTTCCAATTTGCTTCAAGATGTGCATTTTGTTGTATAATTTCCTCTGTAGTGACCAACCAAAACAGCATCTCTGTCATCTGAGATCCCCTCACTGTTAATTTATACATTAAAGTGTGAATGAGACCATGAATAAATTACAAAAAAAAGGTACAAAACAATATCAAGGTTCGTGTCACAAGATGCAGAACATGCTTGTCTGGGATTTTATGCATGAGCCATAAATTAGAAATGTATAACACAAACAGAAGAAGAAGAAGAAAAAAAATCAATATTTTAAAGACCCACAAGAAAAAGAAAGAAAAGGAAAGAAAAAAAATCCCAAATAATATTCTCTGAGGGGTTTATACTTATTAGGAGGAGCCAAAGCTCTCTCAGAGTACACTGATGCACCGCAGAGGACAGCTGCTATGCCTGCTGAAATACCTTTATCCTATATATCAACAAACATGTTTAAATACATCCATGTTAAAACTGGGTTTTAAGGTGTTAATTTCATATCATTTCACAAAACATTGTTTGGAAAATAATGAGGCTTACTGATGCTGTGCTTTTGTGTCAGTTTCTTGCAGCTATATGCAGGTGAAGGGAAGCAATTTTTATTTTAAAAAAATGATCAATGTAAGCTGGAATAATTAGGCAATAATGCAGCATAGTCACGACAGATTTACCATATTGCGTGTCGAGCCACTCTGCAGTCAACTACTTTCAGGATAAAAAAAAGAAAAAAAAAAAAAAACTGGCAAACACAAATGACAAGTAATGTTTCTCCAGAGTTTAAGTTGCATATCATCATTATTACACCAACACTTGGCAAAAGCAGCCTTAATAAGCATGCAAACTATCAGGGCCAGGCATGACAGCGTCTTACAAAGATGAATTAACCATGCAATTCACAGCTTTGAAAAAGTCATTAACTATGCCAGGAGTAAATCGCTTAGGCACAGTGAGTGACTTAGTGCACTCTTTCTCTCCCACAGTTCAACTATTAAAAAAGCAATATGACTTGTTGTGGACAGACACGGGGGACTATTTCTACAAGCTGGAATGAAAAGAGGGGATGAGATGATGTAAAAGGGAAAATAGAAGATTCTTGTGAAGAGCTGAGATGTACGTTAGAGGGAGTCTAATCTCCACCACGGCAAAGTTTACTAATCATCTGTAATACATTCATATTAGACGTTATTTCTGCATCTGATTTCAGAGGAAAGAAACATTTTAAGACAACTTCAAAGGATCTTTAAAAAAAAAAAAAAAAATCAACTTTATATGGCCTGCATATAAATGTATGCGTAATATCCCTCCAGAGATCCTTTTGGTTGTCATATGACTAACCAGGCCTTTCGCTCAAAGACTGTTGGGATAGGCTCCAGCCCCCCGTGACCCTTAATCGGACTAAGCGCTTAGGATAATGAATGAATGAATGAATTACTAACCAGGAAGGTTCTTCTGAAACAAAACCATTTGGGTAACATTTGCAGGATGTGGCCATTTAATTTGGGTAACATTTTAATGTTGTGCAACTCTGTTGTTGTTTCTTTATCTGTTATTTCTTCTGGGGAAATGGGGGGGGGGGGGGGGGGGGGGGGGAGAGAGAGACTTCTTGTTGATCATTAAAATTTTAGTTTTGGGTGCAGTATGGTTTAATATGACAGTCCTGCTGATGTAAATAGCATGCTAAGTTTTTAGTTCCATGTCTTTATTCCACTAACCTTCACTGACTGATGTGGAAATAATTTGGGCAGTTTTTATTAAATTTTCAATATTTTGTTGTGTTATTGTTCCTTGCAACTTTTCCATTGAGTTGAACCTTTGGAAGATCTTATGACAATTCACTGTTCGGATTGACAAGGATGACAAGCTGAATGATCTTGATCATTCTGGGTAGACATGCTCACACACAGACACACACTGGCAGAGTTACTTGCATACCTTCACTTTGATGAGCCTTAAGTATTCACAGATAAAGCAGATTATACCCACTCACATGCTGTATGTCGCAGACACACTTACATCTTCATTTAAGATGCATTAAAATCTTGTGACAATGCGCTGCTTAGATGCAAATGCGCGAACTCGTGCAAATGAGATTATGGTGTCCATGTCGAGCCGGAGGCATGATGCTGTCTGGACGGGCGCAACTTCTCTTTGAAGGTCTGCATCGTGTTCAGGCTTAAAAATCAAGGATCTAATTTGGGGACGTTTGCAGAAGATGCTGCGCGAGTCTTAATGAGATCAGGAAGGATCAGGAAGGGTGCGATGACAAGGAAACACCTGAAGAGAGTGCTCAGCTCAGCTCAGCTCACAATGCTGCGTACACACGTATAGGCAGTGTCAACAGGCATCATTGTGTGTGTCAAGTCTCATTTGTGTTCGGAAAGTGGAGGAGAAATTTCTCACGCGTACGGATAATATTAATTTCACTCCACAAAGCCTGAACCAAGTTGTTTTGCAGGGATTTAAAGCGCAGACGCAAAATTACGCACAGATTTACCCTGTCTGCCACGTTCCCTGTGAATATTAGAGCCCTTTAAACTGCAGTTCTGACCCAGACCAGCAGACAAAGCTCACAGGAATGTGAGAGATGTCAGTCTGGACTGATCAACACACTGAGGCGTGATTGTGCTCGGAAGTGCACAATTTGATCAGACACAAAACAAAAGTGAAAACCTTACAACGAAAGGTGTTCTCCCATGGCTGAGCCAGGCCAGTATAATCACATCACTGTCCTTAAAATGTTTGATTTTAGCAAACCATAATTATGCATCACTTGCTACAAGCACAATGTCATGCAACACCGTCAGTAAAAAATTCAATATATTTACATTTTTAGCTGGTAATTCCTTTTATTTGATCCAGTTTAAAGGGAAAACTAAAGGCTACTTATAAGAATGAAACAGAAACATAAATCTTTTTTTTTTTTTTAATCACTGAAGCTTAACATTAAAAAACGCAACAAATAAACTTAAAATAAAATGCAAATCTAAAACTATCCTTTTTTTCCAGAAACATTTTAACCCAACAGAAGTTAGGTGGATTAGTCTGTTTTCAAATGATCAGTAACTTATATTGAATCTTCATTTTACTGGTAATTCTACATCATCCAACGCTGTTTCTGACTCACCCGTCAGCTGGTCATACGATCCGTCCAGCTCCCTGGAGTCCGACAAGCTTTGGTCACGGTTTTTCGCCTTCATATTCCCCGCGTGCACCGGAATGTGGAACTGTGGCAAGCAGTTGATATGTTAGCAAATCTTGTAAAAGGGGTCAAAGAAAATGTAGTTTTTCTATTTCGCCTTGACAGAGTAAGTATACTACCGTTTAATGGGTCATATTTAGTGTGCCAGAAGCAGAAAAGCCAGCGCTATGCTATGCCGTTATTTCCCGTGGCTGCTTCAGTGTGCGCTCTCGGCATGCAGGAGCTGACTGAAACAAACGCGCTTCTGGCCGCCAATCTCACCATAGGGCTGGCACGCGCGCACGCGTACGCTTGAGTGTGCACAGAGAGGGAAGGCGAGTTGTGGATGCAGAGAGATTTGGTTCAGCTTCATGATCCCCACACCCTTAGTTTTACTTCAGAGATCTTAAACAACTTTAAGTGGACAATATATGAGTGAAACTTTCACCAGTGTCATTCCTCTGAGTAAACAGCCATACTCATGGTTTCACTCATCCACATCTGTGACTCATCCATGTTTTGCTTTTCTTTCTTTATGCTCTTAATATTGCCGTCGCATCTCTTCCTCATGTTCCTCATGGAGTCAGAGCCACGCTGAATGTGTACAGAGACATCAACAGGAGCAACAAGAAGCACACTGCTGCTGCCAGGCAGAGGTTCTGTCTATATCAGATCTATAAATACTCACTGGCTCTGGGAAGCCTTGTGTCTTTAGCTTTTCTCCCGCTCATCTCTCCTCTTTGGTGACTTGCCTCATTTCGCCTTTCCCGCTTATGACAGTGACATTTGGTCACAATCTGTCAAAGAATCTGTCTTGTTTTCTACATTATCTCGTGGTTTACATTCTTCATCCTTTTATACATGCTTCTGTTTACTTACCTCATACATGAACAAGTGTATGTTTTGTCATCTCTTAGGTATTTGGATGTCTGGGAGGTGTTTTTTTTTTTTTTTTTTTTTTTTTGCCAGTGTTTGAAGATGCTACAGATTCCTTTCATTTTACTGCTCAGTCATTCCTCTTGCTCTCAAAGGAATCAGATGACATGTGAATCAGACATATGTCAATAAGAGGTTGGCAGTGAGACCCTGACTTCAGCCTTAAGTGTCATATCTGCCACGCAAGTTGTCATTCAGTTTGTGTTATGTAGATGTGTCAAAATCCTTACTGTAGCTACAAAAGCTGAATGAATGTGCCCAAGTTTTACCTTGCATGATATCTGATACACTGACTGCAACAGTATGGAAGCTGCTTCATGGTATTGTTGGGGGTTTGGCTTCATGGGTAACAGATGATATGCTTACTTTTTCTGTGTGTTTAAGAAAAATTTTGAAGTTCAATTGTTTTGTTTTTTTTAAATAAATACCTGTTTTAAAGCATTTAGATAATTTTTTTTCTCATTGACAAGAGGTTTCCCAAATTTAAGCCCAAAAATTCTCTAAATGTAACCTTCAGTTTCAGATGGACAACTACTTAAGTTTCATCTGTTTTTACTTTGAGATGACCATATAGAAATCTGTCTTGATTTAACATTTCAACTGTTATCTTTTGGGAGGTTTGAATTAGCAGTGACTAAAAAGTCTAGAAAAAAAAAAACATTCTACTTGTTTACATCACCAGCTATTTTATTTTATTCATTTTGCTAAAATAGCCTAAATTACAATTTTTGTATCCTTTATTAGAGACTCTACCCCTTCATGTAGCTTTGCCAAAAATTGTATAAAAGTTGGGATATGCTTACAGGTACATCTCAGAAAATTAGAATATTATCAAAAAGTTCAATATTTTTTGTCACACATTTCAGAATGTGAAACCCATATATTATATAAAACCTATTTATTTTAAATTCATTACACATAGAGTGAAACATTTCAAACATTAATTTCTTGAAATTTTGATGATTGTGGCTTATAGATAATGAAAACCCAAAATGCAGTGTCTCAGAAAATTAAAATACTACATAAGATCAATGAAATAAAGCATATTTTAAACAAATGTCAGGCCTCTGAAAAGTATGTTCATTTCCATGCACTAGATACTTGGTTGGACCTCCTTTTGTATGAATTACTGCATCAGAGTGAAGCACTGCTCAGGTGTAATGGAAGCCCAGGTTGCTTTGATAGCAGCCTTCAGGTCATCTACATAGTTGGGTCTGTTGTCTCATCTTCCTCTTGACAATACCCCACAGATTTTCTATGGGGTTCAGATCAGGTGAGTTTGTTGGCCAATCAAACACAGTAACACCATGGTCATCGAAGCAGCTTTTGGTACTTTTGGCAGTGTGGGCAGGTGCCAAGTCCTGCTGGGAAAAAAAAAAAAAAAAATCAGCATTTCCATAAATATTGTCAGCAGAAGGAAGCATGAAGTGCTCTAAAATTTCCTGGTAGATAGCTGTGTTGACTGAGCATTTCAGAAAACACAGTGGACCAACACCAGCAGATGACATGGCTCCCCAAATCATCACTGACTGTGGAAACTTCACACTGGACATCAAGCAACATGGATTCTGTGCCTCTCCACTCTTCCTCCAGATGCTGGGACCTTGATTTCCAAATGAAATGCAAAATTTGCTTTCATCTGAGGAACAGTCCAGTCCTTTTTCTCCTCAGCCCAGGTGAGATGCTTCTGTCGTTGTCTCTGGTTCAGGAGTGGCTTGACACGAGGAATGTGACATTTGTAGCCCATGTCTAGGATTCGTCTGTGCGTAGCGGCTCTTGATGCGCTGAGTCCAGCTTCAGTCCACTCCTTGTGAAGCTTCCCAAATTCTTGAATGAATGTTGCTTGACAATCCTCTCAGGGCTGCGGTTTTCTCTTTTGCTGGTGCACCTTTTCCTGCCACTCAACTTTCCATTAATATGCTTGTATACAGCACTCTGTGAACAATCAGGTTCTTTAGAAATGACCTTTTGTGGCTTTCCCTCCTTGTGGAGGGTCAATGATCATCTTCTGGACATCTGTCAAGTCAGCAGTCTTCCACATGATTGTGTAGCCATCTGACCCAGACAGACCATTTAAAGGTTTAGGATACCTTTGCAGGTACTTTGAGTTAATTAGTTGATTAGAGTGTGACACCATGACTTTCCGAAATTAAAGTTTTTCACAATATTCTCATTTTCTGAGACACTGCATTTTGGGTTTTCATGATCTATAGGCCACAATTATGAAAATTTCAAGGATTGAATATTTGAAATATTTCACTCTATGTGTAATGAATCTAAAATAAATAGGTTTCACATTCTGAAATGAGTAACAAAAAATTTTGAACTTTTTCATAATATTCTAATTTACTGAGATGTGTGTGTATGTCACATTCCTAAAAAACTTCCATAACTTTTTCTTTTTTTGTTTGTTTGTTCATACAAAAACTACATTTTAATTTATAAAGGGCCTGACAATGCATCTGATCAAAATGGAATGTGTTCATTGGAGAATAAATGGAGACTCTGGTCTCGAGGTGTCCAGTTTAAAGAGTTAGAACAAGTTTTCTTGTCAGAATCCAAAGATTTAATAGCAACAGAGCAAATATAAAACATTCACTTTGTTTTTAAGGTGTGTGTGTGTGCTGTATTCCCCAAGTAGGGTTATTGATTTGGTCTTGCATTTGACTAAATGGAAAAGCTGGATTCTAAATACATTCATTTTCCCCCTAAAAAGAAAAAGAAAGTCTTGCCTTTTCTGTGACTGTCTGTGACTTTCACTAGCGTATGTCCAAAACAATATAAAAATCATTAACATTATTTATCACATTCAGTACCTCATTGCATGATTACTCTGCATTTGCACATGCTTGTGTGTTTACATCAAGCGGCAACCTCCGGCGGTTAAAAGTGAAGCCGATGCGGAAGTGCATAAAACTGCAGTTCCTCCATCCATTTTCGGTTTAATAGGTCAGGTTAACTTTCATGACAACTGTGGGGGGAGTAAATTTTTTCTAATTTGCCCTTTTAAAAGTAATTTAATCTCAAAATTCAGAATATTTAGGGGCGTGTCCTTTTGATTGACAGGTATCCAATCTCCCACTTCAAGTAAGAAGAACGCAGAACAATCGCGGCTTTGAGCCAGTTAACAACATGACTTAGCTTTAGCCTGCTTACCTACATTAGCTGGTTATCTCCCGTTATATCCGGGTTAGCTCGGTAAGCTCCTAGCTACAGGCAGCTCAGAGTTCGCTTGATGTCAGTCACCCACCATGACGATCACAGCCCCCCTCTGAGCTCTACCTCTTTGCCCATATTTGTATTTTCCGGGTGAGACAACACGGATTCCTCTGCCAAGATGGCGATGGTAGGAACCGCCCACGAAGCTTCAACTTAGCTCTTCAGAAACCTATGGGTGACACCACAGATGCTTCATCCATCTTTTTATTTAGTCTAAGGTTTACATTTGTCACAGAAGAAAAACATCCCCAGTATTCCCACTAAGTGATAGTTTCTTCACTTACTTGCATTAATGTAGCCCATGTTCTCATTATACATCTCCAGTTACAAGCATGCAGATAATGCCAATTTGTGTTATGTTGATATTTTACTTTCTGACTTAATAATATAGATGAACTGAAATTTTATAAACCAGCAAACACAGTGCTGTTTGGGGACCTGAAGATATAGTGTAAAAACAGGGGTGCCTCAGTCTGGTCCTCTAGATCTACAATCCTGCAGCTGTTAGATGCCACCCTTCTCCTACACACCCGACTCAAATGAAGGACTCGTTACTAAGCTTCTGCAGAGCTGGATGACATGCAGATGAGGAAATTCAGCCATTTGGTTCAGCTGTGTTGGAAAAAGGATTCATCAAAAGTTTCAGGATAGCAGATCTGAAGGACCAGACTTGGACACCCTTGCTGTAAGAGATTAAAAGAAAAGACTATCAGGGGAGTTCCCTTCCCGCACCACTCCCTTTGTGTTTTGCTGTAGGCACCATGCTTTTTGCTTTTTTTCTTGTTTCGGTGGCTGAGAAATGTTGAAATGACAAATGTCTGGTTTCCAAAAAAAAACAAAAAACAAAAAACTGGCATCCGTTCTGTATGATCCGACCGCAGCAAAGATAAAATGGAATGATATGCTTCCATGTGATGAATTTAGGTTTCATGCGTCAGGTCACCTTTGGTGTGCAAAACTTGAAATTGTGTAATTCTTAGTGGTGTTTTCGTTTTTCAAGTGATCCCATAACAAAAAGAAAGTGTAAGGTTGCTTTTTCCAGCCAAACTTTAGAATGAGTAGATGAAAGATGACCCTAGATGTGCCCCTGTGATTTCTCATCATTATATACATTAGATGCCTACATGGTTGGTTTACCCCTGATTATTTATAATTTCAGTGCAGTGCATGACTAAAACACTCCAAAATGTTTGGCAATGAGAGGACTTAAGGCCATGAAGAGTTGGACGTCCCCCGTTTAGTCTTCATTTGATCCCTGCACGCTACCAATAGGCACAGAGAGGCTCGCAATAAGCACAAGGCCAGCTCTTTCTGTCGTCTAATACCAGCAAAATATTTCACAGATACGGACAATTGGATAGTGATTGGATTTCTGTGTGTGGTAAATGAAAGAAGACAAGGAGAGGTGGATTCTAAATGAAGATGAGGAGAACTGTGCAAGAATGAAAGATGGGGGAAGTGGGGAGATCGATTCATGCTTAGTTAGAAGGGATTTTGTGATTCACAGCCAGAATAAAAGGAATAGGGTAGTCATTGATGAGAAGGCCATCTGTGACTGCAGGCGTTGTAGAAGAGTCTGGACTTTTTAGACAAGCCCAAATGTGGATGTGAACACTTTATAACTGTTCATTGACCCAGAGAACAACCTTGTTCTATCTCAAGGTAGAAAAGAAGAAATCTTGCCTAGTCGCAGTCAGGTAGTGACATCTACTGCTGTTTTTCACTAAGGTATTGTGTAGATCATACTGTTAACACTGGAGAAGATTATGAAGAAGGCTAACACATTTCCATGGATTTAATTAAGCTTTATTTCAGTATTAATTATTAGATCTAGCACTCTTTAAAGTTAATCAGAGATGTATAACCCAGGTGCCACAAAGTAGAAGTCCTGCCATGTTTTTGGATCTACCTGTGCATTCAGAACAGATGTTTTCACTAACAGGCTCGTCTACCTTGCAGTGGAGCTTAGCTAATTAAATTTGGCTGGTTTTGTGACTGCTTGAAACAGCTGCTGGACAAGACTTTTACTTTATGACACCTGGATTATACATCTCTGACTTTAATGTATAGGTCAAATTTTGCATTGCAAATAACTGATGCATGATTTGGACCGATGCAGACATTTAGATTAAGGTTCACAAATGTTGCTGTGATCTAGAATGTGTTTGAACGTAGCTTTATATTTCAACAGACTTCATACGAAGCCTGAATTAACCATCGAGGTCCATTATGAACCTCTAGTACCTTGTCACCAAATTATTCACACTTACTCAAAAGCTTAAACAGATTATGTGTTTGGTGTCTGCAAGTAACTGATAAAAACTCTTAGAAACCATGTAGTAGGGGAAAAAAACTGCTAGGGTGCACTCTGGCACTTGCTGCAACCTCAAGGTCAGTCCCCTTCTCCTTGGTAACTCTCTCATGAGCCAAACTGCAGCATGAATATTTATGGCACAAATCTCCAGGATCCCAAAACAATGGTGCGTGTTCAAATATCTACACTGATGCGAACCAGAATCTTTCATAGACTGCACTGTCATGCAAAACAGGGCTGAACTTGGTTTTTTTTTTTTTTTTTTTTTTTTCGTGATGTAGGACTTTGTTTTGCATGATACAAAATTTTCCGTGTCGTGGAAGTGAGGGGCTAAAGATTAGCCAGAATAATTCTGCACCTCAGCAGAAAAGACGAAGTAAGTAGGATTAACTTAGAAATGGCTGTCTCTGAGTATATTTCAAAACTTCAAGAGAGAACCCCCTCCTTGTTACGCAGCATTAAAAAGCACTTTAAAAATCTAAACGACACTTAGTCTCATTATTCACTGCAATCAGTGACCTCCAGCACTGAGCTGACAGCTCTCCCTCGGTCACACAGCCAATACTGGCTGATTGATGATGTCCAGTGGGACTCGGGCACACACACACATGCATACCAAACACACACACACAAGACACACACACATTTTCTTTTTGTCCTGGACAAATTGGCAGTAATTTGGAATCCATATCACTCACACATAATTTTCCTTACAGCTTAATAACACCATCCTTATCAGCTAAAGATCTTTTTAAATGACTTGCCATGTGAATGCATCCCCAGCCTTCTTTTAAACAGTCTTGGCTCTTTAGATCCTTGGTTACTCTCATATACTGTAATCCAGTATGTGAAAGGTTTGAATACACAATAATTCAAACCTGTAATTTAAACTCCTAATTTTAAATCTTATTTATATGAAGATTTAGTGTTTTTGACTTAAAAATAAATTCTTAAAAAAACATTTCTTTTTGTGACTGATTTTTTTTTCCATTAGGCATTTTCCTTTTATGACAATGTCAACCCTATATACAATTTTACCATATGGTTCTTAAAATGTGATTAAACAAATTCCATTATTTGCCATAAAACTTAAAATGAAACTGCAGTAGGTGCATATCAAGGAAATTTTAACAGTATGGCCAAGATAGGACAAAAGTTAACATGGAATGAGACTATATATCATTTACTAAAGGCAGGTAATGTCCTTCATCTTAAAGAGGAATGAAAATCTTTAAACATTGCTCATATTACACAATGAATACACAGAAAGACCAATGATAAGCCAATCAACATCAGTGCAGCTGTTGTTACAGCAGCTGGAATCTTCTGGCTTCTCTCCGGTCCTGTACAACTATTTCACAAACTTGTTAGCCAAATAGATGAAGCACAAAAAACAGATTTAAGTTCGATGTGAAGCACTTTTTCAAATGCATGAGCGCAGCCCAAAGTGCTCTGCAGAGCTAAGAACATCAAAACACCATTAGAAAAATTTAAATAAAACAAATAAAACCAACCTGGAGTAGAAACTGAAAATGATTAAAGCAAGCTGTAATTAGTAATAATATGTGGAACTCTAAATTCCACGTCCTACCATCTGAATTTGAGATTATAGTTTTACAGTTTATTGAAAGTTTTTTTTTTTTTTTTAATGGAATTTGACTTTTTAATGTTGCCTGCCAACCAGTGCATGCTCGGGGGGGGGGATTGGCTCAAGGAGAAGATTTGATGTCATCTGTTGGTTTTCTTTGCGAGGCAACTTTTCTTTAATCGGTTTTATGTGGATGCAGTTGAATTGGACTAATGCAGACTTGAATGAATTCAATTTCATTATATTATTGTTGTCATTTAAATCTTTTAATAACGCTTTGATGAATTATCATTTTTATGTTCAAAACTCAGAATATTCTTAATGGATTAATAAAATATATTTTCATTCTTTTTCATTATATTGAAATTGGATTACAGTGAACTGGATTATAACTGAATTGAATTGGACTGGATCTTTAAAAATGCTGCGTGCATTGTTTTCCATGATTTGGCACCATAGACAAAACTAAAATGAACTGAATGGTTTCTGTCTGGCTTCTGATCCTAGTCCCGGTCATCTTTCTTTTTTTTTTTCTTTTTCAACCAAATAAATTACTTGTAGTTCATTCTGTTCTTATAAAACCTGCAGTAATCCTAATCCATTGCATGAGCTGATACATCTTTATTGGTCAAGCCTCCAAACCCTCCTCTAAGCCAAGGATACACAAATACACCACTCAGGAAAGGGCAAGAGTTTGACCTTCAGAAAGCGTTTTCTACCACGTAATCACACTTCTGCCAATTGTTTTTATTTGATTCCCTGTTGCTGTCTCAGGAAAAAGAGGAAAACCTCTGACATGCAGGTCAGTTTGCTGTCTCAGCGAGCATTTATAACCTGTGATCGCTTCTGACAGATGTCAGCTGGGCTGCTGCTACCCATGTTACCTTTTGCCTGAGGGATGACATCCTGCGAGAAAGAGTGGCACTAACGCACAGTCATGCTATGACTTGCCTGTCATCTGGGTGGCCAGTTTAAGACAGTAGGTGCCAGAGAATGCACAACTTATTCCAATTCTTGCTTGTCTCCAATGCAGTTTGTGCTTTAAGTCTTGCTCATAGCACATTTATGTAGCACCACATGTTATGTTTATTGGACTGGAGGAAAGAAAAACAGCCAGAAGAGAAGCTGGTATAAATTACTCATGAGTGTAAAGTGCATGCGGTCTCTCTCTCTCTCTCTCTCTCACCGTACTCTAGTTTTTCTTGTTGGCTTACTCTGTTTTTTGCCCTTTTTTGTAATCTTCTTACTGCCGTGTGCCCTTGAAGAGTCTGTCCCAGACATGTCCTCTCTGTGCAGACAGTAGAGCCATTTCTGTTAAAAGGCAGACAAACACTACACATTGAAACATTATCCACAAGTGTCCTTCATGTTTAACATAAAATGTTTGGTGTTTACAACATGACTCCACAGGCCACAGTGACTTCAGACCACTTGAAGAGACAGTTACACTCAAGTATATATACATGTGGTTTTGTTTGTTTGTTTGTTTTTTGGTCTATGTTTTAGAGAGAACAGCCAATAAATGTAAAATTGAAAAAAACAACAACTGTGTAAAATGAAAGAAGAAAATCAAAGAGCACAGTTTGTACTCTGTAAAAGGTGCATTCACACCAACATAGTCGCTTCAGCTGGGGCTGTAAGACTCTTTTGGACCGGGTATGGGTTTGTGCTCCACTATTCAAATGAATCAGACCTCTTCAATTACGTCTTCCACTGCCTGCTAGAAGTAGGGCTAAATTAAGACTTATTGAAGAAGCTGAAATACACTACAAAGATGAAAAAGTGTTAATCTGTTGTTTTTACTTCATAACAGCAACATGGGGAACTGCATCAGATCCCGCAGTCTTGGGTTTTTTTCATACTTCTATGAGAACTTTTACCTTCTTCCACATCCAGAGTAATCTCTTTCTCCCATCTAGAGGCACCTGTTTGGTGGCGTTTGAGGGTGATCTATAAGTTAGGAGATGGCAGTACTGGTTGGACTAAATACTGTTCGAAAACCAGTTTCAGGCTCCAACGAGCAATCTGTCAGGTCATATTTATAATAATAGATGAGATTTATATAATTTTCAAGGCATTTAAAGTTCTTGACATTTTATTCATTATCCATGTACTCATACTTGGTGGTGGTAAGCTACATTTGTAGCTCCAGCTATTCTGGGGCAGACTGGCAGAAATATGGCCGCCAATCCACACCAACAATCTCCCTGACCACCAGTGAACATTCATCCACATTCATACACCGCTAATGGCAACACTGGAGGCAAAGAGGGTGAAGTGTCTCTCCAAAGGCAAGAACAAAAGATTGACAAGGGGAGAAGGGGATCAAACCACCAAACTTCCATTTATTAGACAACCCACCTTTACACTTGGGCCACTGCCACACTAAACTGTCATTGCCTGCTTGGTTCTAAGCATGAAGGCCACAGTAAGAGATAAAATGCAGAGGAAATATTTTAAAGGGTTGCAGTGCACATTATACTGAAACAGCCCATATCAGGATAGTACTGCCCTCTGTAGACTAGGTCTAACATAGTCTGGAAACATACTGGAAATGCTTCCCCGCAAACCCTTTTTGCTGGATCGGCCCATGACATGAATTATGACAATGTACAGGCTATTCAGGCAAGTTTATTTGTATAGCACCTTTCATACACAAGACAATTAAAAAGTCTTTTTAATATTAATTTCACCGCACATCAAAACAACAACTATACCCTCAGAGTCAATTTTTACAGACAAGTTCAGAGGACTGCTTGCAAAAGAAAAGAGTGGCAAGCCGAGTCGTCTGCTGTAAGAATAAATGGAACAACTTCTCAGCTCTATGTGCCTCTGCATACACACTTTTACTTAGGGAAAAAATGGTTTTCTGCGGTCACTACTTGCAAATAAATTCACAATGAACATTGTTGTCTATAAGAAATAGTGGCAATGTCCAACATAGCATGACATTTTTTGTATAGTCGTGCAAAATTTGGTGAAAAAAGGGATTGGCTGAAACAAAAGTAGCCAAAGCTGGATTTTGTTTGCAGTCCATTGACCAGGATTGACAGGTTGCTGTTTAGTTTAATTAAACATTATAAAGGGTTACACTGAAGCAGCAACACTGTTATTGAGGGTCAAAAAAAGTCATTACCCCTAAGTCTTAAAACAGTGTTAACCATGCCTGCAACCACCGCTTTGAGTCAAGCAAGTCATCAAGAAGTCATTATGATGTATTATGTGAAGTGGTTGGATGTGACTACATTAGATCTGTACTGTATTTCAGTATGGAATCCAATTGTTTGGGAATAAACACACATATTTACAAATACACGTGCTTTTCTTGTGCTGCTACCCAGGAGTGATGAGAACTAGTGTTAAGTGAACCAACAATATGTTGTTTGTTTACACTACAAACCACAAACCGCAAAATTGATTTGCTTATTGGAAAGTTGATTGTATTGCTTTCAATTTATTCATCCCTGATGAGAAAGCAGCTGAAATTCAAAGATAATATACATGATTGGAATCACTTACTCCTTAGCTTTCTAATCACTTTCCAGCATTTCTGCATTGGATTAGAATGGTCAGTTTTCTATTTGCTTTCACACTTATGTATAAGGAGTATTGACTGGTTGCTCTAATGGTGTTAAAGTATGCAAGCATGTGTCCCTCCAGAGCTTTGCAATCCCAGTTTATATGTGAAGCAGCGTCAGAGATTAAACACAGAATCCAGTTAAAGGGAATGACAAGGCAAGGAAAGCTTGTCAAACACTGGTTTAAAAAAGCCAAAAGAAAATGGTTTTAAAAGGGTGAACGTAGAAATATGTCACGTTGTGCCTCTTCATCACATAACGTTTAAATTCATTATCTATCCAGTAATCTTTTACAATAATCTCATTATAAATTCCTATTTTCCTGATGTGCCATTGGTCTTTTGGCAAAATGAATTGTCATAACATTGCATAAAACTGGCTCTTTTTCCATCAGTGGGCCATCAATGCAAACAGTCTAAATGTGTTGGACAAACACTTACGATAACAAATCGCCCTGTGTTGGATGAGGACAGCTAAATAGCCATCAGTGGTGGGAAAAGCCCATAAAATCACCTTCTGATAGATCACTTGGGTGTGCTCAGCTGAGGCATAGGTTTTATGGTGAGGGAAAAAAGCTGCTAAGGGAGATGAATGGAGAGCAGCGACTAGTGTGTCGATGTAAGATATGATGGAGAGAGGAAACAGGGAAAATGCCAATGTGCCTAGCAGACAAATGAAGGCAGTCTGGCAAGTTGCAAACTTCCCCTGCTTCTACCCTGAGATGTGTTGTCCCATTAATGTCGCCAAAGGGTTGTTTTGATCCCACAACAAAAGTTGTGTCACTGATTGTGGATGCATGGAAGGCAGTATAGGTCAGTCTCACGCCATTTGTCTCCACTCTAGAGACAGGAGCGGCAGGCATCTGGTTTACCACTACATGATGGCATGATTTCCTCTCATGATGCTTGTAAAAGTATCCTTCTTTTTATCAGGATGCTCTTTCCAACATTGCCCCCTCTCTTACTCATTGTCTATCAAATTATGCCATCTATCTGTAAAGTGGCTAAGTGGTCAGTGTGCTGTGATACAAGTGGAGAGTGAATGGACTGAAATGGAATTGCAGACATTAGACATCAGATGACTGCATGATAAATTCAATAAGTTTAAACAATGGATGAAAACTTCGAACCATTTTTCCCATAAGTGTCAAATCCAGACACAAAGATTATGTTTTGAGTTCCGTATCTAAAATGCATTGCAACAAATCAGTCCATTGTTAAGCTCTCTGTGTGTGGAGGAGGAAGTCTGTGTGTACACAGACAATTGTGAATGTGTATGTGTGTCCTAAGGGTGTTGAATAAGTAATGCAGAGGTGCCTAATGAAAGATAATGTCTAGTTAATGATCTGTCAAAATGAAGTGTTTGCTTATTGAGGAAGAGATCATCCCAGGCTTTAATTTCCACCCTGTGACTCATACTGGAGGATATTACTTCTCTGTACACACATACACACACAGACACACACTCACGCAGATACTACACATCAAAAACAAAACATACAAAAGCATGTGAGCGCATGGTGTATTCTGCTCTGTGTGTGCTGGTGATATGGTGGCTTGTTTGTGTAGATTTTGAGGAGAACTGAAGCATCTCAACAGTCACTTCAGCTACCTGCAGAATAACAGAGGAGACGGAAACAGAATACAGCGGCCATAAATGGCCATCTAGACACCGCAAATGGAAGGAGGATTAGGCTCTGCTTTATTCACCACACATAATTGTAAGGAAGAACCATCAGTTGTAGAAGCTTTCCGTCTCACAAGGACCATGCTTTTAAAGAATAATTCAGAATATTTAAAGTGTGTTTCTGTGATTTGATAAACAATGAACAATCAGGCAATGGCACTAAACATGCCCTGAGCTGAAAGATGGGCTAACAGAGGCCACAACACATACAAGTGTTTAAGCCCTGATTAGGCGATGAAGCAACATTCAGACACTCACACACACATACACACACACACACACACACACTTTGCTTTAAGCAGAGGAAAGAATAGCTGATAAAAAGATTGCGCAAGGGTCAGAACACCATTAAATGAGAGAGAATGGAATTTTTCCCTTTTTAGAAAAGGCACCCCATATCAGAAAGCAGTCATTTTACTCATATTTGCAAATATGAACCTTTTTAGTTGGATGTTTTGGTGTATTTACATAGAAAAACCTAAGTAATCAGGTACTTTAAAAAGTTATCTTTATTTGCATCAATGTTGTATCGATGTCATGCCCTCCTCCCTCTCCACCTGCAGCTGAACCTGACCAGACTGACACACCTGTGCATCACTTACAGAAATTAAAGCCCGACCTTTCTACCCCTCCAATACCAGTCCATCATCAAACTGGTAGTCCTTATTCTCAGCTTCCTTCCTTTGACCCAACCTTTTGCTGTAAATAAATTAACTTTTGCCCATCTCAATGCTGAGTCTTTTTTTTAAAAAATCATGACAATTGATGCTAAGAGTTCAATGTAAATTCTTCATACCCAACATACAGGTAAACAAAGTGAGCTAACGGCATCACAAAGGTCACCGTAGCAGACAGACTAATTTGGAAAAACACACCTTTTACTGACAGGAAGACAGTTTCTAAATGTCTTTGATGAAAATGCAACCGATAGAGGACAATAACTGGTAGACAGGTAAAAAAAATCTTATATATTCTCAAGTGTGTAAGATAAATAGAAGATAAATAAACTTAAACACTGGGCTGTTGAAAGTTTAATGCAGGGGTGGGCAACTCCGGTCCTCAAGAGTGGCAGTCCTGCAAGTGTTGAGAGTTTCCCTGCTGCAACACACCTGACACACATCAGATTTAATCAGCAGACTTGTGCAGAGCTGGACATCAAACTCTGTAAATTACCCATTGATTTCAGTCGGGTGTGTTGTACCAGGGAAACTCCCAACGCTTGCAGGACTTCAGCTGTTGAATTTGCCACCCCCGGTCTGGTGTAAAACATTGACCCACTTACTCTTGTCTTCCACTTTCTGGAAAACATTATCTAAACCAGGGGCATTATCTAAACTAACTTTAGTCCTCGAGGGTTGCAGCAAGTGTTAGGAGTTTCCCTGCTGCAACACATCTGACTAATGTCAGACTTCATCAGCAGACTTGTGCAGAGCCTGTGACATCAAACCAGATTACAAAAATTTTAATTTGGACTAATTTTTGATCACGTGGAAAAATCCACACAAGCACAAAAAATATGCTAACATCTCAGAGAAAGCATCAACCGGCCAGCAGGCTCAAACTAAGAGCCTTGTTGCCACCCCGCTGTGCTGCCTCCATAATATATTGAAAGTCCTTTTGTATTCAGTATAATATAGGGGTGAATTGCCCTCGAAAATGTTTCAACAAGTCAGCTTTTTGAAAATGATCCAGAAGCACAGGATTTATTTTTGAACTCTTTGACATAAACTACAGTTCATGTCAAAGTGTTTCATTTTCACATCCTATTGTGTGTTACCATTTAAGCTTTACTTATCCACAGCACCTGAGACATTAAAGAAAATGTTTAACTACATTTAACGATTATGTGAAGCGCAGATCTCAAAATGTCACAAATGAAAACCTTTGGCATTTAATGCATGTAGTTTAGCTGAAACACAGTCATTTAAAAACAGGCACACAAAGCTTTTCACTTGTAGCTACCCGCCGTAATGACATTTATTGATTTTTTTTTTTTTTTTAATCCACACAATGTTTGGAATATTTTGTCCCTCCGTAATGCAAAGGTTTGTGTATGTGTTGCTTCAGGGCTAAATAAGTATTCATTATCAGGCATCATCAAATACTCTGAGAAACTTCTGGTTAAAAATGCTGCAAAGTTATAAGCATAAACACATTTCCTTAGTTTTCTAACTTCTTTTTATTCTTTACTGTATAATCAAGAATGGAATTTAAAATTCTTCACACGTAAAATTGTTGGACGTCTGGTACAAATTTTGTTCTTTGCTTCATGTCTGGGATATCCCCTCCTCAACTCATCAGGATGTCATGTCTTTTTTAGGGGCAATTGCTGGGCTTTTTAAAACTTCAATCAGCTTTTCCCTCATGAAAATATCTCTCCCGCTGGCATACGGTAGCTACATTTATAAAATATGTTTAAAAAGTGCCAGAACCACAAATGAAAATCCCATAAATAGCTAAGGGTCTAAATCAGACATGGCAAATGTTTTCAAAAAGAACATCTGTGTTGTAACAATGAAAAAAGCTAAGTAAAAAAAAAAAAAAGGTTTTAAAAAAGGGAAAGTGGGGAGGGCATACAAAATAGGACATCGCAGCTCCAGCAACTAATATGGCATCAGTTTAAATCTTCTGGCCAGGGTGACCCCGACACATCCTATTATAGTTAAGTTGCTATAGAGCAAGAGTTCTTCCCATCTTGCATTAATCATCTCTTCTCACTCTGCTATCTTTATTTATGTTTTTTTAATGTATCTATATGCCGTTGTTGCATTTGGTTCTATTTGAGGTCTCTTTAACATCAAGTGCCCTTCAACAGATCTCTCATCACCAAGTAAATGCTGGACCATGTTAAAATTCAAGCTGAAGATCTTTAGTCTTCTTACAGAAAGTATTTAAAACATTATTACTCTGAAAGTGTTATTTTTATTCATAATTTAAATATACTCTTGTACCAGTCTGTAATCTTGTCTTTTTTAATTTCAAAGGTTTTTAATCTATAACACATTTCAGCACATATCACTTGAGTCATTATTTTGGTTGAACTACAGCTCCAAACTTCCTTTGTGATTAATTAAATTGGAAAGTCTTCTTTCCCATCTATTAGATCTCCCTTTGCAGCATCATCCCAACTGGCATGGTAGTCAGTCTGTGTGGTCAATATCATTTAAAAAAAAATCATTTTAAGTGTCATTGCTTTCATTTATGAAAGAACTGATTCTGTGATGGCCACAAGGGAAACTATTCTCATCTCCATGTAAGCAAATTTCAGCCCGAAGGTTTCTGTTTGCCCTTAAATCCCAGCAAGCAGGACGTGTGTGTGCATTGAACAGTTGTCTAAAATAAATATTAAATCATACAAGATAAATCAATGTTTTAGCAATCTTAATTATCTGATCTTGTTTGACTTTAGCAAAATCAACACGTATCTGATTAAAGTAAGTATTTACCTTGTGATTTATAGGTGCACACAAAATCCAGTCATACAATCAGCATTCGTCTCAGCACAGCACCGGATCTGTTAAGAGAGGAATGGTACAAGAGATAGGCTGTCTGCATCCAGCAGTTTCTTTCCACTCGGCAGTTTTCAAACAGGAATGCTTGACTGGAGCTCTGCCCATCTATGTCACCTAACTACTAGATTAGTGCTACATGGCCAGAGTGAAAAAAAGGATGCTTTGTACAGATGTAATTGGTAGCTGTCATCTCTTGTTTTGCAGCAAAGCTATAGAAAATACAACTTATTCATTTAAGTATAAGAACTTTAGAAAAGCCAGACCTACATGTAAACTCAGACTTTACACAATGATATGATTATGATATTATCTTGTAATCATATATCAAATGGACTGGTTTGAAGTTCAGTCAGTCTCCTTCACTTATTTGGATATTTTACTGGTCTGATGTATGAATGCCACACAACACAGAGATGTCTTCAGTTGTAACATAATTGTGTCTTAAAACACAGCCGATGAAATAGTCGTCAATAAGTAACTAATGTAAAAAGCTAAAGATTGTTTTTTTTCTATAACATATTTAGCCTACAATACTAAATCAATGCTGATAGATCCACCCATAGTTGTATTTAATTCCAATTACATGGCACTTTCAATGAATACAGTACAGTTAATTTTAGAGATGCAAATATGTTGACTAATCATATCAGTGATCAAAGAAGCATGTGTGTTTTCTGTATATGTGCAGAATAAGGGATTGACAAATGGATGCACCACTCTCACCTCAGCTAATCTAACTCTAAGGAATGCTCATTTATCTGCTAGCCAGTTACCTTGGTTAGCAGAATGAATTGGTAAATCTAAATATCATAAAATAAATGCTAAAAAAAAAAAAATAAATAAAATTTTGTCTATGATCACAATGTCTTTATTCACCATGTCTATATGTGACCGAGAATTTGTGTCCATTAGTTCCTTTTTTCTGCTGCAGGCAAATCTCATGCACCCCTGCATGTCATCTCATCAGCCTACAGTTTACTTCCTCTTCAGCACCTCACTGATGTGCTCTCTTAAGCAAAGTCCATTTTAATGACCCAGACTAATTTTGATAGCCTTAAATTAAAAGGTCAGATCTTTGTGGAGGACCTTGAGGATCTTTAAAAAAAAAAAATGGAATACTACATGTTCATGAGAAGTTTTTAAATATGACATAAAAATATAGATTACTAAATTGAATTAAAACTTTATTCATATAAAAAATCCATTTGCAAAGTGTTTTGTGATTACACTTTTTAAATTGAACTGGAAACTGACATTGGTCAAACATTAGAGAACACCCATGCATCTTTCTTCCCAGCATGTGTTATGATAGACCTGATAATGAAAGGATTCGGAGACTCTGCCAGTTTTCTTCAACAGGAAGGTGAGCACAAGGACTAACTCACCAGAAACTTTTCCCATATTGCTTACAGTTGTAAGAGCTGGTTTCATCTGACCTTTTATTCCAGATTGATACACTGCTGCACCGTCCTGAATCAGTAACCACACTCCTGTGAAGCAACATTACTTCCTGCTAAAGTTATTGGCTCATGTGATCTTGACATACAAGGATCACAGTCATGAATAATTCTAGTTGGAAGTATGTTAACCAGATTATCTCTGTCTTTTTCCCCACATCTGTTAGCAACTTCTCACAAAATAAACACTGGCTGGATTATGTTGATCTGTGTCAGGTCAGATCAGGCCAACAGAGATGCAGGGAACAATGCTGGGAAAGTTTCTAACTAACCAGCAGGTTTGCAGACAACCTGGCAAAGCACAAGCCTCATGTGCCTGCTTATAAAAGAGAGAGGGACAGGGGGAACAGATTTGTGGCTGATTTCCATGAGCAGAGAGTGGAGATGACAACAAGCATAACCATATAAGGCTGAAATGAGAACCATTGCACTTAGGGCACAAAGTTTAATACAAAAACAACGTGCAGACATTGGTGATCCATTCGTAAGCCATGACTTGGTTGTGTTAGAAACACATAGCCATGACTGAATTTGTTTTTCCATCAATGCCACTTATTGGCTTAACATACATAAACATGTGGTTTAAAATAAATGTTTGCAAATAATTTCAGAGTTTGTTTTTTTTTTTTTTAATCAGGCATTGTGAATCAAAATCTAACTGAGAAATTTTGGATAACTGTCTTTTATCTTCTCAGATTTCACAAGTCATAAAAAAGATAAATTATAGTTTTTATTAGGACCTGGTTAAATGTGGTCCAGGTACCACAAAAATTTGTGGATTTACTCTTTATGCACAAAGAAAATCAGTGCACAGGAATTGCAAAACAGAGAGCACAGTTTACTTTTTCACAGATTTCCACCAGCATTTCTTTTGCCCACTGTGTAGAAAATCCTTTGCATGGGTGTGAAAAGAAGATCTGTATCTGTAAAGCAAATCAGAAATGCTTTTTGAAACATGTGGTCATGGACGTAAAGCAGAAAAATGTATGCTAGAACTGTCTGTCTGATTGGATGGTGACAAATATAACTGTCCAGTCAGAAAGCAGATGATTTCCTGTCCTTCTGTACTTGTATCTGAAAGATTCAGTTCTCCGTTATCATGGCTTTCACCTAGACACTACTTAGTCATTTAAGGCAGTTACAAACCTTTGTGAGCACAAACAAAAGACGAGCAAAGTGGATCCCATCTTTTTGCAGGAGTTGAGTTCTGCAGCTGCACGTCAGTAAGGCAAGACAGGACAGGTTTATTTATATAACATATTTCATGTACAAGACAATTCAAAGCATCACAGCAAGGTGCAAACAAAATGTTTAAAAGAAAAATAAAGTGATTAAGAAAAGAGAGGGAATAAAATGCTTCGAATGAAAATGACAGTGTGAGGAACTAACAGTTACTTTGATAAAAGGCAGCAAATAAACAAGTTTTTCATTTTAATCTAAAATGGCTGAAAGTTTCAGCAGTCCTGTAGTTTGTCTGGGAGTTTGTGACAGGAGCATAAAAACTGCACACTGCCGCTTCTTGTTTAGTTTTCACTCTGGGAACAGAAAGTAGACCTGCTCCAGATGACCTGAGAGATCTGGTTGGTTCATAACAAACCAGAAGACACTGAACATATTTTGGTCCAAAGCCATTCGGTGCTTTATAAACTAACAACTGGATTTTGACATCCTGTGACTCACAGGAAGCCAGTAGGGGTGGGAAAATTGAATCGAAAAATCAAAAATTGGGATTTTTTTGCTTCACAATTTTAAAATCTATTTTTTTGTTAAAAAAAATCTTTTTTTTTTTTTTTAATGTAGAAGTAATCCATCATAAAAAATTTTTGTTATTTTTATTGTTTTTATTGATGTTTTTACTTATCTTCTTGGGCATTATAGCAGCAGAATCCTGGTCTGGCTACTGTGTTGTTTTTTCCTGACTGAAATTTTTAAAAATGATGTGCAAAAAAACAGTTTTATACATTTTTTTCTGTTTTTAATCTACAAAACTCAGCAATATTATAGAATTGTAAGAATCACAATTTAAATTGAATCGGCACCAAAAAATCAGAATCAAATTGAATCGGGACAAAAGCATATCGTCACAGCCCTAGAAGCCAGTGTGAAGATCTGAGGACTAGAGTTGCATGGAATTAGCTGTACATCCTTGCAAAGATGCAACAGCATGTCTCCTGATTCCTGCCTGAACTCTACATTAAACAAATGATTAATGCCAGAGATAGATTGTGACACGTTTTACCCAGCAGACACGCAGTAGTTGTCACCAAGCATCATAAGCTATGTCCCAAAGTCTGACATACAGCAAGGTAAGGCAGCTGAAGTTGGCCTGGTAACAACCTGGCACACATAATATGATTAGACTGAAAATACAATCTTGTGGAAACAAGCATGCATATAGTTTCTTTTTTTCTTTTCTGTATTCCCCTTTCACAAATCCCAGACAAATGTTACAATGCCTTAGAAGGTACACAGTGGCACACACTCTTAAATAAGTGTTGAGTAATTCAGAGTTATTATTAGTCCAAGCAACCATTAAGCAGGGATTTGTGGGAACACTGTTATGGTGAGAACTAATCATCACAATTAATACCCAAAATGCATAGCATTGCCTCTCATTAGCTAGAGATTTCTGCCTAATTGGAGAGGCAAAGCTGAAGTCATTGCAGATGTAACTTGGATTAGAATTCAAATAGGTCATTTATATATATATATATATATACATATATATAAATGTGTGTGTGTCTGTATGTGTGCGTATACACTCCACATCCCATCCTGTGTGCAAGAGGTGGAGGAGCTATTGAAAATAAAACCGAAGAATTTTGCACAGAACCAAGGTAATAGATTGTACAGACCACACAGAGCGACACAGCCAGCAGGCATGTCATCATCAGCACAACTCATGTTTGTTCCATGTCTTGCAAATGGAAGCGGCATCCACATCTGGCAGAAATTTCACAAAGATGTACGCTGGTTGTTTTGTGCTTGAAAGCCTTTAGGAAAAATGAAATGGGAAAAGGTAAATAAACAGATCAAAGAAACCTCCAACCTCGAGACCCTGATATCACCTTTCTGGTAGGGTACATAGACTCAAACAGAGGAGGAAAATGAAGCATGGGTTGAGAGAAACGATGACAGGAAGGTGTGAGGAAGAAAAAGAAAGTGGGAGATCGAGACAAAACAATGGAAAAGCAACAGCAGTAGTGAGATCGGAGAGTAAGTAGAGCTCAAGGCTTGAGATGACAGGTAATCACTCACACACAATACGCTTTGACAGCACAAGAAACATGTCAGAAAAGATCCCCCACGCAAACAACTTAAGTGATGCATACGACAGGCGCTCCAACACACAACAACACAAAGCAATCCTGATCAGTTGTAAATTAGAGAAGGGCATTATCAAGCCACGGGAAACACATTTCCCCTCAGACATGACCTGTTAATTCTCTGAATATCCTCTGGGATTAAAGCTTCTTATTATGCACAGTATTTGTTGGATTATTGCTGGTTCTAAATTCAGATTGTATTGATGAGTAATGTGCAAACTCACCCACATTAAAAGGTTTGAGGCAAGACTGAGCTGCTGTGTATCTTTAAGCAGGGCTTTCACTTTCTGCACATAGCCTGTAAACATGCATACTTATTGCCCTTGCATAGCACAGGGGCAGCAAATCCAGAGTGTACACAGTGCCCTCGGCAGAGAGGCAGATGTTCCATCCACAAGATGAATCTCCTCCACAAATAAATCAGACCCTCATACAGCTCTCTCAGGAGGATTAGATTTGTTAGGGCACACCTGCGTACTTACATATACAGGCACATGGTCTACAGTACATATAGTATACAGTATTTCAATAAAACATGAAAAGTGAATGAGACTTAGAGATCTGTGTTGAACAGTTATACACATGATCACGTGAAACTAAATATTTATGTATGTATTTTTGCTAGAAGGTGGAAGCATTATATAAGTGAGACTACCCTCGTAATCCAGGGTCAGTGGAAGTTCACTGCCTTTCACCTCAGTACTGAAAAGCAGGATGAGGAGAGGGATGGACAGAATGGATGAAATTCTCTAATCTAGCATTAAATCAGTGGTGATAATGTGTCGTTTAATCCTCCTTGGTGTCCAAGAGTAGGGCACAGCTTCTTTCCTGCTTAGAACAACGCTGTAGGTCAAGCTCAAACGTTCCACACTGGAACAGAGCCCTAGCTGGAAATGAAAGATACACATTTAAGAAAGTGTTCTTGTTGCATGGTTACAAAATTAAGTTGGGGATAGATCTCAAACTGAAAAGGTTAAGAACCGACGGACGAGACCTTGATTTGCTTTTGACTGAGTTCAAAATTTCTGTATGCCATTTTTAAGGGCAATACTTTTCAAAAGGCCAACAAGTATTCCTAGAAAAGCATAAAAACATGGCGTGGTCAATAGATTCATAGGCTGAACAGAACGGTTTGCATACAGGGTTTATTGCAGCAGGCAGATACTCCCAGCAAGTGCTTTGAAAAAGTGTTTTCAATTTCAGCTATACTATCTGGAGGCTTATATTGTGTATCATATATTGGGTATCAACATGCAAATTCCACTGAGCAAATGTAATTTGGTGCACAACTGTGGAAGTAATATACCTATCACTAATTTAATACAAAATACAATCCAATTTCATAACTTCACTTAGGATATATCAGATGAAATCCCTTTGTTTCCAAATAGATCCAAACCCATGATGAAAAAAGATGAAGGAGAAAAATAGAAGAGTGTAGCAAAGAAAAACAGTAAAAGTCTTCATTAACAAGAGCAAAATTTGTCAAACAATAATTTTTTAAAGACACACGACAGACAAAATTTGCCATTTTTCCCATCACACACACCCACAATCAACAGTTAATTCAGTATCCATCTTGCATCCTACATGACCTGTTAGCTCTCTCCAGCCAGCAAAAGACGATCTCACGATGACTCTTGTTTTGTCTCTTTCTGTCTTTTAATCTTCTTCCTTTTCTTTGCTGAATCAGTGACGTTGTGTGTTCAAAACAGTCAGTTCCTTGTTATACTCTGCAGCAACGTTACGTCATGCCTCAGATGTAAAAGTTGTATTGTGCAGTTTCTCAGCATTGGGACGCTGCTGGGTAGCAGCAGCTCTAGAAATATACATTATAGATGTCACTGTGTCATGGAACAAGTCCAGGATGCAGAGTTTTAAGGTCAGAAAGTTATGTAATGGGTCTTTAAAGCCATTCTAATTCTACCCAACTGTACATCTTTGTATTAAATGTATCAAAGTTTATGAATTTAATGGTAAATGGACTTATACTTGTAAAAAAAAAATTCCAGTTAACCACTCAAAGCAGTTTACACTATTTGGCACATTTTCCCACTCTCACACAACAGGCACATCGGGGGGCAATGCAGGGTTCATTGTCTTGCCCAAGGACACTAAGGCATGTAGTCAGCAAAAGCCTGGAATCAATCCACCGGCCTTCTGGCTGAAATATGACTTCTCTTCTACCTGAGCTACAGCCGTTTATTTAGATGCCAAATAATGACCGCCAGATACTATTAACATTGGGCAAGTGAAAACCATTGTTCTGTTGTTTCCATGTCAGTATTACAAAGGCCTGTTATCTGTTAAATGCCTTATAGATCCTGTGTCTCTTCTCATCCAATCGTCTATTAACAGACTTCATTTGCTTCCAATAACAGAAAAATGTCAACAGCAATCAGTGGATAGTGTTGCTTTCATTTGAGGAAGGCTGTTAGAAAAAAGTTACATCTTCTGGGTAAACTATGAAAGTTGAGTGTCAGTTCAGCGCTCAACCACGCATCCATGTTGTTCTGCTTGACTGTGGTCAGGTCGTGGGAGAGGCAGCCAAAACAGGGAAGCCCAGACTTTCCTTTTTCCTTACTACTTCTTCCAGTTGGTCCAGGGGATCCCCAGGCATTCCCAGGCCAGCCAAGTAGTCCCTTCAGCATTTCCTGGGTCTTCCCTGGGGTCTCCTCATAGTGGAATACGCCTGAAACAGCTCACTAGGGAGTTATCCTGGAGGCATCCTAACCAGATGTCACCCCCAACCATCCCATAATAGAGTACATCATACAGTCATATTCACTGAGACATGTTATGTCACAATGGGTTTTAAATAAAAGTGTCCCCGCTCCAGTCTCTTCTGGGATTTTTTTTTTCTCCTCTTCCTATTGGCTGCTCTTGGTGACAGTTAAAGACGTCATGTGAAAACTGTTATTTAACAAATATTTGGCCATCATATTAAACAGACATATTTGCTTTTTCATTTAATTACTGACATCACATGTACATTTCATGAACATATATCATTTAAAAGCAGTTTAATCACCAATTAATCATCATTATGTCTTTGATTTATGTAACATATTTTCTAAATTGTTCCGAAATGCAGAACTACAATATTGCAGATTTATTTTCAACTGCTTGGTGTTGCTGTAAAGAATTATGGTTTTTACATATTGGGAGCAATTTGCATCACATTTAAAGTTGTAAATCTTAAATCAACAACACCCTGGGGGGGGGGGTTAAAGAGATGCAACTGTGAATTTAGTGAATTCAGATCTTATTAATCTAATTTTTAAATGGATGAAAATGCATTTTAGTTATTTTTGACAGCGCCTCCAGGTGGTCATAACTCACGTATTATTATATGACAGCTTGGGTCCAGAGCTCTTAAAAACTGTTGATGGTTCATGGGTTCAGTTTTTTCTCCAAGCCTTCCTCCCCTTTCCAGGTTTTTGTATTCACTCTCACCTTGCTAACTGTCACTTTTGCCTTGCAAATAAGCTCAGATATTACCTGCCTCTGTGTGCATGTGATTGGAGAAAGGCTGACACGAACTGTCATCAGAGCAAGAGTGTATTTCAACGCAATTTTCTTCATATCTGGCCCTTCAACATCATACCTTTTTTGCAGTAATATAATAATAAATCATATCTTAAATCTGGTGTTTTTTTGTTTTGGTTTGGTTTTTTTTAACGTGCAGAACAACCAGATTCCCAACTGGATATGGTTTCTGAGCTGAAAAAGTCAATAATAACTATGTACCTGAACAGTAATACCCTTCATGGAATGAGAAGCAGCCTTTTTATTGTTGTGTTGCTCATAGTCAAACTTTAAATGTTTTATTTTTATTAAATTTTTTTCTGAAATGCACCATAATGCTGATGACTTGAGGTCAGCTGGTAGACTGGATTCATGTGGGCAGGACAGAGTCTTCCTGTGTCATTGGGTAGTTACATGATGTTTTTTTAACTTGGAAGTAATCTTTCAGAACTAAATCATTCTGAGTTCACAGTATTTTCCTACGAGTTCACATGGAAAAGGTCATTTCCAAATTGAGATTTACATGGAAACACCTCCTTACTTAAGTCTGCTTTAGTTGGGTTGGTTGGGAAGGGTTCTGATTGGACAGAGGGTGGGCGGGACACTTACACTTAACACACTTACACTTACCACATACAAACAAAGTTTGCTTCCTGCTTGTCGTCTTTTCAGTCGTAAAATGGAAAACTAATAAGTACGTTTTTCATTATTTTGATTAGAATTTTGGCACAAGCATATTACTTCACTTTTTTAAAGTAGCTGAGAAGGAGAAGGAAAATAAACTACCAAACACAGGAGGCAAAACAACATGTGAAATATTTATAATGTATCATCGGGACGGGACAAGGTAAGAAGCATCTGCAGAAAAATCTAAATTAACTTGGAGCTGAATTAAGGTTTACATGATGGGATTTACAATGCGAATAAACCAGCCACATCAAACTTAATTCCAAATTGACTTTTTCATTCAGAATTAGGTGTTTACATGGTCATTTTTCACCAGTTTAAAGGAGAATTAAGTTTTGTTCAGAATTAAACAGGAATTAACACTTCCGTGTAATCATTGCCAATAGTGCTGATTAACAACATGGATAGATGATAATGTCCCACTTTTCCATAGAAGTGGACTGATAACCATTGATAATGTGAAGTCATTTTTCTGTGAGACCATCTGAATTGGGAGTCCATGCAATGTGAGCATCTCATTGGTTGTTAATCGCTTTATGATAATTCTAATGGCTGATATTATTATTAACAATATCAGTCATCAGTTGATAATAAGACAATGGTCTTTTTACATGAATTAAATAATCCAAGACTCGGTTGCCAGGATTCATTAAAAATGATCTGATGAGATTAAAAAAGAAAGGAAGCAAGAAAAAAAAAACGTTCATATGTCACATCTACATTTCTCTTGTCTTGCTGTTGCAGTTTTAGCAGGACTTGAAAATTTTGCATAAACCTAATTTCAACTCTAAATAACTTATAATTCAGCAAGAATTTAGAAAATATGTGTCAGGAAAATTGAGATAATGGTGCAGCTGAGGATCTTATGCATTTCCATTTTTCCTGTGAATGAAATGTATCAGCTGTTGTCTTAATGTTTAAGTGAATGACAGGATAATTCCAGCACAAAGTGCATTATATGTATGTTTGATAAACAAATAATTTTGAAGATAAACGGTGTGACATTCAAAAAGCTTGAGTAACTGTAAGTAAGTAAAATCTGCTAGATCTAAAGATAATTTTTTATTCAACCTCTGTGAAGATGAGTAACTTGAGTTCCTTAACGTTAATGGCTTTGTTCATTGTGTGGAAAAACTGCAGATTCCTGCAGGGCAAACATGTCATTCCCACAATGGATTCCAGAGAAGAGACCTTACCCTGAATCTCAATGCATTTAGAGTAAGATGAAGCATACGTAAATAACAAAGGCACAGCGACAAGAAATCACACAAATAATGCAAAGAAAAAAGCAAAAACAGCAAAGCAAGTTCTTCTGATTGAGTTGTTTAATCAAAAAAGTGGACAGGATTCTCTTTTGGTCTGACCTTGGATCTGATGCTGATGGGCAGTACAATGGACAAGGGAGAACAGGCAAATAGGAATGAGCAAAAAAAAAAAAAAAAAGAGGACAGGAGTACAATGCAGCAAGAGCAGGAGGGTAAAGAGAGATATTGGAAAGCAATAGCTGATGGGAAAAGAGAGCATCGAGAGGAGGCACAACTTGAGGCTATGGATGATGAATGCCAGACAAAAGAAAATCAAAGAACACTAAAAATGCCAGCAAGGACAAGATTAAACATTTATTATCTTTCATCAGTTTTAGACATGGGTTTAGTTTTTTGAGTGCTCAGTCTCGGAATTCAGTAGAGAAAGGACCACCGGAAACTAGACGTAATCACGAAAACTGTTCATTTCAGAAGAGGAAATTACTGCACAGCACCGTAAAGCCTCAGCTACAACCCTTTCCAAACCTCAACCAAATGTTTTAATTGGCTATACACAATCTTTAAGGGAAAGAACTGTTGTCATAATGCCATCTTGTGTTGTTGTGCCATCCATACAAGCCATCACATAAGGTATAAAGTAAATAAAATGCCACATAAAGCATTACGCTTCATGGGACATTCCACACTTAAACACTTTTATTACCAGTTTTACAGTCATTATTTCATGACAAAAGTTGCTTTTTAATTAATTTTATATGACAACCATTTGGGCATTTCCATGTTCCTGTATTTCTTTGAGTTTGTGATATTTTGACAAGATTCAACACATCCTTAACAGTGTCTTCACCAGTCTCTAAAACGACAGATGACCTAAAAAAAAGGAAGTCCATTCTCCTTTCACCCTCAACAGTCCTCTCTCTCCATCTCCATCTTGTTTGGGAAACCTGCAAAGTGGAAGACCCCCCTGACGATAGACGAGCTGTAAGACGGAGAAGCTACGAGTTGTGTGGAGGAGAGGAAACTATGAAACTGGGAGAGAATTAGGTTGTGGTTGAAGAAGAGCGTGATGAGGGAACAGCAGAGAAGAGACAGAAACTGCTTTCACAGATGAAAGTGGTAGCTGGTCACTGGTCTGTGAAAAGCAGAGAGAGGAATTGCTTTGGTTTGTTGAAGCTGAGGGTCTCCTCCAGGATTTGTATGGATAAACTGAATTCTCTTGTCTTGTACTGGCTTTTGTTTAAAAGGTTGTCTCTAAATTTCGTTGCTGATTTGTGGACTGTGGGTGGAATTGAAATAATCTTGAGGCAAATTTCTGGTTAAGAAATAAAACAGGTAATTTTCAGCATGTTTTGCTGACTGTAAAGCATGTCACTAACAGACTGCTTGGCCATCCTGTTGTCACATATGAAACTTGGCCATGATCACTGGTGCAATTTTTAATCAACATGGCACCCATGAAGAGTTTTTCATAACATCAACAGCTGAAATAAGTGAAATAAAAACATGAGTTTCTTTGTAATTTCCCTTTAAAGTATTTTTTATCTAGTTGTTTCATTTGATCACCCAGTACGCTAGAAAAAGGAGATTTCTATCCTGACTGTCTTGGATGTTGTATCCCTAAACCAAATAAAGCTTTTTTTTTATTTTATTTTATTGCAATTGTCTGGAAAGGCTCTGTTAACACTGTCAGGAAAAGTGAGTCAAATCTGACTTTTTTGCCTACATGTGACCCACATGTTTTTTATTACAGTATGAACAGCAAGAATCCACTTTCACATATGGTAAATAATCGGACATGTCTTTTTAAAAGGGACTTCAGTCTGAACACTCACAGCTGATCTGACTTTTCCATGAAGTGAGACAGACAGCACTATGGAAGAGAGTTAGCGCCACTGAAGACAAAATAAGATTTTATTCTGAGAAAAAAGTCTGATTCTAAGATGTAAGATCTAAGATTTCCTTAATAATTTCTAAGATCAAAGTAGTAATTCTCATTAGAATTAAACTTGGAATTTAAATATTGGAATTCAGACTTTTTCCAAAAACTTAAAGAAACCAGAATTAAAATAATAAATAAAGACAGTATTTTGACTTTTTTTTCTGATCTGTTTATTGTTCAGTAAGCTATAGAAATGTGTATAATAAACCATAAACCATGGTAATTTCCTTTTGTAACAGTGCGACTGCTGCATGAGTCAGACTTATAAAACACATCATAGTTTTTATTGTCTTTCTGCACCAACCACTATCTTTAAAAGGTTGTGTAAAAATCTAAATTGGCTCCAAATGCGTTCACACACAAACACATAAATGCCAGCAGCAAATATTCTATAACTCTACATCTATTTGAACTATTAGGAACAAGACCTGTCATTCTTGTGGGCAGCCAGGCAAACTTTGGGGCATGACTCCTGGCTTGTCAGTCACACAGACTCCTGACCAATCTACTAGCTCACAATGGCCTGAAGGTAAATAAGGGATCATTTCCTTTCCCCAGTCTTATAGCTAAAATAGCATGGCATACCAGAGGTACAGCGACTCAGAGTAAAGCGATTTACTCATGGCATTTACTCGCTGGATGTGCTCAGTGGCCTCTGGATAGAGCGAATTCACACACTTTCTGGCCTTTTTGTCTTGGCAAAAAGTTGCCATTTTATCAGCAAACAAAAATGGAATATTCTGCTGTTTATAAGGATGTACTTTACTCGCTGTTACTTTACAGCAGCTTTTTTTTTTTTTACTGTAGGTCATTTTGATGTGAAAATATTCCATCAAAGAGAGAAGCATCTTCATTGTTAAAGGTTTTGAATTGCATGTAACACAAGGAATGAAGTTTCCTATTGTTAATACAGATACTACAATCAATTTTTTTCATTAGGCATGACAACTGTGCTTGTTTATTGTTCGGCAAGACATTCTTCATTGTTGACTTCTGCATTTAAGATATTGTTGAAAATTCTCCCTATTATGCTGTAGTATAGAATTCTTTTCTTAAAAAAAAATCCTGGATCCAGGCAATGATCAGATCAACCCCGAAGTCTAATTACTTGTTTCTTTATTCTATATCTGGGAATTCGTAAAGATTTGTCAAAATCCACTCATGACTGTGTTATGTTGCTAACAGATATGTAACTCTGTTGCTAATCACACTTCACTGGCATTCAGTTGCATCTCGTATCAAATTCAAAGCACTTCTTCTGGCTTACAAAACAGCTCATGTCTAACTTCAGTCCTTAATCCTGAGCTACATTCCCTCTCCACAGTTACACTCTGCCAGTGAAAGATCTCTACTGCTCCCACCACAACGCAGCAGCTAGGCCCTTTTCTCTGTTGTTCTGGTGGAAGAATCAACTGAACTCTCTCTGATCTCCAGAGTCCTTATCTACTTTTAGGAGCAAGCTAAAGATTCAGCTTTTCAAGGAGCACTTCTGCACTCAGCTTGCCTCTTGTACTCTTCAGAATAAGTTAGAAAAATTTGTCAGGCTCTTTGGCACAACTCAGTGCTGGATGAGATGCATGCACTTACACCCAAGATGATAATGTGTTCTCCTAATTAAACAAAGGGACATTTGTAAGGAGGAGGAAGGGGACAAAAAGAACATGGCAGTGCCTCTAGCGCTACCCGGCTGCACCTGTGTCCAACTGGACTCACAGTAGTCTCACTACCACTTAATTATGAAGTCCTGTCCTGTTTGATTTCTTGCTTGTAGTGTTTTAGAATAGAATAGAATAGAATAGAATAGAATAGAATAGAATAGAATAGAATCTCTTGGCTAATTCCTTTACATTAATCTAAATTGCATTTTCCTCCCACAGTTTAATGAGTGCTGAGTAGGAGTTGGTGCTGTGCTTATGTCACATTTCACATGTGTGATGAATACGCCTGGTGTTCATTCTCCTGACAAGGAGCTCTCAGATTAGAGAAAATGTTTGTCTTTTCCGTTTTTAAATGGGACTTATACGAAAAGTTTACAAGGCAACGTACTTCAAATCAAAGCTAGTGCTTCTGAGACTTAAATATAACCACAAAAAAGCAACAGGATGAAGACTTTCGTTGTTTAGAATCAATTTTGATCTACTCCCTATAAGCCATGTGCCACATATACAATACAATATACAGCTCACAATACCTTTTATTGATTTTTGAGCCATTCTATCATTTCCCTCTGCGATGGACTGGCGAGCTGTCCAGGGTGTACCCTGCCTGTCGCCGAAAGCCAGCTGGGATAGGCTCCAGCTTCCCCACGACCCTGAATTGGAATAAGCGGTTCAGAAAATGAATGAATGACTGAATGCATCCTTTACCTTTTGCTGTAAAAAATGTGTGTGTGTGTGTGTGTCAGTGTATGTGTGCGTAAGGTGTATAATAAAGACATGGTTGAATGTTCTTTTTTTAAATCAAACCTACAGAAAATGAGCAATGCAAACGAGTAAAATCCATTCCAATGAGATGTAACCATCTACAAGTAGGATACAAAGGGAATATCGGAGGTCTTGGCAAGTGGGGAGAACAGTAAAGGGCAGATGTGGTGATTGTCCTATGTTGTCTCAGTCCACAAAAACAAAGACAGAAACTACAAACATTTTCAGCAATGGATCTTTAATGGAGAGAAAATTAAGCATTTAAGTAATCTCAATGAAGCCTAAGCTCATTGGGCTAAGGAGAGGATTCAACAAAGGAAGTCAGCCTTGATCCCTTTACTCCGAGTAAATGAGGAGAAGATGTCATCACTATGACCTCACAGAAAGCATCTCTAATTATTGTTGGCAAAGCTAAAATCCCTACACACAAACTGAGCGTTCGTCTCACTGACATCAACATTGATGGCAGCCAGTTTGAATGAAAAAGGAGATTTTTGAATTTATCAATTAGCATAGTTTTAACAGATGGGTGCTGAAATACTATAACTCTGAAGCTTATCTTTTTCCCAGCAGTTTACCAAAAATACTGAAGAATTGTTCTATAATTAAAATGTACTTAAATTGCAAACTTTCATTCTTGGTTTGAATTAATTTCCAATCAAACTAAGGAAAGTATTTAGGAATTCTTTAAAACAGAGCATCCTGTCCTCTGAAGCTTCTGAAGCTTCTGAAGCTTCGATGTCACTTTACAATTCGCTCAAATATGTTTTACATACAGGCAAAAAAATTTTTATACATATATATATATATATATATATATATATGTGCCCACGTGCCCGGAACACCTCACCAGGGAGGCATCCAGGAGGCATCCTGACCAGCTGCTCGAGCCACCTCAACTGGCTCCTCTCGATGCGGAGAAGCAGACTCAATCGCACACTCCATCCTTCCCTCACTTGTGAACAAGACCCCGAGATATTCCTCTACAACCCACCTGACCCGGGACATGGCTGAAGCTCTGCTGAAGGTGGGAGTTGAAGCTCGCTCTGATGGGCCTGCCAGGCCTGACCGGCTTCTCCCCCACCATCTGTGCCAACTCACCAACCGGTGGTGAACAATTGACAGCTCTGCCCCCCTCTCCTCACCCAATTGTCCAAGGCATGTGTCCGCAGCTCCGACGATACATTTACAAAGTCAATCATCAAACTGCAGCCCAGAGAGTCCTGATGCCAGGTGTACATATGGACACTCTTATGCTCGAACATGGAGTTTGTTATGGACAATCCATGACGAGCACAGAAGTCCAACAACAAAACACCATTTGGGTTCAGAGGGGAGGCGGGGATGCTTCCCAATCCCTCCCCTCCAGGTCTCTCTGTCGTTACCCTCGTGAGCATTGAAGTCCCCCAGCAGAACAAGGGAGTCCCCAGAGGGAGCATCCTCCAACACTCCCTCCAAGGACTCCAGAGTAGATGGGTGCTCTGAACTGCTGTTCGGTGCATTGGCACAGACAACAGTCAGGACTCGTCCCCCCCACCCAGAGGTGGAGGCAAGCTACCCTCTCATCCACTGGGATAAACCCCAACATACAGGCACCAATCCGGGGGCCAGTGAGAATGCTCACACCAGCTTGGCGCCTCTCACCGTGAGCAACACCAGAGTGGAAGGAAGTCCAGTCCCTCTCAAGGGTACTGGTTCCAGAGCCCAAGCCATGCGTTGAGGTGAGTCGACTATTCTTGCCAGAACTGCTTAACCTCACGCACAAGCTCAGGCTTCTTCCCCGCCAGAGAGGTGGTGTTCCACATCCCTAGAGCCAGTTTCTGCAGCCGAGGATTGAACCTCCAGGGTTCCCACCTCTTGCCGCCACCCAGCTCACACTCCTCATCAGCCACAGGAGTAAAAAGGTGGATTTCGGGTACTTTCTGTGAACGCACAACATGCACTCAAAGAATCTTTCAGTGAGAATGAAACAGGCCATCATTGATTTGCAAATGACAAAACAAATCCAGAGAGATGGCAGGACGATTACACAAAATTTGGGAAGAGTCAGAACCTGAGAGTAAATTTAGTGTTTTGGGACTTTTTTTATCCAAGGATAAAAAATATTCAGCACAGTCTCAAAGGCAGGATCACTGAAAAATATGCATGATACTGCTTAGCATGAACATAGATGGATGGACAAGTTTTTTAAGTATGAGACATGAATTCTTAAGTGGATCAGGATACGCTGTGTTTATATTCTGAAAAATGCTGCAATTTGATCATTCAGTTTGATCCACAATATACAGCAGACCCAGCCCTTTGGCTTAAAGTAAAAGTGACGACCCCACCAACAGACATCTTCTTTTAAGTTTTTTTTTTTTTCAAGTGCTGCCGGGGTGGATTAATGGCAAGAGATTCAACTAGTGTGCTTTAGTCTGAAAGTTTTTCACCAATCTGCAATCTGTACATCTTCCTGGTTGGACTGGAAGATCACGATGCCTATGACAGGTTCAGCATGCTGTTTAATGTTGCATGATACACACACTTCCAAGCATCTGTTCATGTCTTACACTCCTGACACTGGCTTTCCATGTTAAAGCATGGGTAGATAATCTTGCTCATACATTTTTTTACTCTTGGAAGTGGTTCCTCATCCTTATTATAGTCCACACATTTTGTAATCATGAACAATAAAATTACAGTTTGACCCCTAAGTTTACTGTAAATCTGTAAAAACTCTGTAAAAACTCTGTAAAAACTCTGTAAAAACTCTGTAAAAAAAAAAAAAAATCTGTAAAAACTCTGACCAATCCAAACATTCAAACCAAAAGGAAGTTGTTCATTTCTTATAAAATAAATAAATAAATAAATAAAAAAAAAAAAAAAAATAAAAAGCCTTGGATCATGTAAGGAGCAAAACCAGAGGGGGAGGAGCCAAGACAGGGTGCCACTTGCAAATCTCGCTAGCTCCGCAACATTCCCTACCCCAGCTTTAATGTTAGTTTTGTAAAAAAATTATATTTTTCAGTATTCCCAGTTGTGCTTGCCTTTCTGCATTTTCTTGCAGCATTTGACTTAGTCCAAAAAAAAAAGATTTTAGTGGGTAAAATTGGCTGATCTAACCCTGACTGATCTGCATTTGCTTACTGAGGACATTTGGGGAAAAGACCCAACAGAGCATCACATAGGAAGAAATTCCTCCTTTGGTGATATCCAGTGTTTTTTGGTACTGTGTGAAAAGGCTCCTTTGTTTGTTTTTTTTAACTTTTAGATTGATGTCTTTTTTCTTTATGATTTTTGGAGGGTTGTTTTAATTTGTTCAGTTTCCAGCTACTTAAAAGAGGGCTTCACATATAAGACAACTTTGGATGTTACTTTATTCAGATTAAAGATGAGTTTCTGGCCTGCAAAAACTATCAATATATTTTTCTGTACAGCTAAATCAGGAATGACAGTACCCAGATTTCTCCAAACACAACTGTGTATATATCATCCCGACACACACAAAACTTAATTGCTCATTTACTGCAACTGCAGTAAACTGCAATAAATGCACCAAAACCTAAACTTAAAAAGTTTACACCAAAAGAAATGAGAACCTGTGTTCTGTTTTCATTTCAAATGCATCTAACAAAAATCCTTGAACATATGTACAGCAGAGCTGATATTGACACTCTACAGCAGAATTCCATGTGTCAGCAGCACTCTATTGCACACACACTAATGGACACTGACTATTTGCACCACGGGAGCAATCATTAGATTACACAACCACAGAAGTGACTCCACATGCCGTCTCCCTGCCTGGGAAAGTCTCTGTGCCATCAGTGAGGCTGTGAGTCCCTGTGGACTTAAAAGTCCATTGTTAACATGGAGGTTCTAGCTTGGTCGTGTACAACATTATCACATCAACACTGACAAAACTTCAAACTGGTATAAACAGACATCTGAACAGAAGAACAGCAGAAATTGAAAATACAGTTCTCCGTGTGTTTTATAAATGTATCCATTAGACTGTCAAATCCTAGCTTCATAACATAAATAATTTTAGATTCCTCCTTACGCTTCATTGGCAGATAAAGCTGTACTGAGAGCATACTGTATGGTTTCTGTTGCAGTTCATGACTTTTGTGCAATGAAATAAACCAAATATGAAGCAAACCTGCATGCTCAGATAGCAGACAGATCATTTTAACTGCTGTGATGCATCTAATATGCATCTTACCTTAAAAGTTCAAAGGTTTAACATTCAATCTGGAAGGTCCCTTTAAGCTGCACACTTCCTTGTTTTCTTCATGCTTGCTGCTCATTGCCTGCTTTTGCTTTGAGCCCATCTGTCACCCCAGCATTCATGTGTAGGGTTAGGTTAAATGAGAAAACTTTTCAGTTCAGATTTTGACCTTTGTTAATAAATGATGTGCTACTTCACATCACAGCACATATGATGTGCTGCATCAAAACCAAACTGTTTTGGTTGTACATTAGAACAACTCAATATTCTGTGGTATTACTGAATACATCACATGGGATTTCATGTCCCATCTTCAGAGGTTAGGGTTGTGCTTACAGGCAGAAATGTGTTAAAATAAAAATATACCTGCCACATTTTATAACACCAAATCAATAATTTAACCTTTTCTCCATACAGTTCATGTAAAGTGCATGGCTCAGAAGCTCTGAAAAAAACAAAAGTTAAAGTGTTCTGCTCTTAGCCATAATGCTATTTTTTTTTTATTCTTATGCTAAAAAAGGGAGGCAACTTAGCACTATGTCCCCAGTGGTGTTACTTGCAAATAGACCATTCAACTTCATGGTTGTGTGTAAATACTTTACTTTTTGCATAATATAAATGTTAACCTTCTCAGCCTGAAACACAATTTGAAAACATTATACACGAGATGTTAAGCAAATACAGTGACAAAAATGCTGCTTATCAGCTGAACTGACAAAGTGGTTGTTCATTTCTCTCTAACCACCACTTTTATTTAACATAACCTGACAAGACCTCCTCCCACAGCGTTTACTCTACTTAGGACACACACTGGAAGCACATGAAAGTTTAAAATGAAGTACTGTTAAGTTAGAAGAAGGAGCAAGGAGCGGCTTCAGTTTGTTTCTCCAAGAGTATAAAATTATGAAGAGCTGTATTTATGTGTGTTAAGTGCTTTCAGCCTAAGGGTCTGATGATTCCACTCAAGGAGAAAGATAGTGGGAAGGAGGGGTGGGGTCTCTTCTTCAAGCGTCGTCCTTTCTCCGTTGCTCATGTCACACGAATGTGAGCTCAAAGACATTTAATGTGTCAAATAAAACATGAATCCTTTCTGATCCTTCTTGGTGTTGTCCTCTGGCAGAGATTGATCCTTTTATCAACAGAGGCTTAAGCTTCTGTCTCTGATGACCTGACTGCTTTACATCCTTTGTACATACAGTGTAAGCCTTGCAGGCAAGCTCATGAGTTGAATACAAATGGGCAGCTCAATTACAGCACCCCCCTCAAGTGCATCAAGCAGACGCCAATTGTTGTTTTCCTTCTAAAATCCAGACAGAAGAAATTAGATGAAAGCCCTAAAGTCAAACTTCAGTCTCATCTTTGTCACAGTATTTCATTAGAAGCAGATAGAGATACAAGCTTAACCTGACCTGGCTCAAAAGGTGAAGGACCAAAAGGGGTGGGGGGGTGGGGGGGGGTGGGGGGGGGGGGGGGGGAGATAATAAGAGAAAATGGAATAAAACTGAACCTGAGCGTAAGATGACAAGGAAAACAGAAGGACGCCATGAGGCACCTCCAACTATTTTTGAGACAGATGGATAATTAGTCTCTGAGACAAAGTAAAATAGCAAATATCGAGCCTCAGATCAACCTGCCGCTTGGCAGGAGGAGAAGGTGGCTAAAACAAGTAGGAATTGAGGGAAACTGCAGAAAATAAACTGCAAAAAAACTAACAAATACTGACAACAGCCACAACATTTAGATTATTGGCATCATTCAGGATTTAGGAGTTGCTGAAGCTTCAATGAAGGGAGGTGTGGCTCATGGTGCGTTTTGGTCTATAGTGCTCAACAGTAAACCATGTGGGCAAGTTAATTAGCTTTTTGCTCCTTTAAAGGAAAAAAGACCCACCTGACAACAACATGAGGGAACTGAAATCTTTTGTGAATGAGGGATTTTAGTGGAGGTTGTGTATTTTGCAGCGTTGATCTGTCTGTTGCAGAAATGGAACAAGAAACAAGTGTTTAGATTTTGGGGCGATCTGGATCACCCCCCATTTTTAACAGATGCTTTACTATGGGGAGGTTGGGGTTATTTTGCCCTTTGAGCATCTAACTCAAAAATAATGCTCACAATTATTAGGGGAAAAAAAGGGTGAGGGTGCTGGGGTCTTTTAAAACCATAGGTTATTTAGAGTAAAAAATAAGGACAGAAAATAATATTATTCAGAAAAATTAAACCTCCAACACAATGGGTGCAAATGGTTAAAATGTCTGGATATTTTATAATTAAAACGGAGCTCTCTTGTCAGCAGGACTGTATTACCTGCTCTTTCTCACTAATATTTATGACTGAGTTTACAGAATCTAAATGTAAAAGCTACATTGATGCTGCTATCTTTATTTAAGCATTAATCACAAGGAGGGGCATCTTTTTTATATTTGTTTAACATGTAAGATCAAGAAAGTGTAAGAAAAGATCATTCCATTAACACTGTGCCTGGAAGAAAAAACTATTTAAGTGGCAGCCAGTTGTAATGTTTCAACCAAACTGCCACCAGTCCTCGTTGGTAAACAAACCCACCCTTTTAAATTCTAAATGAGCTGCTCATGTTTTATTTACAAAGATAACCCAAAAACTAGGTTTAATTCAGTCAATAAATAAAAGTCCAAATTGAATACGTTTTACAGCTCACGCTGTAAATAAGTAATAAATCTTTGCAGTTGTGTTTCTTTTCTTCTGAAAAACAAAATAAACCCTGGATGAAATACACTTACTAAGCCACACAAGGAAAGAACCTTTGAAATAATGATGACTGAGAACAATAAAATAAAATAAAATATTACAAGGATTAAAACAAGGAAATGCTGATGACATGAGGTAAAAAAAATGAATACAAAGAAATATGAGTATTACAGATGAATCCAAAGTCCTCCAGTGTTTGCCAGTGACTTCTGCTAACTCTGGAGTATATCATCTACAAGTAAAAAGCATGCCAATTTCTGCACTGTGGGCTGTAAGAGCTGCTCCAACAGGCTTCTTTCAGTTCTCACAAAGACATCAGAGACTCCTATAATAATAATAATATCCTGTAAACAAAAGGGAGGTTTTTTGGGGGTTTTTTTTTATTTTTTTTTTTAAAGAAGTCTGTCATTCAATCCTAGACAGCAAAAATGTTTGATCCAAATGTGGAGTGGAACTTGATCTGCTGGACATAATCTGAGCCAAAGTGGCACAGATTCAACCCAAATGTGCCTGCTATCTGCGATAGAATATGTGGCTATTATTAGCATAAGCATTATCCACAGACCAAAGAAATTTATTCTGCAATGCCAAGGGACGGCCAGAAATTGTCAAAACTACAGTATCCAATCTGAAACCAGTAAGCATAGGTGTGATATAAGTTACTACTTACTTTTTATTTTGTTTTCAACACTTCACTGAAATCCATACTTACCAGATTTAATGTCAGACAAATTCCTTTTCAATACAGATGTACTCATTGTAAAGCTGTTCAGATGTATGTGAAATAAGTACCTCCTTACAACACTGGGGAATGTAGTGGAGTCGTATCATATATTACCATCACATAACTCTTCACCAACAAGGTCTTGGGTCACTACAAAGAAATGCCAAAATTATAATTATGCCTTTGAATTACATCCCATGAAAAAAAAAATAGTAAAAAGTTTAAAAAAAAAAAAAAAAAAGTTCAAAATGCCCATTAACAAAATGTAACAAGAAAATTAACACTTTTTTGGAGGCTATTCACTATTTATTACTATGTGATATGTCAAAATAATTATAGTGCAATCTTCTGCTTCCTAGTATCTATTAGGGAGCAGAATACCAGCATCAGATTGTGTTCAACAGGATTTTGAGCAAAGTTTTATCCATAAAGCGATGCAAAATGTCCGCAAGACTGTCTGAATCAAATATGATACATTTGGCTTTCTAAGGTTATGTAATGCCACAATGATTGTTGCAGGTTAGTCTTGCAGGTCAGCATTTGTTAATTGTTTTTAATATATTTTTCAAAAAACCTTTAACAGAATTGAAAACCTAACTCATGTTTCTAATAGCCTTTAGAAATTAAATTATTTTTGTTACATTTGTTGCTGACACTTAAGCCTGACATTCATTTGGACACATTCAGCATAAATTTGATATTTGCTGGTTTATTTTGTTGAAGACATTCTTTTTTTTTTTTTTTTTTTTTTTTTTTTTGCGCTACTTTAATCTAAACAAATACTAAAGAGTGAGGTCCAAATATAGCCAGATTGAGACGAACAAGAAAAAATACTGAAGGGGAAAATCTGAAAATTTTGTGAAGCATGCGAATGACTTCAGCTGCTTTTCCACCTCGTCTTGCTCTCTAGCCCTCGTGCTTCATCTCTGCTCCTTACACACAAACCGAGTGCACATGCTCACTCTCACAAGCAAACACATTCACTGGCTGATGGGAGTATGAGGAGCTATCAATCTCCAAGATGAGGGTGGTAACTAACAGGGGATATGGAACCTAATTCATCTGAGGGTGATAGTCTGAGACACACACATTGATGTGCATGCAGTTGTGTCATACAAGTCAAACACATCAAGTCTTCCTGCTGTGACTAGGGGAAAAAATACCCAGATGTACTTTTCATTTAAGTTGCTCACTGGTCCCCAGACAGTCTTTGTTGACACTGTGCTATGAGGAACCTGTTGATATTTGTACTTGATGAATATCACACACTCCAACAGATGGCTGCACAAATAAATTTGCAGATAAGTCCTACTGATATTGTAAAACCAAGCAGTAAAGGGGGGCCCACTAGACAATAATGGAACACGCAGACACAACATCAGGTATACACACACATATTATACTGGCAGAAACCTAGACAGAAACATCCATGCCTATTAACATTTATGCGCAAGGAGATTTGTGCTTTGATCACAGGAAAAGCGTTGACAAATTACATCTTGTTGGTAAATAGTGTGATAGGATTTTTCTAATTACCCCAGGCTATCTCTGTAGATTGTGATCCATATGATGTATGACATTCAAACACACAAACAAACACGCACAGACACACACATACACACACATTTATAACCCAGAGCTATGAGCAGGCTATCACTCTGGCCCAACAGCCCTAATAGGTTTTCACAAACACCATCACCATCCAAGCACACAGTCATGTGTAAACAAGCACACTCACACCTGAGGGGATTCATTCTGCTGTTGCTATTTTAAGCAGTGAATGAATCCCATCTTTCATAACTTGAATTATTCAAAGAAAAACTAAAAAACTTCTGATTGAGACAGTGTTGGAGGCTGGAACTGGGTGCTGGTGTGACAAGTTGCAATATACACCTTTTACAACAGAGATAAATTATTATTAATGTTTGTGATGATGAAAATGTGTAAAACATTAAGATAGAGTAAACTTTCTGTTAAAACAAGCCCAAAACTAGAAACTTGTCTTTTTAAGAGGATTTAAATGTCATTGTGTTAAAGTATTTATAGGGATTCAAATAATCCCAGATATATACTGTTCAGATTCCGTGCGTTTACATGGGAGTTTTAAATCCTCTTTAATTCCAAATAAAAGTTAATTCCGCTTTAAACTGATGAAAAACGACCATGTAAACACTTCCTATTCAGAATTAAACTTAATTGAATTGTAAACCTCACTTTGGGGGGGTCCCACACCGAGAACTGTGACTATATAAGGGTGTAATCCTCAGCTGATTGTTAGTTCACTTTGTCCACCGGCTGGGGTCACTTGGTCTGCTGGCTTGTGTGAACTCCTTGCAGCAAGTAAAACTTTTGTACCTTCTCACTGATCTAAGTGTCTGTCGTTCATTGGGAGTTTTTTCTCCAACACTTTATCAGGTGTTTAACAAGTATATAGCATTAAGCATAACTGTAACACTTGTTAGCCTGTTTTCTTATCATAATAGTGTGTTGAATGCCAAAATTATTTGGCATTGTATTCTGTGATGAAGTGAAAATGTTCAACTCCAGTTAACAGCTGTGTTAGCGTATGCTTTTTGAGTTAGCCATGCTAGCATGAGAACGTGGCAGTCCCGCAATTGTTAAGCCTTTGTTTAACATAGATTGCATTTGAAACTGGCTTATGTGCTCTTTAAGTGGTTATCTCTTGTATTCTTTTACATGTTTTGTGAGCAAATGCACTTTGTTAGCCGCTGACCATATCTGGACTGTTTTGGGGAGATGTTGCCGGGGCATGAGTCCTGTATCATGTTTTCATGTCGTTCATCATTACTGATTCCAGTAAACACCTTCATGAGGAAACATCATCTAGTCTCTCCTGTGACATTTATTTCATTCTTTATCTGCAGGGGTGCAACACTGGAATATGCAAACAATCTCTCACCAGACTCTACGCTCCATACACCCCACACTCCCACACAAAGTATCACTGCAATAAGCAGCGCTATCCACATGACAAATGAGGCCCTAAACCTGGGGCTTGTCAGAAAGCTTTGCTACAATGTGGGAAACCCCTTTATCTCTTCTGTCATCTGCATCCACATCCGACACTTTTTGTCTTTCTGTTTAAGGACATTTGGCCATAGGTTGGGTGGATTTTTTTGGTCAAATCCTCTGACTGATGTGGTCGGTCTGAGTTGGAAACTGGCAAAACAGCCATCATCATTCTCTACAGCTAGCAAACTTCTCCTTAGGCTAATGAAACTGAACAAATAAATAAGTAAGCTTCCCTGCCTGCCAAAGGCCTAACATCATCAGATACGTTCTTGTGGTTCATTGTTTCTCACATGAGCTCATTTCACATGAGGACAGTGCTCCAGGCACTTGCATTAAATAGATGGCTTAAATGTCATGTTACTAGATTGACTTCTATAAAATTCATTGGCGGCAAAGGGTGTTAATGGCCTAGAAATGTCACTCATGCACATTCTATCCAGGAGCACGGCTTTTCCAGAGGACCAAGGAAATCTGGCTCAGTAGAAATGGCAACTTAAGCTTTTAATGAAACCATAAATGCAAAGATTTCATCTCAGCTGCCTCTGAATTGTTGGTTTAAGTGTCTTAGGAAGAAGAAATGGAGAAATGTCCACTTTATTTTATAAACAGGACAGTTTGCTCAGTGTATGTGTGTGGTCTTTTTGCTCTTCATTCCTAATGTGTAAAAAGTTTAAATTAAATTTGCTTCCTTCATATAGTGTTTATTGTCATTTGGAAATAAAATATCTTGTTTTGTTTGTCCAACATTTAACAGCATACACATTTATAAAATGGCAGAAAGCGCTAGTGTTGCATTAAATTAATAAACTAAAGTGTTGAAATATGTTAAATGACTGAAATGTATACAAGCTTTGTGACATTTGCGTATAAGCTTTAAACATTTTCTTGATTTGTGTTGAGTGTTATTGACACAGATTTTATACAGTGTATGTTATGTACTCACACACTACTCTGAAAACAAAATTGACTCTGATACAAATGGCATCAAAACATAATATACGCTAATGGCAAATAAATGTGATAAAAACAGTATGTTATATATGTGCAATGCCAGAAGTTTATATTGGCTCCTGCAACTTCTAAATGTAACACTGTGACTTCCATTGCTTAAAATATCCAAAGTAACAGAGTTCCCCTCATAGCCAAGGTTTAACCTTCTGTTCAACACAGCTAGTTTTAGCAGGTGAAGTGAACCCCTCAACTCTACTTCATCACTCTTCTTTTGGGGTTTATTATCTCTTCTATAACATATTTTAGATAAGTTAATAAAAATGTAACTTTGGACCAAAATAAAACTCTATAACCTTTTATAATATGTGAGATAAAATACAGCATAGCCTGAAACTAGCAGGTTGCTCCCTCGACTTAAAGTCCACAATATCAATCTTGTCACAACCTAATGACCCTCTGGTGATGCATATCTCTAACAAAAGGAAAGTCATGATTTTTTTTAACTTTAGGCAGAAAACAAAGAAAGAAATATCAATCTAAGAAATATTTAACAATAAATTTGCTTTTTCTATTGAACATATAAAACATGAAGAAATGCAATCCTTATTAGCTTAAATTATTTTTAAGATAACTGCTGTATAAAATTTTTGTACAAACTAGATTGTAGGGAACAAAACAAAAAAAACTTGAAAATCTGAGCAGCTCTTTAATGACTTATTTTCAGACTTACGAGGCCATAAAAAAAGTGTTGCCACTGTCAGTGATATTGACAGTTTGGAGCTGAAAATTTCACATGTATGTATTTACACAAGACTGCACAAAAGATGGAGAAGGAAAGAGACAAATAGGAAACTAGAAAACAGAAAGAGCAGGTTTGAGTATCTAGTTGATGTCGGAAGTGGACTCTGAACTCTATACTATCTTCTAGTGGATCTATGGTCCAAAAACCATGCCAACATAAAGCACATATGCGAGTATGTGAGTTGGGACATTTCACGTTTAAAACAAATGCATTTATTTATTTGTCTGTGTAAAGTTAAAATAAATAAGCTCTTAAGTTACAAAGCTTTCTTGCGATACTTAACGTGAAAGGCTACACAAAACTATAAAAGTGCACAGTATACAGTCTTATTTGATTTGCAAAACACATTTTCATAAAGCTGGATGTTTAAATGTGTTGAAATTGTGGAGGCAGTGCTGACATAAAGGCTGCAAGTAGCTACACTTAAAGGTGGAGTTTGTAAGATTTTCAATATTTTCAAAATAAATTAACTAAAAAATAACTACAATCATAATTAGATAGTTTTTTTTAAACATGTAGGTTCCAGTCTGTCCATATTTTATGTGTTATGACAAAGACCCTTCTTAAATGTTTGCCTACCATTAAAAAAAAGAGTGCTTTTTGTCATTTGTCATAAATTAAACTTGTAATTTAATAACGCATCAGATATGGACAGACTGGAACCTACATGTTAAAAAAAACTATCTAATTATGATTAGTTCATTTATTTTGAAAATATTGAAAATCTTACATACTCCATCTTTAAGGAAAAGATTGTGGTTCATGCAACCAGAGACATAACAACACTGTTTTTACAGCAATGTGAATAAAATACATGTAAAATCTCAAACTTTATTGTGAAAATGGACTGTTTACAGCAGGACCCCTCACTCTACATGGATGCCAAGATGCTGCATAAGAGGCTTGTTTTTTACTGGACAGCTGGTTTACTGGTGAATGCAGCGCTTTTGTCTCAGTCTTAATTTCTAAAACACATTTTTATCAGCTCAGTATCAAGCGTGTGTACTCATACATGGTATTAATAAAAGTAAAATTTTACTTTTATTAATACCATGTGTCAGATCCTACAACTGACACCAGACTAGTCGGCTGTAGCTCAGGAGGAAGAGCAGTCGGCTTGTTACTGGGAAGTTGGGAGTGCGATTCGAGGCTTCCCCTGACTATGTGCCAAAGTGTCCTTAGGCAAGACACTGAACCCCGAGTTACCCCCCAATGTGCCTATCGTGGTATTAGCGTGTATGTAAGTTGCTTTGGATAAAAGCATCTGGTAAATGACTATAGAATAGTCAAGCTAGCGCGGATGTGTTTGATGACATGCTTCGGACATGTTTTAAAAGAAATAAATGCCTTGAGTGACATTTTTTGTTTCAAAACCACACATTTATAGTTGTGTTTAGGTAAAATGTGGCAAATCAAACTAAAACTTGTTGAAATTGTTAGGTCTGCAATGTTATTATAATTGTATTGCTGAAGTAACTTAATAAAGGATGGGTAATTTTTTACAACCAAATAAAATCTTATACAGTTATTACAGCAATAATAACCATAGTCGCAATAATGTTCACATAAACAGATTTGGCATTGGCAAATATCGGTATTGGCAGATATTCAAATTTCAGATTTCGGTATTGGATCGGAACTCCCAAAATATGGGTCGGTGCATCCCTAATTAAAATATTTTTATTCCCCTCAGTCTTCTTCTAATAATTGCCAATCTTAATACATATAAACTACTATATTTATGTACACACATTCACACAGCATCTGGGAGCAAAGTGAAATGAGGAAAGGTGCATATTTATTACATACTCATTCTCAGCAGTAACACACACCTCCCATTAAGAGTCATCACTCTGCCCACCCATAAAATATACAGTGTACCGGTTGCATAAAATACTCCTCCCACATATCCTCCTCCAGCTTTAGGCACTCACTGGGTGCATGGACATATTGAGTTGTACATGTATATGGGTTATGTACAACTGCAGCCTTTCTGTAAGATTTATTTATTTTATTTCAGCCCATTAAGTCAAATTTACACCTCCTTCACCCTTCTATCCTGAGGGCACTCGGATGTGTAACTTTTTCCAGGATCCCAGCTCAGCACAGACTGAAATATTAAAAGGTTTTATTCCATTCCTACAGAAGGACATGTTTTGTTTGTTTGTTTGTTTGTTTGTTTTTTCTCATAAAAAAAAACTAAAAACATAAATACACTCAAACTATTTGTTGCAATTTGGAGGGGGGGGTGCACGAAAATAAAACCAAAGCTAAAAACTGTATATATTTAGTCTTGCGCAATTGTACTTGCAGTGAGCAAGATGATTTTGTTCTGGGTCCGTACATGAACATTTTTTTTCTTCTTTCTTGGTGGTCGCTGTTTGTTGTGGGTGATATTGCCCCTAGTGGGCAGTTGTTGTCACTGGGAGTAATCAGTATGACACATACAGTTCTGGAAAAATGTTTAGATCACACTTGGTTTCCAACAAATGTATGTTACAGCAAATGTTGTGCTGCAAGTTGAATTTGAAGCAACAATTTGCTACTTAATTATTTTATTCTGTTTATTAAAAGGATCCAAAGTATCCAAATCAACGAAAGACATGCATGTTAGGTTAACTGGTTACTCTAATTAGTACCTAAGAGTGAGTGTGAATGTAAATGGTTGTTTGTCTCTCTGTGTTGGCCCTGTGATGGACTGGTAACCTGGGGTGTACCCAGCCTCTCGCCCAGTGATTATTGGGATAGGCTCCAACTTCGGCTCAACCCTTAATTGGACTAAGCGGTTCAGAATTGATGATATTTTATTCATAACAGAACAACAAGAACATTAAATATATTGAAAGTGACACATATTTAATGCAAAAGATTAGTCTGTGCTGAAAAGAAAACAGCTGCAGAAATATTACAGCAACCTAAACTTACTGGTAAAATGTGAGTAATATCATAAGGTACAAAATGATTACCGGAGAGAGTCGCGAGTCTTTACCAGAAATAAAAAGACATTTAGCAATCTGAACAAAGCTATATCTACAAATTGCACTTTCTGAATAATGTACCTTGAAACAACAAAGACTTTGAATAATCCGTTGTCAAAAGATTGTAAGAACCTGGAGGTATCCCTGTGCTTAAGCATCATGGCCAAAGAACAGTGTGATCATCATCACGCCCTCCAGCATTATTGGACTACAGGCCCAATTTTGTCATGAGTGTTAGTCTGGAATACTTCCAGAAATCATTGTCTGTAAACACAGAGCCCTGTGCCATGTACAAATTTATCACGCATAGTCAGAGGTGAACATGAGACACAAATATTTTAAATTTCTATTGGTGAAGGTCATTTTAAATGTTCTGAGACTGTTCTGTAGTTAGGCAAACAAGAAAAGAAATAGATTTTTTTTTTCTTGATCATGGATGCTGTGTTCTCCGGTAGAGAAAGGAGATGGCACATCTGGTTTGTTAGCAGTCCAAAGGCTTGTACCTCTGTATGGGAGCTTTGTGGAGCTTGTTAATGTTGAAAGATACATTCAGCAAGACAAGCCTAAGCTGCACTTCCTTGTGGAAGAACCCAGCTACTGGAGTTTTTTGGCTCCAGTCCAGAGTTGCTCATCAACTGAAAACATTGACTTATTATACATGCAAAACATGATGAAGACGACTGCTTAACAGCTGGAATCCCATTTCAGACAAGAATGGGACAAAATTCTTTCCCAAAAGGGCCAGCAACTGCTCCCATTCTGCTACACAGTCATAATATGGCTCTGTCCCAAACTAATGACGTGTCCCTGCCTCTGACATGGATTGTACTCATTTTATCACACTTCAGAGCTGGAATCAAAATACCATGAAACCAATGCATTTGTACTGAAGGTTGAAAAAAGTTTATTCCCTTCAGCATTATAAATTTGTTGTGTCCTTTCCCTCTTTATAGAAACCATATCTTCTTTCCATCTTCTTTTGTGTCCTTTTATACTTGCTTACCCAGTGTTGTCCTCATGCAAAGGTCGCTTAAACGTGTAAGAAAAAAGAATTCAGTTTTGAGTTGAAGTTAACACAAAAAGAGTCAATACAAATTAAATTAAAATGAGAAAAATAAGAAGAAACAAAAAGCATCACCTGTGTCAAAAATGAGTCATGCTGGATCAGGTATGCTAATGGGCCATATGCTCAGCTTGTGGTAACAGAGAGCAGCTTTCACCTTCATTTTCATTTCTCTTTCTCTGCTGCTCTCTTACCTACACTTTGCATATTAATCCCAGAATTTAACCTCCACCTACAACCATCAGTTTCTTTCTGTACCTGGCAGAGCTTTCACCCACATGCAGGCCCACCCATGTGCCTTCTGACACGATTCCACCAATAACAACCACTTGAAAGTGTTCATGGTATAGAAGGTGAAGAACTTATCTCCATTCTTTCTATCTTTTTTTTTTAATACTTTTTATTTTTTTAAAATGTATATACTGACAAACCACAGGTACATTATTTTGTCTATATTCTCAAGAATAGCTCTAGTGGTGTTGGTTTCACTTGCAAATAAAATTACTTTAATAAATGAGATGTAGGTGTGTAGTCATAGCAACATAACACTTTGCTGAAGGAGGATACTTTTCGTTTATTTGGCACCAACATTTTTCTCCCTATTTTATGGTCAAAGTGTTATTTGATGTGACTCAGTTCTTTTTTTCATTTGTATATTTGGATTAAGTCTGCATTTTCTGTCTTCCACAAATAAAAACTGTACATCAGAACATTTTGCACATTTTGCACTTGCAGAAAGGGAATCATATATATATATATATATATATATATATATATATATATATATATATATATATATATATATATATATATATATATATATATATATATATATATATATATATATATATATATGATTCCCTTTCTGCATATATATATATATATACATATATATGTATATATACATATATATATATATGTATGTATGTATATATATATACATATATATGTATTTATGTACATATATATATAGATATATATATATATATATATATATATATATATATATATATATATATATCTATATATATATATATATATATATATATATATATATATATATATATATACATATATCTAACAGCACAAATTCAGTTAAGCAACACGCCACATTTAGATGGTCAATTTATTAAACCTCGTTCTTGTGTCTTGCATCTTGTAAAGTGAGTTTTTCTCTTTTTTTTCTCCCCTTTTTTTTTTGTATAAAAAAGTAACAGCTTGTGTGTGAGTGTAAGCGTGTGCATGTGTTCACTATAAAAAGTCACATGCACAGAAATATCAAGTGTGGTTGCAACTGAGAGCTTCTTTAATAGCCCCTGGAATGGGAAGCTATGTTGACACAAAAATTGATGAAGACTTTAATTGAGCCAAACCCTCCATCTGCCTACAATGATGAAGACTTAATTTGTCTTTTAATTGCAATCAATAAAACATCATACAGGCCTATGTTCAAGCCAGTGTCCATGATCATTCTGCTGTTAATGACAGTCATCACAAATGAACATTCCTTCTCATAGTGAAGCTAACAGTGACATTTTAAGTGCATGTTTATTTTCTGCTTTATGTGTTGTGGAATCTAATCTCTTTAAAGGGGTGCTATTATGGTATTTAGAGTTTTCTGAGCTTTCTACAGTGTTACAGTGTTGAATCCTCATCAGACATGTGAACGGCACTGTTTCTTATCACCTAAAGGCATGTTTGAGTTTGAGTTCCAGCACGCTCTCCATTTGGTTTCCATGGCGACGAAAAACGTCTCGTTTTAGGGAGTTTTTTCTACTTCGAAATCTTTGAGACATCCCGGGGGATATGGTTCGGTGATTGGTTACCTCCTACTGGTTAACAAGGGCATGTACAAATACATCAGGCGGGTGGAAAACGTCAGATAAAGTTATTTCCAACGATGGCTGGTGAGTTTACCAAAGAGAGACATCCTGCTGCATTCGTTGCTGTGGGTTGCTGTTTTCCACTTCGTTTTCAGGGTCTGATTCAGGTTCCAACATGTAGGGCTGTATGCTATGTGTTGACATTATATTTTGGTTTTTTTTATTGAGTTCATATTAGCCTAATCCTTCTGTTTATGAGATGTTACAATGACGGCGAAAGCAGGTACTGTGCGCGCTCCCGATGTAGTGCAGTGGCGGGAGGCGGGGCTTAATGCGGAAGAGTCTCAATCCACTCGTTTTGCCCACAGGCTGACCTGACAGCCTCCGGAGAGGGTCGGTCTGAAGTAAATAAAGAGATTTGTGACAATAACTCAATCAATCCCAGCGCTTCTGGTCTCAGAAATTAAAACAAATTAGCCTGAAATGCACATAATAGTTCCACTTTAAGTTTAAAATCTTTTTTATATTTACATTTCATGCACAATGTATTCAAGTCAGACATGTTCAGAAAAGAAGCATTATCGCTAGCAAAATGCTTTTAGTTTCTAAATCATTAACATTATATCAAATGAAAAAGGAAGACATGGTCTGTTTAGTAACCAACAGAGGTGCAGTTTTTTTTACACAACAATGATACAAAGAGGGTAAATATGGTGATGAAAGATTTGGTTTGCCACAGTTAATGTCAACTTTAATATAGGTTATTAGAGTTGGAGAATTTAAGCATGCATTTGTAGTAATACTTAAATCCACCCCTTTTAAGATGAATGCCATGCGTTGTACGGCACCGTTTTAGCATGTTTCAACAATCTCTTTTTTATCTTTTTTCATGGACCCAAGCTTTAAAAAAAAAAAAAAAAACTCTTGTTGCATTTCCATCATACTGGGTTATGAAACTTTAACTGACCTAGTAGTGATGTAGGACTTTTCAGATTTTCCAGAAACATTTACCGGCGGAGCTCAGGAACCTTCATACTCACAATACTCTAAGTACAATACTAAGAACACATTTGCAGAGTTCAAGACTTCTGTTCTGTATGTTTTATGCCATTGTGAGGCTACAAACATATTTATTTTACTTCTTCTTTTGTTTGTTTTGTTTTTTACTTCTTGACAGTCGTCTGTGTTTTGATTGCCTGATGAAATGAAGCCAAACAGAAGAGCTATGAGAAGTGGTCTCTTGTAAGCATATTTTCCAGGCACAACATTCAAGTAGACAACTCAAAATGTCTGAATTACCCGACATGCTGCCAAAGCTGAATGAAAGGCGCACACACAGAGAGAAATTCAGGAAAAGTTGAAAAGCTGAAACAAGATCATACAAATCTGAAGGTCACAAGCTGAAAGTAGCATCAGCCTGATCAGAATATATTTTCCTAAACTTTGCAAACCACCGTATCACCAGCAATTCTTTGAGCTGCAAACTGGAACAAATACTAAGCCAAAACATTGATACTGAAGGAGTAAAACCAAGGACCTGAAGATTGCCATCTACCTTGTTAAGTAAATTCACATGCAGAACTGGATTGTCGTTTTCTGTGAGTTTGAGCAACATCTGTAATATTATATGTAGTGGTACTGTGATACTATGATTTTTTTGTGATATCTTGGACCACAATATCTGTTGTGAAAATTGGGTTAGTACAGGTTAGGGTACTTTTTGTTGTCTTTGTTTTTTGTAGATGATTGTATTATTGTAAAATTGCTATTGTTAAACTGTGAGACAAAGGGGAATGAAATTGATAACTAAGTGTTATGTTAGAGTAATGGGGAATCTATCTATTTATCTATCTATCTATGTATGCTTTAAATGGGGTGAGGATTTAATGTCTCAAATCTAAGCAGATTACTGAATACAGTTTTTAAAAGCACCCTAAAATTTTCTTTTATCAGTTGCTTCAATAGTTTAAGATTGAAGGACAAGAAGAGCTTGCACTCCACTGTAAAAACTTGGTTCAAGATCAAGAGACATGTCTTCCCTCTGGGAGCTTAGTGAAGAAAGCAATGTGTTGTCAGACGAGTTTGCTTTGATGCCCTCAGGTCGGCACTACCATGCTCCTCAGAGAAGAACCAACAGATATTTAAAGTCTTTTATCTATCTCCCAGTATCAGTAATTATTGTTTTGTTACTGCTTATTATCTAACATTTTTCCTAGGGGTGGGACTAATGTGTTAATTACAATTAATCACAGTAACATTAATGCGTTACAAAAAAGTAACGTATTTTAATCGCTGAACCTTTGTCACAGCCCAATTTCCTGGTACGCTGATTACAATGATGCATACAGAACCTCTGCTACTAACTTGCTGTTATTTTGGGATGTTTCAGATCTATCAGTGTGTCTGTTTAAAGACAAAGTGAGCATCATCAAGTCTATCGTCTTTTTCTGGTGGTACAGAGAATTTTTGGAGAGTAACATTAAAAGAGCTGCAGTCAGAGCAGGAGGTGATCAACTCTGCTGTATGATCAGACTGAAGTTGCCACTAATTGATCTCATCCTAGTTTACTGTCAGATATTAATGTCTATTATTGAAGAATGTGGATGAAGACATTTATAAAATGAAAATTACTGTAACATGCTGCAGACTCCTAATTAGAGAATAACTGGAGCTGTAGCTGTTGGTTAAAGTATTTAAACTGACACTTTAACCACTTTAAGTGCATTTAAAAGGTTAGAGAAGATCACATTAAGTTCACCTGTACAGGTTTGAATGCATTTTAGGCTTGTTGTGAAATTTCACCCAAAAGCTGAATATCCCTAACTTTTTGTGAATAGTGTATATACATATACATATGCATATACATAAATATACACGCACATACACATATAAGCCAATCACAGACTGATCGTCCCCCTGCGAGAGGACAAGACCAACAACTGCCAGAAGCCCCAGAAACGAACAAGTCAAATATAAATCAGAAACACACGAAGAAAAACTACCTCCTGTTAGTGAATAGGACCACGAGACATGGGCAACCCCGAAGCACAGACCCTAACCGCCCTGCTCCAGAACCAACTATGCACCCACCCAGGAGGTGGCAGAAGGGGGCCCAAGCCAGGGGGCCCAGCTCAAGCAGGGTCAGACCGGCAAAAGCTGGCCCCACTGGAGGCCAGCCACCCAGGGCAGACAGAATGCAGACTCCAAGGCCCCAAGAACCCCCAAAGCAAGCAACCCCCCACACCTGCATGCAGAGGGCCCAGCAAACTGAGTGTCAGGACCACTTAAACCGTCACTGGGCGACAGCCAGCAGGCCGCACCCCTATGCACCAGTTTTGGCAACATCCCTGACCAAAAATGAACAGACCAAAAGTTAAAGTGTCAGTTTAAATACTTTAACCAACAGCTACAGCTCCAGTTATTCTCTAATTAGGAGTCTGCAGCATGTTACAGTAATTTTCATTTTATAAATGTCTTCATCCACATTCTTCAATAATAGACATTAATATCTGACAGTAAACTAGGATGAGATCAATTAGTGGCAACTTCAGTCTGATCATACAGCAGAGTTGATCACCTCCTGCTCTGACTGCAGCTCTTTTAATGTTACTCTCCAAAAATTCTCTGTACCACCAGAAAAAGACGATAGACTTGATGATGCTCACTTTGTCTTTAAACAGACACACTGATAGATCTGAAACATCCCAAAATAACAGCAAGTTAGTAGCAGAGGTTCTGTATGCATCATTGTAATCAGCGTACCAGGAAATTGGGCTGTGACAAAGGTTCAGCGATTAAAATACGTTACTTTTTTGTAACGCATTAATGTTACTGTGATTAATTGTAATTAACACATTAGTCCCACCCCTAGGAAAAATGTTAGATAATAAGCAGTAACAAAACAATAATTACTGATACTGGGAGATAGATAAAAGACTTTAAATATCTGTTGGTTCTTCTCTGAGGAGCATGGTAGTGCCGACCTGAGGGCATCAAAGCAAACTCGTCTGCTGTTCACAAGGCAATAAGTTGCCTTGTGAACAGCATGAGACGTCGTTGTCAAGCTGTAATTGATGCTCAAGGGCACATGACGAGATATTGTGACGTTCAAATTTTTTGTTGTGGTGTAACTACCATTGTTGTTACCTTTTGTGTTGAATGAATTTTTTGAGATGAGGAAATCAGTAGTGCATCCTTCTACTTAAATGTCTTACTTTTATGATATATCACTGTAGCATGAACATTGCATTTTCCATAAATTTCACCTGAAAGCCAAATATCCCTAACTTTTCGTGAGTAGTGTATATATGTTTTTTTTCTCTCTCTCTCTCTCTCTCTACAAGGTGTTTTATCCGTCTCCTCCCTACTTTCTGTCTGCTGTCTTCTCTTTTTTTAGATAATTCATTTGAATATTTTTTTCTTTTTCTTTTTCTATCCTCTTTCCATCCTTTTTCTATTCCATCTGGTCCAGCAGTATATGCAAACTCTGTAGTACAAACACTTATGCAATTTAAATAGAGAAATAAAATAAGAATATCAAGGGGAGCATTATATCTATAAAGCTCCCCTTGGCAAAGTAAATTTGCTCAGCAGAACACAGCATCCAGGCCATCATCCTACTTGCTTAAATGCTGGACAAGACAAAAAAAAAAAACTTCAGGAAACAGACTGGAGCAGAGCAGAGGGTAGGACAGAGTGGCTAGGGCTGACAGGGCTGCAATGTTGTGCAGAAAGTTTGACCAGGCAGTTCAATACATAGTTGTTGATGACATGGAAGCAGATGCAGAACCAGGTTGCTAGGGAGATGGAAAGGCACACCCACTACAACCTAAGCAGGTGGAGATCCCCAGACCACAACATGAAGAGACACACTCTGAGTTTTTAGCTTCATGTTCTCAAATGAGAACGATTGTTTCAAACAATTACTAGAAATAAGTTATTTCTATCTCAAGGACAAAAATAACCTTGATATTCGTATTATGTGAAAGGATTCCACCAGGACTTCAAAAGTGAGACCATAGATGAACAGATGCTGTTTCTCTTTCATTTTTTTCTCCTCTAAATGCTTTCTTTGGCATAGAAGAAGTCAAAGTCAGTCATTTGTGAATCATGTTGGGTGAGTCAGTGGTTTTGCAAACAGAGGCATATGAAGAATTTGTTCTGTTGGCCATCTGCACCTCCATCAAGCTGGATAAGCCCCCACTGATACCCTTTGGCAGAGAGGAGACAGGCAGCAGGTGCAGCTTGACGTCCAGCTCTGGTGATCAGTCCATGAAGGCTGGCAGGGTGGCCTACAGGGGTAAGCGAAGCCATGATCAAGCCCCGTGTCAGGACACTTCCTCCTCCATAAAGCACCCCTGAGCAAAACAATGAATCCTCACTAGTTCAGGAGATGCTAAAAGAAAATGCAAATTTCTCTACAGATAATGAGGAGTGACATAATTATCTGGCCTGTAAGTTCAATAATATGCAAATCCTACATTACTTCGGGGAGACAATTGAGACTCTGATAGAAGAAAAAAGTGTGTTTTTAGTATTTAGCTGCTACATTTCCACCTAGTTTAGTAGCGGTTGTGTTTTCCTGGGAAGCACCATAAATTTTGGAAGATGTGGTCAGTCAATGCAATATGTGTCAAAACAGTGAAGTCATCCATGGTTTCTACTTCATCGCCTTCTGTTCTGAGCTGAATTGGTGAAGATTTTCTGAAGAAAACAATGAAAATACTGAACACTGTAATTCACAGTTTGGAAGAAAATAAAAATGTGAACGTGTTACATAACATCAAACAGAGGGAAACATTGGAGTTGGACACATATGCTCCACTGCTGATTGAGCTCACTGTGGCTGACGACCATATGGGACAGATGCCACTGTGCTAGATCAAAGTAAGACTCTTTATGCATGTGTGTGTAGGTGTGTATGTGTAATTATTATACAGCTATCGTTGTGAGGACTGGTTGTGGATTTCCATTACTTAAAGGAGTGATTTTGGCTGGTGCTCAAGGACTAGTTCACGGATAGGTTTCTCTCAGCATCCTTTGGATACTTAAATTGCCTAAATTACAATGTCACGCAGATGCAGTTGTTTGTGTAAATGAATGAATCTCATTCCCTTTATCAATAAGTGGATATAGGAACACCTGGTATGTTGGGTCTGTAATGACAAAGGAGATTTTCTGCTTGTACTGTATTTCAGAACTGTTCAAACAGTTGTTCCCTCAACAATTTGCACATAGTCACTCATTATAGAATGAAGCAGGTAGTAGTTAAAACATATGCCAGTATTTTCTTGAAAGTTTCTTGAAATCCCTCTTGCAATTTCTACATTTCACACAAGTTCTAAAGTCACTTTAGACACCTAAATTAGACACCTAAATACACCAAATGAGACAAAGATATTTAGTTAATCAAGCAATGACTTGATATCAGTTCATTTGTAGTTGCAGATTCCTTATCCCAAGAGTTGCGCAACACCTAAATATTGCAATAAAAATAATAACATGGAAACACCTACATTATGAAAAAAAACTCTTGAATATCACTAAAAGCTTTTTACATGTTTTTTTTATACGTTTCAATATAGAATTGTATCACAAAAGTATAATGGAAAGACTTCTTTCACATTTTCACAGCAGTGCACGAGAAGGTCAAAGACGAGTTTATTCATGCTAAAGATGTTACTGTATGGAGCAAACAGCAAAATGCATTGTTTTACAAAGAATTAAAAAGAAAAAACAGGTAGAAGGACTTCAGAAAGCTGTGGTAAACCCTCTGCAGCAAGTGGAAAACCTGGAAATAACATAACCTTGAATGAGCCGAAATTCGAACTGGCTTATGCGCTAAATACCATTTTTTGGAAACACCTGCAAATAGCAATTTAAGTTAATTGACATTTTACAGATATCACTTTTACTTTGCAAAAAACTGTAATGGAAATGCAGCTTATGTCAGTGGTTAAGCCAAAAGCTTTAACAATTATTTTAAGCATTTCCAAAATTGAGGGACTTCTATGAATTTTTTCAAGCAAAGAAATCTGCCCAAAAAATTCATTTTTGTGAAAGTGTAAGAAAAGGATTTGAAAAGTTGCCAAAAGGATTTGCATTGTGAAAAAAGATAGAAGCTCTTTTGCAAACTACACACTCCACAAGTAAAAGCCAATAAACTAAAGAGACCAGGATATTTATTCACACAATACTGATTTGTGATACATTTAATTTTAAATGTTGGATCTGACAGTCTGACATTATTGTTGTTAATGAAAAGGAGATTCTATGTTGCGTAATAATACGCAGAAACACAAGGGAACCAAGTTTAACTTTAAAGCCCCTAAAGGTCTCTCGCACATTGAAACACGAGGGTTACAAGTCGAGAGCGCCAGAGCTTTTCATAGAAACAGTTCTGCTGAAAGGTCATGGAAAAACAAAGGGGATTGTTTTTATGACAGATGCAGTCAAATAGAACTGTTAAAATATCCATCGTTTGGAGAAAAAAATATCTCTTTGTGAACTAATTCTAAAGCATTGTGTAATTACCTGCAATGAGCACTAAATATGCTCATAATATTCCCTGAGTTAAATCTATTTTATACAGTCATGAGATAAAATTCCTTCACGACGCTGTTGAGGACTGGATCAACAGTTAATATAAATATTTAGGAAGTCACAAATTGGGTGCGTAAAGCAAAGGCTGTGTACTTTTATTACATACTTGTTTTTGACTGGTTCATTCTTCTGTGTAAGCACCAAGCTGTTACTTGCCTGTTACTCTGACATGGTTTGTCTGTTTCAATGTTTCATTGGCTTCTCTTCACTTGTTTTTAGGATGATTTTATATTCCAATTATTTTCATATACATCAATATTCATATAAATGTAAGTATGTATAAGTCTAATGTTAAACTTTATCTGAAAGTAGTGTAATGTGCTCATGTGCCAAACAAACTGTAGTTCATTTGCTTTGTTGAAACTTTGCAGCCTGACTGTAGTTGACGGTTAGTTTACACAACAGTCAGAATACCAGATTCAGTCATCTTTGGGTGAAAGTTAGTCTAGACTACTTTTAACTGTATTCAAGCATCCACTTCCTTTGCCCACAGGGATTGGCTGAGAGGTTTGGGCATGGGAGGGTTTTGGATAGATTAGAACACATGTGGAGGAACAACAAATTGGGTAAACAACTTTTGCAGGCTCTTGTACTCGACTGAATCTGTTTTCCTGCTGGCAGCATAATAAAATTACATCAAAGACAAGTGGAGTGTTGTGGATTTGTTTCTCACTGATGGTTTTATGAGTAGTTTCCACAATGTATTAAGGGAAAATAAGAACCTTTCATGCTCAACCATTCATCATAGGGAAGCTGGAGCCTATCCCAGCTGGCTTTGGGCGACAGGCAGGGTACACCCTGGACAGCTCGCCAGTCCATTGCAGGGCCACACAGAGAGATGAACAACCACTCACGCTCACACTCATTCCTAGGGGCAATTTAGAGTAACCAATTAACCTAACATGCATGTCTTTGGATGGTGGGAGGAAGCCGGAGTACCGGCCGGGGAGAACATGCAAACTCCACACAGAAAGGCCACTGATCAAACCCCTCCCCAGCCAAGGATTGAACCAGTGACCTGTGAGTGGCCAGTGAGGCCACAGTGCTAACCACTGTTCCACCGTGCAGCCCTCAACCATATTTTTCTTTATTTTCAGGCAGAAACGTTCATTTACATTTGAGGTTCATTTTTAAACTTTTGCTCGCTTTTTTTAATTAAGAAAAAAATCTGCACTCTGCTTCAACGGTATCAATCCATCAATTTATTTTTGCAATTTTTTTTATCATGTATATGATAACATACAAATAAAGCTGAATTGAACTGAATTAGAATGAACAGAACTGTTGAACAAATAAGCAATTTTGATAAACTGCTCTGTGTATAGTCATTAATTATCTGTTTAAAGCTAGAAATGCTCGGAAATGGGCAAATCACCAGGGAAAAAGCTGTCCACTTCCATGAAAATGGGATTCTTTTGTGAATGTGAGGAGTGAAAAGGGAAATATAAAGAGAAGTGAGATAATCCAAGAAAACTAAAAAACATTTTCTTATTTTCAACGTGTCCTGCATCCTGCTTCACCTGACCTCTTTCGTCATATGCTGAAATTTTTCAAAGTGGTCATAAAAGAATGAAATTGGCCTCCCAGTGTTTTCTGTCCCCATTTTTTGCTAATGCATCTTAATGTTGTTGTTTCTATTAAGATGTAGAGGTATTAAAATACCAAACTCTGTTCTAATTTAAACACATTTCTGTGACCTGTTCAGATAATTACACTGCTCACAAAAAGTTAGGGATATTCAGCTTTTGGGTGAAATTTCACAACAAGCCTAAAATGCATTCAAACCTGTACAGGTGAACTTAATGTGATCTTCTCTAAGCTTTTAAATGCACATGTCCAACTGTTAAATGTTTCAATAAATTTTGCACAAGTTGCTGTTCTCTAACAAGGAGCTTAACGGCAAAAATCACGGCAGGTGTGTGATCCTTGAATTGACCAATAACTGTCCTGGTTCAATTAGAGCTGGTGTTTAAACAGTTGTCCTCATCATGCTGTTCACATTTTGACATCATGAGACCAAGACGACACCTAACAATGGAACAACAGTCCCTTGCCATTGCGATGCTTCAAACAGGACGTTCTCAGACAGAAGTGGCCACTGAGCTTGGAGTGTCACAGAGTGTCATCAGCAGGTTGCAACAGAGATATCGAGAGACTGGAAGAGTCACAGAAAGGCCTAGAAGTGGACGTCCTTTGGCCACATCCCGTGCTGATGACCGCTACATTGTGAACACTGCCCTGAGAAACCGGATGATGAATGCCACTCAACTCCAGGCACGTTTAAGAGAGGTGAGAGGCACCCAAGTGTCACGTCAGACCATTCGAAACCGTTTCCATCAGCGTGGTCTGCGTGCTAGACGACCTGCACGGGTACCTGACCACACCACCAGGCACAGGCATCATCGTCTTGCATGGACCAGGGAGCATTTACGCTGGACGAGGAACCAGTGGGCCTCAGTGCTGTTCTCTGATGAAAGTCGATTCACACTGAGCAGAAATGATGGCCGGCAACGATGTTGGAGACGTCAGGGAGAGCGCTATGCATCAGCCACTGTTGTCACCAGGCCAGCTTTTGGTGGTGGTGGTGTTACAGTGTGGGCAGGGGTGTCCACTTGGTACAGAACTGCCCTACACTTTGTGAATGGTACAGTGACAAGCCCATACTACCTGAATAACATCATTAATCCAGTGATTGTGCCCCTACATGAACAGCACAGGCCTAATTTCATCTTCATGGACAACAATGCTCCTGCTCATCGAGGCCGCATCATCAGGGAACGGCTGTTGGAGACTGGTGTACCTCAAATGGAATGGCCTGCACTCTCTCCAGACCTGAATCCCATTGAAAACCTGCGGGATCAGCTGAGCCGTCGTGTAGAGGCTCGAAACCCTGCACCCCAGAACCTCAATGACCTGAGGGCTGCCCTTCAAGAAGAGTGGGATGCCATGCCTCAGCAGGCAATAAGTTGCCTTGTGAACAGCATGAGACGTCGTTGTCAAGCTGTAATTGATGCTCAAGGGCACATGACGAGATATTGAGACGTTCAAATTTTTTGTTGTGGTGTAACTACCATTGTTGTTACCTTTTGTGTTGAATGAATTTTTTGAGATGAGGAAATCAGTAGTGCATCCTTCTACTTAAATGTCTTACTTTTATGATATTATATCACTGTAGCATGAACATATTGCATTTTCCATAAATTTCACCTGAAAGCCAAATATCCCTAACTTTTTGTGAGTAGTGTATGTGATAAAATTATGTGTGTGTATATGTCTTGTGGCATATTTGTTTGTTTGTTTTGTTTTTCCAAATAGCATATAGTCCTGTAATTCAATACTTAGCTGTAATTAATTTTTTCCTAAAGCTCATCATATTCAAATTTTTTCCCATCTATAGTTTTCTTTCTTTTTTTATGACACTGTCATGGCAGCAAAGCTGGTTTGATTAAATGTCATTGTTGACCTTGAATTGCCTCTCTGTGGCAGGTGATGTGGGAAGATGGTTTTAGATGTTGAAGTTACATCTATCATTAGCTAAATTCTGGTATCTGAAGTCAATGTGGAAATCACACAAACTCAGCTCAGGGAGCTGAGACAAAGAAGTCTCTGGGGTACCTATGGATCTTAGTCATAAGACTGACGTGACAGTGCAGATGTAGAAGGTTAATAGAATGCATGAGATACTGCAGACACTACAACCCAACACTGCATTCAGATCTGGACTTCCCACATTTCTTGTGTCAGGGCATCGCCTTTAAATGTTGTGTAAGTGGGATATAAATAAAATGAAGTTCTGCTTTGAGACTGGAAATTTAATGAAATAGTTTCTTTCTTTTTTTTTTTAAATGCTTAAAATTTCCTAAACCTATTTTAAAAACTACTTAATTGTGTCGCTGCTATCATTTGAAAACACTGGTGCAATTTCCTTGTCTCCTTACTTTCACCTTTTATTTGTCAAGAGAAACAAAACACCCTAAGGGGTTCAAAGCCTGTGAGTGGAGCTGAAAATACACACAAAACTTGATAAACACAGCCGTAAAATTGTGAAGACTCTTACACAAATGAAAACATTCAGCAGTGGATAAAATGAAGGGGGATGACTGCCTCCTCCATTCAGTAAATAAGAGTCTGACCAAAACATCATCAGTTAAGATGGTTAAGTTTTACCATAAGCCCATTTATTTTGTCGTTTAAACTCATTTATTACCAGACAGTGTAATGATCTAACAATGTAACTACTTCAGCCACATGTACACTGATTTCTCTGTGGTGTCAAAAACTGATACTTCAAAGTACCTTGTACATCCAAAAAGAAGTATGTCTTCTTTTCCTCACACAATACGCGGCTTTCTTTTAACTTCCAACACCTATAGAATAGCTGGATTGGAATAACAGTGTTAATTCATCTTGTAAAAGCAACACAGTCACTCTTAAACTTCCCTCCAAATGACCAGGGACATTTAAGTGGACTGTTAGCTGTAAATTGGGTTTTAATTGTTATAAAAATGACTGTGAACATGTAATTTTTTTGACTGATGATCCATAAATAATGCTCTACACATGTTTGTTTTAACTCATACTGATGAACTACAGATGATTTTTCCTTTCATGTTTTTGTTCTATAAAATCATTTATTCATTTGCGTTTCTGCTGTTGTAGAGAAATAAACGTCAAGGAGTCGTTATCATTCACACAAGGGGAAGAACCATCAGTCAGCTGGAAAAACACAACAGGATCACAGTGGTCTTTGTGGGAGATTTGTAGTTTATTCGCCTCACTAAGAAACCCCTTGGTGCCCTCCACCACCTGGCTTTCACCTTTCAAGGACTGAGTAAGATTTAGTGTGAGTGGAGCACGACGCCAAATTAAACATCTTCTCTCTATCTGCAGTACTTTTCCCTGGCTTTCTACCAGACACCTCAAGCCCCAAAACACACACACACACACACACACACACACACACACTTACACACGTACATACATATTACCAATTGAAATTATGATTGTTTATCATCACTGGGGTGACATAAAATGCAAGTGCAATAATAGTACAAAAAATATACATTCAGTAAGGTTCAGAGACTTTAAAGAGGTGTTAATGATAAAATAGTAAATAGATTTTACTCATATGGCACCTTTCCAGTCATTTGGACCACTCATAGGATTTTACACTACATGGCACATTCACTCATTCACACACACACACACACACTCATACCCTGACAGGCACATTGGGGGGGGCAACTTGGAGTTCAGTGTCTTGCCCAAGGACACTTCAGCATGTAGTCAGGGGAAGCCTGGAATCAGTCTGGCTGCGCTGCACTTTCATTTTGACCTTCATGACATGCCAGTTCACACAGAGAATGTGTCAGATCTGGAGCGCTGGTGGATGCGGTCTGCGTAACAGCATCTGCAAGATCACAAAATCACACATTCTTTCAGTAGGTATATCTTGTAATGGCTCTTTAGGCGCCATTATAGCACCAGGTTGCTACCTCTCACTCTCACATCTGAAGCGAGTAAGAGAAATGCGCCTGGGCCTCCCCCCCTAGCTGTCCGGCTGAACGTGGGCTGCTTAGGGATGATACTTCTAATGTCAATAGGACCTTTAAAACGTTGCTGATTTAATGTATAATAGATTAAATAAACTCTCTCTTTCATTAGTTTAATTTAGTTAAGATTTGTTTTCACCTGGGCTATAAAAGGAGTATTTTTGAGAGACAGATGAAGTTTAATGGCCAGGAACAAAAGGCAACCAATCTGTTGTTTTGTTTTTTCAGTTCCTAAGTTAAATAACAGGAGATAAAATGAGCAAAATTTTTACAGCATGAAAAAACATTGATGCAATTAAATTCACAAATCAATAAAAACCTACTGTCCTGACTCTCTGTCAGTGTCACCTTGTACACAATTTGACCAATGTAATAACCGAGGAACTGTTAGAGAGAGTAGGCAGGGTTCGTTAGGATGAATTGACCGTCTTTCTAGTGTGAGATATCACCGCATTTACCCACAGACAGATCAAATCAAAGTCATTAATCAAACTGATCATGTATGAGAGTATATGTGTGCCAAGTTTGTGAGTGGAGTTAATTGTAAACTTTCCAATAAAATAAACTCTAAATCCCCATCTGTCCACCCACAGTAGTTCTGGGCTCTTGTGTGAGATGATCGATCACAACGGAGTCCCCTGTTGGTTTTTAATTTTAGGGGAGCTCTGACCAATCAATAAGCATCCGACAGGAGAGAAGGAGGAGGATGAAGATGATCTTTTACTGCCATAAAACCATCAATGCCTACAGTGTTAGATGTAATACACTGATGAAGTTTTTTTTTTTTTTTTAACTCAATGGACAAAGTGTGTTCCAATGTGCAAACAATTCTCCATTTACACATGCACAAACACACACACACGAATGACAGCACAAATGTGAGACACAACCCTTCTGTCAGAAGTAAAGTAATACTTGTTTTTCTGTTCAAGACACTTTGTTAGGTGATCAACACATCTAAGCCACAGCTGTCCATGATGGGATAAACATGCACTAATAAACCATTTGGCAGAATATGACCAAATAGTTTACTTTTAAACAAAACAGTGGGAGAGAGAGAGAGAGAGAGGTAGAAAATTGATGGAATGAAATGTAAAATTTGAAAAAGTGCTGCTCTTTACTTTTTAATGTTGGGTTGCCTTGGTTGCTGATGTATCTGTATCCAAATTTTTCATTCAGAGTTGTGATGAACAAAAAGTTATACATTTACATGTATATTTGTTCTTTCTCTGATTTTATTTGTTTATTTGCTTGTCTGTTTGTTTGCCCTAAACAATGAGGAAATGATCCTTTCATAATCCTTCCAGTTTGATGCCCAAACCTGGTCAATCACAAATAGAAAGTAACATAAACTCAAACACTGCATGAATAAAGGAGTAATTATAACCATCTAATACATTAAACAAAGCAGGTTTGTTTGATTTGACACAATGGTTTCATTCCATCCCATTATCCCAGCTGCTATCACCACTGGTCACCCATCCGTTAGAGGGACAAATCAGGGACAAACAAGACTAGCAACTTCTCACACTCAAATCAATTTAGGATAAAAATGTAACTTAGCATTGCCTTTTCTTCTCAAACTGGTGTGGTTTTCACCAAACCATCACATTTTTTAACCATTTTAAGCCAAAAACAAAGAGAAACCAGCATTTAAAATAATTTCAGTGTGGGAAATAACAGTTACTGTAGCATGGACCACTTTCAGGCACACTGGCTGCTTTTGTTCTGTGCTGTGACAACTTAAACCTGAAAGTGCCCAAAGAGGCAACACAAATAAATGAAATCAACACTGCAGCCTGGGGTCTGGCAACAAGACTGGACTAATAAATACACTGGCCTAGCAGGGTGCCTGATGTATGTGCACGCTGTTAACACTGATACCTTACAGCCCCGAGGAAATCACATTGGATTAAATTTTTTCTTTTCAGAGACATGTATGGAAACAGTCATGTGGGCAAATGTAGATATTCCTGGAGAGCAATGAGTCATTGCAAAGGTTTTCTACTTACAACTCTCACTTTTAATACTTAACTCACAATCTAATTATAGTCTGAACAAACTGTAGAGACACAGGCAGTGAAATGAAAAGGCTATGTTATCTAACGTTGGAATTAATATCAAGACATCATTAAACCAGTATGTGTTGTATTGGTCATGCGTGCCTGAAGTAAATATAACAGTGACATGCATTTACTGTGGTGGTCAGTGTGAAGGCCTGTATATGCACCACAAGAACAGATTTTCTTTTTCTTTCCCAAAGCTCCAAAGAAGAATGATGTCCCTTTTGTATCTTTAAGCCATGGTTTGTGTGTTCTGACATCATCTTGGTGGAAATATTTTTCTCTTGTGCTGTCCAACAACTATTATGGGATTAGTTTAAAGTTTGAAGTGAACTGTGGAAATGTGTGATGTTGTCATTTCCACATTCCACCGTTACAAAAGGTTAATCTAAGTCCATTGACAAACAGCTTGCAGAGGCAGTGACAAAGTGTGGAAATCTATACTATACATACGTAATTTTTAATGAGCTTGCATCGAGGCCACCATCAAAGCCAATTTCAATGACTCACATCAAAACAGTGGTTCAGGATTTACAACAAGGGTGTCCAAAGTCGGTCCTCGAGGGCTGCTTTCCTGCAGGTTTTCAGTGTATTGCTGCTTCAACACACCTTAGTCAAATTAAATGGATCTAACAGCCTCTGAACTTCAGCACAATGACTCATTCATTTGAGTCAGGTGTGTTTGAGCAGGGATACATCGAAAATCTACATGATTGTGACCCTCGAGGACTGGAGCTGGATGCCCCTGGTAAACCCAGATATATGAGGTATACCCGCTTATTTTTTATTCAGCATTGCGTATACTCATTTCTAAACCCATTTGGGGATGGAACAAGTAATAGTTTACAAAAAGAGGCATATTGTCTCTGACTAGTCAGTAGGCAAGTACTGGTTTAGTAAATTCATATCTTCTCTCTGAGATCAACGAGCACAAATTATGTGACAATGAGCAAATACTTTTTGGGGTAAATGAAACACACTGTGTTTGAAATACACTGTCTCTAAAATAGTGTTTTTCCTGGCAGTTTTTTTTTAAGGTAACCATTACACTATGGATCAAAAGGTTATGCACATATAAAATAGGATAAGATAACGAACACCTTTTCTTGCAGTGTTTTCCAAAATATTATACTATGATTCTTGCAGAGTGTGCACTGTATTAGCTCCAATGCTTTAAAGTTCAAGATAACTACTAAGGCAAGAGAAAATATTTTATCTTTGCCTTTGGACAATAATGACAGGAATTTTAATGTTATTAACAAATGGTTGAGATAATAACTACTATTAAAATTTATCCCAATATGAGCTAATCATTTCAGGGACAGCAGGTGCAACATTAAAACTATGGACTTTAAGAGGCATTTAAAAGATCCTAAATTTATATTTGCCACATTCAAATCCTATGATGTTCTTTGATGAGCTCAGGATTTAATTTAATATCGATGGAAAACGGGTTTTTTAGATACCTTCATCTTAAGGAATTTCGTTAGCTCAAACCAGAACAATGCTCTGACCTGACCCTCATGGGCAGCTTTGGACAATCTGAAAATTGCTTTGTTTTATATATATATATATATATATATATATATATATATATATATATATATATATATATATATATATATATAAAACAAAGCAATTTTCAGATTGTCCAAAGCTGATATATATATATATATATATATATATATATATAAAGGACTTTGCGTACCCTGCAAATGTGCTATTTAGATCAATTTTACCTTTACCTATAAAGAGAACAGTATTGTTATTTTAAGGTTTTTTATGAGCTACGATGTGCTTGTTTGTTTTGGTCTATTTGTGATTTTTTTTTTTTCCCACACAAGACATGACTCAAAGTGTCCTAGATTAAATAATTGAAACTGCCTCAAGCCTGCCCTGTAGATAATTTAATTTTGGTCAAACAAAAAGGAGCAGCTGCTTTGGATTTTTGACATTGTTGGACCAAACCATGTCAGGATAAGACTGAAACATGTCTTGTATTTTGACAAAGAGTCTGATATTTAGGAGAATAAGTTAATATTACTGATAAAAAAAAAATTTAAAAATACAGGAAAAAAAACAGGATGTGACACTCTGAAACAAGAAATACAGCTTGTAACTTCTCCTTGTTGAAAGCAAGATCCAGATTTCTTGCCCATGCAATAGTCTTTTCAAACTTTTCAAGAGGTTCCACTTGCAAAATCACAAGGAAACACATGTGAGTTTGGGTGAAAAAGAAAACATGGGAGTATTGTAGAACCCTTCCAAATTATTTATTAGCTTTGTTAAGGCAAGTCCTCTTGTTTAAATATAAATAGAAAGCCTCTTGATTTTCCATTTCAGGGAAAGGAAGAAAGAGAATTTTGTTGACTTCAAAAGCTTCAGAAAAAAAAGGTTATTTTTAAGTTAATGTCTGGTCTTCAGCTTTCTTACAGACTTATTGTCCTACATTTGATTAAAGGCTCTACAAATGATGTTGTGTAACCATGACACAAACAACTAATGTGCAAATTAGCAAGATATGCCAAAATGCATAAGTTTAATAATATTTTTTGGTGTAAATTTTATTTTGTGTGCTGTTAGCTACAGTCATACCAGGCAACATCATCAGAAGAAATGAGTAAAAGTTCCGCAACAACTTACAGGATTAAAGATATTAAAAATACATTTGTGAGGTAAGGTAGGTGTGTGTATTTGTCGCCCCTCGTGTGTACCACATAACATATTCTCTGTTTGTTTTTACGCTATCTGGAAGTTTGCCTAATCTCTGAAACATAAAAGAAGAAAGAGGGGGGAGCTGTTACATTATTAAACACACACATTGCTTCTGCTGACACATGCATGGTCCATTGGTGCGCTGTTTTGTATCTGCAACATAGTGACTCTGAAGCTTTGTGGTCTCAAAAGTGGACTCCCTCCGCTCTGAACTGTCTCTGCAGACCTTCTCAAAATGTCCTTTTGCTTATCTCACCCACTCATCTCAGCAGGTGGGGACAAAAGTGTGAACTCACACACTCTCACACTTACAAAGGTCGCCCACAGCACCAAACTCTCAGGCTTATGACATTTCCTGCATAATTTATGCATCCAAATAAGAAGACATAAAATAATCATGAACAGGAGCCATATTCACATAGCTATCCAAGGTTAAGAGATGGTCCTAATTGGCCAATTTAGGAACAAATATTGAAAGTGATGGGCTTTTCACTGCTAAATTTAAAAGCCACAGTAAAAGCAATTCTCCCAACTCTGAAGCCCAAAAAAGACACTAAATATTGGGCAAAGGGCTGGTATGGTGACAAAAAAAAACAGTGTAACTGGCAATATATTTCATCTCATTTTACAATAAACTTGCAGAATGTAACCATACAATATCTCCTTTACCCTTCTAGTCGTCTTATTTCTACAATCTATAATCAAAACAATACTGTCCTCTGAACCTTTAAGGAAACTTTGCTTTTGTCCTCAGGGGTTTAAACCTAAAGAAGGATTTAATTTGGCTTATTTTTGATGAGGTTGAGTGGGCTTGTCGTTGCTGGACCAGTGGCACCACTGGTGTGTTACTATGTGAACAAAGTAACGGATTAAGGGAGCTGCAGACCGCCCACCAGGTCCAGTGTTTCATAGGGTTGAATTACTTTTTTTTTTTTCTCAGCTGACTTTTGCAGCTCCCTGTTGGAAAGATCTGATGGCAAGTTAGAGGAATGAAAATATTCTAATTATTGCATGGTTTCCAGGTGCTGCTGATTTTAAGCAGCTAACATATGTCCAAAGCTGTACATGCTGCAGTGTCTGTTTCTCCCAGCTGTCACATAGATCACCAACTACTGAAGGAAAATTAGTTTGGATATGAACATCAAACAACCCTGCTTTACAGGTCCAAGCTAATCCGCTAACTTTAGAGTAAGTAGGTGTAATGAAATACTGTATGAATGGAAACACCAAGTGCAAAGTAAGTGCGAAGGACAGTAGAGGATGCCAGGGAGGCAGGGCATGACAAAGCCTGAGTTTAGTCTCATTTCAATCATTTCTACACCATAAAAACATTACATTACAACATACACTTAACTATAAAATGACATTTTTTTTCTTCTAATTAATTTTTATAGTCTCATCAAAAATCAATCATTTCCACATGGTGCCTCTCTAAAGTGAGATTTTTCTAAATATATTTGCCACTTTCTGAGTATATTACTTGTGTGAACATGACTGTTAAAGAATATCCGAGTTCTCTTCTCAACAGTATTTATCACTGAACATGAAACATCCACAGGGATTTGATTGCAGCCAATTAAATTCTTAATTAACACAGACATTTTAATAATGCAGCTGTTCAACAGAGAGGACTGGAGAGGACATGGAAATATGCTGATCATGCATTGAGATTATAATAACATGAATCAGAATTCAGAGGTTGGAATTCAGACAACCAGGTATGCAGATGTTCGCTAACATACTATTCATATGATGCTTACTAGTGCCAAAGGTGTCACTAAACTTCTCCTAGTTTTGTTTAAGAAATCAAGATAGAAAAAAATGACAGCAGAGAAATGTATCAGGCTTCACCATGATATGAATGGGACAGATTTTTTTTAGATTGCAATGACTGAATTTAGAAATCTATCTAAACTGTGAGTGGTATGACCTTATCTTAAAACTTAGATAGAAAATGCACAAATCTAAGATAGACTACCCACTCTGCTTTAGGAAATAAAACAAAAAAAACATTTGTCAGATCAAATCTAAGTCAATCAGCAAGCCTCCATTTTGCCCGCCCAAACCTGCACACATTCCCAAACACTCTGACTCTGCCTTCATACATTATTCTGCGTCCGTTCACAATGCCTGCTCACTGGAACACTGAACTCTAATAGCGGCGTGTGGATCAGCCAGCATTTCACGGTGGCAGCTTCACCTCGTCCAGTATACTGCAGCCAACTGAAGGACATGGGCTGCACCTCAGGAGACAAACACAACATGCTTTGTAGAGCAGTAAGGAAGCTGGTGGCAGCATGCTAAACAAGCTTCAGGACACGCCTGAAGCCAACGGAAGACCCAGTTTCATTCAGTCACTTCAGTAAATTTGGTGAACAAATTTACTCCACCGCTGATATCCTATACATTTTTTCACTTATTTGGGGTATTTTCATGTTTATGTTCACTTATATTAATACTGAAGGATTTTGTCTTCATTTCTGTTGTAACTTTGTGTGTGAATGTGCGAGTGTGTTTAAGCATACGTTTCCTTATCTGTTCATGTGTATATTTCACTAATCCGTGATGTGAGTAGAAATAGTTGAGGAATATTGTGAGCTGTAGTAGATAATTACATTTCTCTTTCTTCTGCATGCAGGGAAAAAACAAACCCAATTGTATTTTTTGAGGTTACTACTGGTGCTCCTACACTTTTTAATCATAGAGCGAGACTGAAGGCTCCTCAGCTCCAGACTAGCTAAGCAATTTTAAAGCTCAACAGAAATAAGCTATAAGAAGGAGAAGGGCCTCAGTTAAATAATTTAAAATCCTACAATGAAATGCAAATCTTGATTTATAGTTACTGTATAAAATACTCAATCTTTTCATAAACCTCCCTGACATTTAGTTATATGTAATATCATCTTTCTCCTGGGCGCTGCGACATACAGGCACAACATCTTCACCCAGTGTATCAGAAAAACATAACGTTAACAGCAGTTTCCTTTCAATACAAAAGCATCCCAATGAAGAAAAATGAGATCACTGACCACAAATCCCCAATAGCATTAAGTATAAACTTTTCAGAGAGCAGTAGATCATCAAGTACAATTTAAGAGAACTACACAGAGTTACGAACACTACTGTTTAAGGCCGCAGGAGTAATATTGTTCACAACAGAAATAAATTTACTTCTCTGCAAATATCAGAATGAAGAAGAAACCTTCCTTCAAATAGACAAACGCAAGTGCTCAACAGGGTATTGTGGCTTGATTATCATGCACAGAGGTCAGCGGAGGAGTAGCTACAACTCACCTGTCAGACAATGACAGAAGAAGCCTAAACTTTCTGCATAAAAAGGTAGCTCATTTATCTAAAGCCTTGCTGGGTTTGGCAGCTGCAGAGAAGCTGTATTTGGCCATTAGAGAAAGGAGAATGCTGCCTAATGGGAGTCTACGGAGATATCTTCATTTGGTATGTTTATTAGATCTGCCAACAGTAAATGATTTATAAACTCAAGGCTTATGCAGGCTTGTAAGCAAGCAAAAAGTTGTTGTGTTGTGTAGCTGAATGTGTTTTAGAATGCATGTATTTGTTTCTTGTTTTCTGGGGCAAGACATGCAGAGTCTGAAAGCTTCCTATGCTAACTGAGAGTGACATTAATTAATGGTTACCCTTATAGCTGCTTGTACAAAAACACTTTTGACAGTAAACAAGCTTTGAAGGTGAAACAGTTACGCTCGCGTGATCGTTTGCAGTCGGCATGTACAAAGACTGCCTTCAGTATGTCCTAATATTAGGAGGTGCTGTACTTGTCATTTCCAACATTTTCTACATCTGCTTAAGTATTTCTGTATTTGCATTAAAGTCTTTTTGCCCCCTTGTGCATAACACAATAAGCATGAACACAACTATAGTTATATCAGATGGGCCAGGCCAGGGTCCCTCTTTGCACTAAGAAAGGGTCATTGCTGCATGGGATTTGACCCAAGTCATTTGTGTCAGGCAGAGAGGGAAAATAAACCTCAATAAGACTAAACTTAACCTTTAGGAATCTTGTCTAGAATAGAGAAAAGCCATTCATTTGCAGTCGCATGCTTATTTCATCCAGTGGAATGTATGAGACATTATCTGTGGAAAGAGAAACGAATGCCTGCTATCATTAATACAGCGATCATTACTTAGTCTCCAACACAGTGACCCAAACTGATCATCTCATGTTCGACAGGACCTTCAGGCAAAACAAACATGGTTCAACAAAGACAGGACAGAGAGCAGCCTACATAAGCAATAGCCAGTAATACAGTGTTCCTACATCACACAACTCAGCAGTGAAGATATATGATGCGAGAAAAACAAACACATCAGTCCTCTTATTTCCAGCTTTTAGATTGATTTGCCCCCCCACAAATGCATATATGTGCACGCCTTAGATAAGCTGACACTGAAAATTTATATATTAAAAAAAAGCCAATTTGGATGCCAGTGCACACCTGTCACATCAGTTGCTACAACTACACCAAATGCAGCAAATCCAGGAGGTCAAAGCTAAAGCTGAACCACTTCAGTGGATGATATAAACTATTTAGATAATAAATGTACTTGGATAATAAATATATCCCCAATGCCCCCACCACCACCACCACCACCCCCTCCTCCCAGATATGCTTGATGAACCCTGTGGTTTGTCATAATCACCTGACTGTTCCAGTTCCTTGTCATCTGTTAGTTACGCTGCCATGATCACAGCTTTGTAGTTAATTTGCTGTTATATTTGATGTCATTCAGTTCAGTCAGTCAGCTCGTTGCAGTTGTAGCTCTGGATCTTTGTCAAGGGAATATGACAGATTTGTGACTCGAATATATATATTTCTGTACTGTAAGTGTTAATATCTTGGTATTTCAGCAGTATTTCCAGACCAAATTTCACCACTGAAATCACGTTATTCGCAATAGCATGACCGATGCTAATGCTATTAAAGACAATCTCATAGAAATTACTCGTGTTTTGGTTAACGCAATACACTTCTTTCATGTTTGCAATCTGAAAAGAGCTTGGGAGCATATAGTTATTATTGCTATGTATTTTATATAATTGAGGATCCATTGATTTAGTCAGATGATTGGTGCCCAATCATCAGGCGGGAGGTGGGGTACACCCTGGAGAGGACGGCAGTCAGTTGCAGCTGTTTTTCCTTTTTTTTTTAGATACATATTATATATTTATATATGTATAGTCAGCAAATATATTGTATCTCAGACTCTTTGAGATACAATCTACATGCACAAACTTTAGCATTGTATTGTTAATGAAATTTCTGACTCCTATTCTGCTTTACAACTGTGACAGTTCCTACCAATATCTGTGCATGTCAGTCAACTATGCATGAATTGCACATCTGGTACACTCAAACTTAAATTCTAAGTAAAATGAGAATCTACTTTGCTCTGACTGGAACAGATTACTAGGATTTAGTCTTACAAATGGTAGATATCATCTATAACCATTTTTCGTTTTGGCAGCAGTTGCTTCTGTCCTGCATACAAACACAACAGAGTGGATCAGAGGCAGTAATAAAGTATGATAGCGTGTCCGCAGGCTTTTCCTAGTATCAGCCTCTTATCACAGCTCTGCTGCAGGCAGATATTCATGCACATGCACCACTTGCTGCCCAGATTACACCTTAATTCAATGTGAGAAAACTTCAGACTAAGAGATACTTTACATTGTGTGTGTTGTTTTTTTTTGTTTGTTTGTTTTGTTTGGTTTGGTTTTTTTTAGACTGCTGAGGGATATTTTTTAGACTCCACAAGGATTTCAATATTTAGCAGTGTGTCAGAAATTATTCTCTGTTTCTTTTGTCACTATACACAAAAATTTTATTTGATTTTCAGTTTTCTTCTATGGTTTCAAGAAAAAATTTATATGCTGTGAAGCACTATCGGGTGTGTATGTGGTTAATCAGTCAAGAGCAATACATGACAGTAAAAAAAAGGAGTCAATTCGTGTTATAAATAGGTAGGGTTGCAATCTAGACAGGAGATGAGCATTTGGATCTGCTGAAGGTTGGACCCTTATCAAGCGACATAAGCTTAATGGTTACTGGAGGAAATTTAAGTGATTTATATTGCTTTATGGAGTCATCTCATCACACTGAAGTTTACCATGCAGGCACTGTCTAACCCTACATTGCGCAGCAACAGTTTTCTCTAGAAAGCATCATCAACTTATTTTCTGTTTTTAAACAAATTTGTACATAGTTGTGTCAAATAGGTCAAAAAATGGGCCTTTGTGTGAAAATATGACTCCTTGCCGCCGGGGGGGCGTGGCTAATTCATAAGCAAAATATTAAAATGTTGATGTGTTCAGGATCAGTTTGGCATGGGACCTGTAAAAATCTTGTGCAAAGATCTTGTTTTGAGTTGGAGTTATTTTAATTTTGTGTTTAACGGCAAAACAAAGCATTTTGGCTCCCTTCCCCCACTCCGTGCTAACTCATTTGAGAAAGTTTTCAATAGATTTTAATTACACATGCCTTCAGATTATACTGACCTATTCCGAAGGTAGTACAATGAAATTTGTAACAGGACATCATCAAATGCAACACCAATAAATGGTTAAAATGGGGACTTTGAACCAAATTAGCTGTAATCCTGCAAAACAGGGTCAGGTGCTCTTTTGCTCGGATTATATGCTGTTTGGTGCCGAGGGGTTATGGAAAAGATCCACGAAGGACCTGCCACTAAACCTACAAAGCCTGAAAGAGCTGATGCCAAGAGATCAGGTACAGCTATAGATATTTGTAATACTCTTAGCAAAAGCTGACATTTGCAGTCATTTCCTTTTACTAAAACCATTTGTAGGCCATCTACAGTGTTATTATTTCTCAGGGCTGAGTTTGTGATCCAATAGTGATTTCGAAACATTTAAAGTGCTCTAGCTAATTCTTTATTCATACTATTAATTTAAAACAATTGAATTAAATAATCTTTTGAATCAAGGGCCTTGTATTATTTTCTTCTGTGTATTTCTGTCTTTCTTTTGGAAGTGAGGAGTTTCATGTAGACCTTCGACATGCTCAACCAAGCATTCACACTTCACTTTGCATGTCACACATACACCCACCCACCCAACCACCAACACACACAAAATGCTGACTTTCCATCCAGCTGACAAGCTGTCTGCTGCATTTCATTCCTAAAAACACCTTTCAAGTCCATCCCTACTCACTGTCTCTCTCTCACTGATTCACTCCCATATCCCCCCACACACAGCAGAAGCACAAGAGTTCACTAAATGTAGCTGCACAGAAACAGTTCCATGCTTTAATGGTGGCAGGATGCTGGGATTCATAGAGCTTAGAGACCTCTCTCCAATTATCCCTGAGGATACCAAGATAAGTGTGTGTGTCTGCGCACGAGAGAGTGTATGACTGTGACCATGTGAATGCTTATGGATGACTTTCTGCCTCTCACCCAGAGATCATTAGAGAACCACTCAGTTATAAAAGATCCCCATGGAGAAGGGCTGAGGCAGAAAGGAGAGGAAAGCCAGAGGTAAAAGAGGAAATGAGATTTCCTTCTGCATAGAAAAGAAAACAAGTTTGTTTGACTTAGCTGAAAGACAGAATCTCATCCTAAAATAAAGGAACCCTATTATCTAACTTTGTCTCTGTGTAAAAAGTTATTAGTTTATATTCCTGTAGACCAGAGGTGTCCAAATTCACTCCTCGAGATCCACTATCCTGCAACTTTTAGATGCAACCTTTCTCCAACACAGCGGTGGTTTAGTGGTTAGCACTGTGACCTCACAGCAAGAAGGTCACTGGTTTGAGCCTTGATACATAAGTGGCAAGGCTGAAAGCCATCTTTGAGTACCTGTGATATTCAGTCTGTCAGATGGCACTGCCATTGTGTCAAGAATATTAATTCTGGGTCAGAATTTACACACATCTGTGCACATTAGGGCATCGTATGTGTTTTCAGAGATCACAGCTTTTGGAGTGGCATACTCCACTTTCAGGCCCTGTTTTATGTGTACACAGTGGTTAAAAATGCCCGAACAGCACTGTGAAACATATGTTGTCCAGTGCTGTCCAGGTCTCGCAAAAAAAAAAAAAGAAAAAAAATCAAATCATTCAATAAATTGTATGAGCTGAGGAGTAATCAAGTCAGTAAGCAGTGCATGTTCATGTATATTTGCCTGCAACAATGATGTGGTCAGAGGCTGATACTGGGAAAAGTCTTGGGAGATGAATCCATGCTGCATCAGATCAGCTTAGTTAAAACTGTATACGCTGAAAAGGCTAATTTTGCTGAAGGAAAAGGGTTAGTAAATACATCTATGATATATTTTAATAATAAATCCTCGCAATAGCCAAGCTGATTGTAGCCAGATGTGCACACACACCAGAATCTCATGGTTGAACACGCAAAAGATTTTCCATATAGATAAAGAATTTTCCTGGTTTTCAGCTTGGTGGCTGTGCCAAACATATTTACTTGACTGGCATTTAGGAAAACATGTACAAAACCATCCTTGTGACTCTAAAAATATTGTGTCTACAAACATTTTTGCAGATTTAAAAATACTTTCACATGATTTTTGTCATCATTAGCTGTGTTTTTGACAAAAAAAAAAAAAAAAAGCAAATTGGCTCATTTTTATTTGTAATAACATCATTTGAACAAATACTAGATCACCCACATACACTTCACAATTTATCCATTTTCAATTTATAACCCAAGCAAAAGTTTCAGTTAGACAAAGAGGATACAGGACCAAATATATACTGGGTAAGCCTTGGAAAACCCCTCTTTAATTAGTCACTGCATTTGAAATCAATTTGGCCTAAGAACTTCTCATTTCCCCCAATATTTATTCCATGAGGCATCAAATCATTCAGTCCCAGCTTCAGCAGCTAATTCCACAGTATTAGATCACAGCTGATGTTTACTATGTTCTGCCAATGGCATAATGGGCAACTAATAAACACTCAGTGAAAACCAAAGTGCCAGGGGAAAGGACAGCACCTACTTGAGTAAATTTCCTCAAAGCTGCCACATTATCTAGACAGCAAAGCTCTGGAGAGCTGAATCATGAAATGCCTATTTTTAAAAAAGTGCAGCCAGGCCACCATGTTATCAATCAATTCTGTAATGTAAGCTGTGTATCGTGCTAAGAGGAGCTGTCAGTACTTGTCACAGCTCTGTATATTTCATGAGTGTATATGCAAAATACAATCACATAAGAGAAAATAAGAACGTTTTACTGTGTTAAAACTGTTTGCTGTTTTGTTTAAAAAAGAAAGAAAAGAAAATACACAAGTCTTAACAGCCTCTAAACATCATAGTGAAGAAACCACAGAATGTGTTCAGTATGAGGCATATGCATTATGCTGGAAATAATTTCTGTCAAATATCATAACCCTGCAGAAATAAAACTTCAAGCTAAATGGCTAGTTGTATTTCACAAGTATTCATGCATGCAAAAAAAAAAGAAAAAACAACTAAAACATTATACATTCCCTCCATGCTTCCCCACTACTATCAGAGAACAGTTTTAAAAAATATATATTTGATGAGTTATAAATGCAAACTGAACTGAGTTCCAAATTTAATGATCGTTTCATGCAAACAGTGTCTCTTTTTTTTTCTATTACAGAAGTTACATTTCTCTGTAAACATTAGTGTATGTATTTTCTATCAAGTCTCAAATGGACTCTGCTAAGCCCAGTGAAATGAATAAAAAATAAAACATTAAGCTCTTTTTTTCATCTGTTTCATTTTGAGTTTACCTGTGGTTGGTAGCGAAGCAGATAAATGCAGAGATGTGCAGGTGTTTGCTTAGATCTTCCATTAACGTAGTACTCTTTGATTCTGCGCACAATAAGGACAATTCACTGGAGTTCATAAGGAAAGAAACATGAACTATCTCGTTTTGGAACTATTAACTCAATGCCTATTAATGCTCCCTTACCTACATAAATGGTGTAAATTTTGTCATGTGCCCTTATACTTCTATGCATCTTTTATGTCACCATAGTTGTTGAGACAATTTGTTCACTAGTGGGCTTTGTTGAGTTTGGGGATCACTTCCATGTTTTGACACCAGTTGGTGGCGATAATGTACCATTATAAAGTTGTTCATAATTACAACTTTACAGCCCGATCAGAAAAAGTAGAAAAAGACATTTTTGCTGTTTTCAACTGTCTTCTTCAGCTGCTTTTTATCTGGTGGTTTCTGTACATGTACCTCTTCTTCTCTGTTTTGTTCCTTATTCCAGTTAGGTGTCAGCTGTACAATTCAACATTGTTGCCCCCACGATTTCCATTGGTATTGATTTGTTTTCTGTGTCAAGTAACTCACTGCTAAACCCCTTGAAAACAAATCAAATCATGTGCGTAACTGAGGCGGGAGATGGGCGAATTTGTCCGTCTATCTGCGTATCCATGTTCTGCCTCGAGCATAAATGGGCCTTTAGTGGGGTACTGGAGACTGACCAGATTGTATTGTTTAAATTTTGTGCAGATTCTGCTTGCCTGGCATGTGGAACTGTACTAATATGGTATCTATTCTCACATTTTCTCTGACACTAATGCAGAAATATTCCTTTAACTTTGTTGTATCTGACTCAAAAAAAAAAAAAAAAAAATCATATCAAAAACCTTTTTTGTCACACATTTTATTTGATTCTGGGGCCCACTTACTAGTGTGATTATACCTTTGATTTTCCAGTTTGTACCTGTTAATGTTTACACCCATGTTGTAGCTGGTAAAATGTTTTGAAAGTTTTCTATAATTTCCAGACGGCTGTCAGCTATTCAGCCAATGCCCTGCTTCCTTCACTCAGTTGTACGTGTTGCACTGGAGCTGTGAGTGTAAGCAAGCTCATCTACTGCTGCCATTAAACTTCAAGGCTCAGACACAACTAGGCTCAGGTTAGGTCTTCTCGTCAGAGATCAATAATTTAATTATCTTCTATTAATATCCATCCATCCATGTATGCCCACTTCCTCTAATTCAGGGTTGTGAAGGCTGGAGCCTATCTGAACCGCTGTCAGGTGTCAAGTATTGGACATGCATCTTTTTTGGACTGTAGGAAGGAGCCAGGGTAACCAGAGGGAACTCATGCATGCATGAAGAGAATATGCAAAAGTCTGCATTGAAAAGCCCCAGCAGAAGCTCAGGCCCAGAACCATCTTGCTGTGAGATGACAATGTTCACCACCACCCCATAGTTGTCTTCTTTACACGTATAAATAAAACAACTTGCAGTGGTGACCATGGTGATGCATTTAACTCCAGACTCCAGATGAATCCTTAGACTGTGACAAATAACTCTTTCAAAGATAATTTTATGTACCTGGCAGATGTTTTGTTCATTCATCTTTGTCAGGCTGGTTATTGTCACATTTGTCTGTCTGTGAAAGAATGCAAAACATTTATTTGTGTTTTACTATGTCTTTGAACCGTGATCAAAGTACAATCTCCTTCTAAGGTCGGCTTCAACACTCCATCTGTTCCTGTCATTGATTCTAGATATAAACATCATCAATCACCAAAAGGAGAGATCTGACACTTTAATTATTTTTGCTTATTTTAATTAAGACTTACTCAACAGAATGAAATCCAGAGTGCATCACCCGAAATTAAAAAATAACAACAAAACTCTCTGTGATTGTAAAATACCTGAGGAAATCTAAATACTGATGCGATGTCTGTGTCTGTTAGACAAATATCTCAAATTGATGTAATGACATACCTGTTTTTAGAAGCCATGCATTGCTGCGTTTTGTCTTTCTAACCTGTCTCAGTTACCTAAGAACCTGGGTGAGTCATTGTTACAGCTCAGTGGAGATTTAGAAATTGATGGATATCAAGTGAGGGAAAGGTAAAAACAGCAATCTCAAATCTATCCAACACCCACTCTGGTCTACTCTCTCACGCCCCCCCTTTCCTTTGTCGCTCTAACTTCATGTTGATATGTGGAGGAGGACTCTCTGCTTCCTTTTTCTCCCCATACCCTCTTCAGAAAGAGAACAGCAATACATTGTATAATTTTCTTTTTTGTGTATATTTCCGTGAAACTAATGGCAAGTAAAATAATAAATGTCAAGCATATTCCAGTCATCTTTTTTTTTTTTGCTTAGGATTGCACAATTTACAATAGCTAGCAAAAGTATTCACACTCTTAGTGACATGTTTTTGGTGGAGGTGTGGACCCAAATGCAGGACAGAATGGCAGGAGGTAGACGAGTTGCAGGAACAGATTTAATCCTTAAACTAAAATTCCAAGGAAAACAGGTTGACCAGAAAAAATTAACACAAGAAGCAAACAAGTTACCACAAACACATGGGGTTAACAAAAGCACAACGAACCAGCAACGAATAACAGAAACCTAGTAGAATGCATATATAGATATAGATTCACACACACACAAATAGAACAACACACAGGTGGAATAACTTCACTAATGAGTCCAGGTGAGTCTAATGAACAGGAAAGCAAAAGCAGGAAACAAGGGAACTAAACAAAGAAAAATACTAAATAAAACAGGAAACTAGAACTGAAGACAACACAAAACATATCATGACGCTTAGTGCATTCTGTCTTTCCTCTTTGTGTGTAAGTATGTATTTTAATTGTTTTCTTTTTCTGATGTAATGGCCCAACACAAAACAGTCCATAAAGAAGAAAAAAAACTGTAACTAAAAAATTCTAGAAAAAAGGTTATATACATATGTATTCACCCAGCTTGCTATGAAGCCCCTAAATATGATCTCATGCTACAACTTATTATGAAAGTCCTATATAATGGAGTCAGTTGGAACATGTTTATCTGCATGCGATCTAAGTGTCACAAGGTTTAGTAATATGTAGCTCTGTTCTAAAAGACCCCAGAGTCTGCAACACTAATCAAGAAGCAACACCAAGCAAATGACACCATGTAGAAACAGGGACTCACTAAAAAGGTCACGGACAAAGTTGTATAAGGTAACTAGGACTTTGGTTGTGAAAATATACTTGCATATGAAAGATCTACAAAGAAATCCCACAGTGCTAATCCAAATTCCTTCATCACAAAAGGAAAAGGATATATCACTACAGCAAACTTAGCTGGAGAGGACTGTCCACCCAAACTGACCCACTAGTAAAGGAGGGGATTATAGTGAGACAACAATGAAACCAAAGGTAATCCTTAAAGAGCTGGAAAACTTCTCAGCAGAGATTTGAGCTCAGCTCCAGTAATTTGCATTGCTTTGCTGTTTGTTGAGGGAAACAATCCGCCGATTATTAAGAAAGTTTATGTGTATTCATTTCAGCTAAACTGAAAGCTTGCTTTGCACTGGTTGTTTTGTCATTTATGATGGTAGCTTATAATCTCTAAGAGACATAAAAGAAAAAAGTTCACTTGTGTTCATTTAGTTTCTTGTTACATGAGTGCAAACACCCAAATTAATCATTGTTTTAACCTGAAGGGTATTTGAACTGTCAAGCAGGGCAACTTACAGGTAATTCGTTTTCTCCTAAAGCAGCCTCACCAGGTTTAACAAGTTACATATTATATAAACTATCAATTTTGTCTTGTGCTGAGTCAGTATTTTTTATTCTCAGCTCTATGTTTGGTTTTTACTTTCAGTCACTCCTATCTGCAACTTCTTGGCATGGTCTGCAGAAATAGTGTGCAGGTTATGGTGTGTGTGTGTATGTGCATGCATCTGCTTTTATGCTGGACTTCCATGTGTACATGCCGGTTCATTTGCCATACGCCAGGGGCCCTTTGGAACAGAGGCCCTATTATCCATTCATCAGGCCTGCAGCATCAGTGTCTGTCAGTTTCCCTGATCTATAGTCTAATTTACACCTCAGCACTACTCCTTTCAAAAACCCTGCTCAGAAAAAACTGGATTCACAACTTATAAATCTACAAATAATCCACTCTTTCAGAGTCCCAATTCTCAGCATGCTTGTAGAATCAATGTTCTAAGCCTTTGAAATAGAGACAAATGAAAGCTATCACCTGTGAAACTTTAACTTACTAGTAAGATCTAATTTTTTTGGCATTTTTTGCATTGATTCCTTTTTAAAAAGTTGAAATAAATAACCAGTACTGATGGTGCCGATGCAGTGAAAAAGAGGGCTGTCAGAAACAACTAAAATAAGAGCCACCTTCACACATCTTCTCCTTATGTTATCGTTTTATTTCCTCCCTTCCCTTCCTCATTTCCATCATTGCTTTTATAGTGGCAGCTGTGGCCCCCAGGTATTGATTGTATGCTGAGGACTAATGGGCATGACAAAAGCAGTGTAGAGAGGCATGTGAAAGGAGGAGACATTAAGAGTGAAAGTGGAAAAAGGAGTAAATGAGAAGGACAGGCAACTGTGCTATATCATGAAGAAAACAATGGTCTCAAAGAATGACTTTAAATCTGAGGTGAGACTCCTGTGTTACTGATAGAGAAGAGATAGAACGGGAGCTGTAGAGGCACTCAGTCATTATGGTGCATCTACAAAATCCACACAATGTTGGAAATGAAAGCAAAAATTCACAAAGCAATAATTTGGGCTATACTTCTAGGAATATAAACATTTCTCTATGAAAGCTTTATGATTAATACTGCAATTCAGAAAGCAATATAAGAATTTAAAGGTGAACCAAGCCACAATTTTCTGTTACTTTTTGCAAAAGCTTTCCAACTTAAAGCAAACTGAGAAATATTGGAAATGTGTCTTTGCTGTAAAACAAGGCTGTAAATCTGAGAAATAAAACTCGATAGCGTTTATAGTAACTGAAACTTTCTAAAAACACGCGCCACATCACTACATTTTGTGTGAACAGTTCCTGTTTTAGTGCATGAAGCGGATGTCTGTGCAGCAGATATACATTTTTAGGCATTCAGACCTCCAGGTGATTACCAAAAATTTTCAACTGATTGTCACTCTTCTTCACTTTGACCTTACACAGGTTTTAAGAGTGGTGTTGTGGTTTTTTTTTTCAACTAAAGAATATCTTATTTGCACAGTCACTGTATAAGCAGTGATTGATCAGTGGTTCCACACCCTGTGTGTAATGAAGACATATTTTAACAGAGAAAACTCTTTAACTTTAAAGGCCTAAATTCTCCCATTTGGAGATTCTTTGTCTTTTGTCAAGTGTCTATGAATTCCAAAGCAATAAATTTACACCAAAGGCAGTTTGTTGTCTTTAACTTTTACTTACAGATCCTATTAAAAAATATGCTAAAGCTTTAATCCTTGTATTTGCTTATTCAAACACTTGTGTTTAAAAATGACTTTGTGTCATTACTTAATGATGTAAAAAAATGCAAGCCAGAATTTTTTCCCTGAATCCTGCTTCTGCCATCACCTTCAAAGCCATTCAATCGTTCACCCTAACAGACTTTTTGTGTCATAGCTTTCACTTCATAATCTCCTCAGAGAATGATGAAGAAACTGAGCAGAACTTTATCTGGAGTTTGCTTTAGTGTTTAGTAAGCATGACTAACGCAAGCAATATAGCTGTATGATAAATATACACTGTCTGATGAGCATACCTGTGGCTCCAAAATGTTTGACTCAGTTTCATTACTTATCCACAATATCTTCCAGGTAAAGACACATGACTTTGTCAAGCAGTGAATTTTGTTAATCAAATATTTAACTTGTGGTTTCTGTTTTGGTTGTTTGCGCAGAAGCATTATAAAACCCCTAAATTTTCCTACAGCAAGTATTTACTTTAGATTCCACTGAATTATATTTTACCTGCATGCACAATAACCAGGTACTAAACAGCCTCACTGAACTATAAACTAAACTGCTGAGTTAAATGTTATTCATCGCAACTTTACTTTTTCTGCAACAATATGCTCGAGAGCAAGATATCTGAAGTTCTAAAGTCTGTGGTTTTCCTTTCCTCTCTGCACAGTGTTACACAAAGGGTCTCAAGATAGCTCCTCATCCCCTGATCCTTCTGACCTCCTCTTTCCTCTATTTCTTTGGCTGCTTCCTGATCATGCCTGCCCCTGGCCTTTCTGCTGCCCTCAGGAAATCATTACACTCATTCTGAAACTCTCCACCAATCTCCTCTGTCCCCTGAGCTCCACCTTCTTCCAATTAGGAAGTGTGTCTTATTTTTAAATTCATTCCTCTTTACTCCCAAGGTCTCTGGATTGAAAGCCAATTACATCTAGACCGCCTGCACACCTATAGCCAATACATCAAGCATGTGAATATAAACAATGGAGTAATTTGGAGTTTTGATGGGTGCAAACCATTCAGAGAATGCATCAGATAAGCTCATGTCTCATAATGTTTCTTGATAATAGCCTGTTAATGTGCGGTGATATAGCACTTACCTTTCCATATGTGTAGTGCTTAACTCATAATGAATGTGCAGTGTAATGTTGGATGTCTACCCTGGGACCTAATTTATCAAGGAAAGGCCAACAGTGTCAAAATCATTCCCCACCGAGATGCAGCCACACGCAAATGACTCAATGAGGCTGTAATACTTTCAGTGTTACCACGTGTATTCATATTCCTTCTACTGAAGGAGTGCTAAGGTCAAATGAATGGAACAGACATGCACATGATGATGCAAGTGTATCGTATCACTAGAAAATACTGATTAACAATGATCAAATGTTATGCCCCCCTCCTTTCTCTGTGTCAAAATTAGCCTGAATTTTCTTGTGTTTGGAGCTTCTCATTAGCAGAAATTAGTCCTTTGTTTAATGGCAGTGTTGTGATGCCAAGTTTGAATAGCATCAGGCTAAAAAATATTCATGAACAAAATATGACACGAAAAGGCTATGTCAAATGTAATTTCAGTCTTTTTTTCTCAGACAGAGACCCAGTAATAGGTTTACACTGGGAAATTAAACATGTAATAAACTACTTTTTTGTGTCATTTTCCAGTCCACCCAAACAGGTAGATGATTGTTGATAAATGCACCTTTTCTCTACATTCATCATCTCCTCATTTATCATCCAAACGTAACTCACAATTTCTCCTTTACTGCAGCTATTCTCTGAGCCCATATTGACGAAGCAGATTTTGCTCTCTGGACCAATTTCTCAAGCAGAGCAGACACCAGATGTTAGAGCGGTCAGACGAAGTGGCCAGAATGACAAAAACATTCCCTCCAGCAAGATGATAAGCAGCAGGACTAGATGCACCTCCTGCCATGTCACTGCATTTTTCACACCCCTGCTTGTCGAACAGTAAGTTTGGGGCCTTTCATTCAGAGTACTGTAACCTTTTCAGAAGAGTTTGCAGTCAAAGGAGTAAGTAGGGAATGTTAGGTTATGTGCTGAGTAGAAGGGTTTGACTTTTATCTTACAGCTGCTTTTCTGAAGATGGTCATGTTCATGGATGCTTTACCCTGCAGTCTATACTTAATCGAAGATAATTCTGCTTTATCATCAGATGGGTTTGCTGAAAAAGTCATCGGTTCTGAGCTAAACAGTAACTGCAAAGATGAGCAAGAAAAGCAGAGAAAACTTGAGTTTTAAACTTTACCATTTAAAGCCTATTCTTAAATTAATGACAATCAATACATTATAGTAAAAATAAAAGAAAAGAATTGAAGAGCACATCAAGTTGAGCCAGATGCTTCATTACTGCGTTAGGCCTGATCTGATTACATCTGACTGTTGACTTGCTGGAGCAGGAAACTATCTGTGCCATATGCAGTTGTCTACAGGCAAAACACACAGCTCAATTAACAAATGGAGCCGCAAAACAAAAGGGAGGGAGGAAGAAAACAATGCTTGTGCATCCGTGTATGTGTGTGTGTTTCTGTGTATAAAAGCAAGGAAAACAGATGTTGTGGCTAATGCATTTCTGGCCAAGCCATTATAACCCCCTTTAAAGATTATAGGCACATAAAGCCAGTTGCTGAGAGCACACACAGGCAATTTAAAATGCCAAGATACTATAACGTCACAGCTCATCGAGTGAGGTGCCATTGTGGACAGCATATCGTGGGTTTTATTTTCATGCATGTGAAGAAAACTTCAGAGGGAACTAGCACAGTCATACACGCATCTGTCACATACAAATAAATACATGCATATACATTTGCACGCATATCTCCTGTTTTAAGAGAGTCTGATCTTGCTGACATGCTGCTGAATTCCCTTCAGAATGAAGCTAAAGTAAAGGCTTTTAA